>NC_134663.1:6533367-6822934 GCF_030463565.1 Pelecanus crispus
GGCTCCCGGGCGGCTGTGGGGGGCGATGCCGGGGCGGCCGCGTCCCCCCGCTCCCTCCCCGGGTCTCGGCACGGAAAGTCCCCGTGGTTCCCCCCACCCGCGGGCGCGGGGGAAAGCCCACGGTACCCAGCGGTGGGGGGGGTCTGTGCCCGCGGGGATTTCCCGGGGGGCGGGAAGCCGCGGTGGGCCGGCGCGAGGGGGCTTCCTCGGGGGCCCCGCACCCCACGCGGGGCCGGGGCGCCGGGGGCAGCGCGTGCCGGGCAGCTGGCCGTGCCAGGCCCGGGCAGGACGCCAAGTCCCGGTGCCGGAGGCCGGGGGCGGGGGGGGCCCCTGCAGGCTCCCGGCCACCCCCCCCTCCCCGGCCTCGGACTCCCCTGCGGGGTCCCCGGCCCCTCGGGGGGGATGGCTGCCCCCTCACCCGCCGTTTCGTCTGCCTCCCGCAGCCCCGGTGACGGTGACGCCGTCCCGCAGCGCCCACCGCGGCCTCGGAAGACCCAGCCTGCGCCCGCCCGCCGCCGATGAACTCCATGAACCCCATGAAACCCTCCCTGCCGCCCACGCCCCACGGGTGAGCCCCGGCACCCCCAGGGCTGCACCCGCTGCTGCCCCAGCCCGTGGCCTCCGTCCCTCCGTCCTTCGTCTTAATTAATTTGTTTTTCTTTCTAGTGATGGTTCATTTGCATATGAGGCTGTTCCTTGGCAACCGAGCACCAATCAGCCGGCGGGATCCCTCTCCGTGGTAACCACCGTCTGGGGTGTCAGCAACACCTCCCAGAGCCAGGTACCCGCTGCACCCTCACCCCCCACCCCGGGGACCCCACCGCAAACGGGCACGGCTGCCCCCTGCCTGACCCGCTGCCCACCCCCCCGCCGGCACCCCCTAGGTTTTCGGCAGCCCCATGGGCCCCGGGGGGAGCAGCTCCAGCACCCCGCTGCTGCCTGGCATGGCCGGCACTGCCTCAGGCGTGAGCTCACCGCCGTTCCTGCCGCAGCAGCCCTTTGCCGAGGGAGCGCCCGGGAAGGGCTACGTACAGCCGGGCGTCTATGGCCGCAGCACCTACCCCGGTGGGCCGGGCTTCGCCGCTAGGTAAGGCCGGCCCTGCGCCCCCCATCCTGGCACACGCCCCACCGCGGGACCACCACGTGCCCCTTCCCCGCTTCTCTGTCCTCCAGCTATGCCGGCAGCCCCGGTGGCCCCGGTGGGATGGGGCTCCCCTCGCACGCCGGCCGTCCCCCTGCCGACTTCACCCAGGCAGCTGCTGCTGCCGCCGTGGCCGCCGCCGCCGCCACAGCCACGGCCACGGCTACGGCAACGGTGGCGGCGCTGCAGGAGAAGCAGAGCCAGGAGCTGAGCCAGTACGGCGCGGTAAGAGCCCGGACGCGGCAGAGCTGGGAAGCCAGCAGCCGCCACCGCCCCCGCCGTGACTCCCCTCTCTCCCTGCTGCAGATGGGCACAGGGCAGCCCTTCAGCAGCCAGTTCCTGCCCCACGCCGGACCCCGCGCCCCTGCCGGCATGAGCCCAGCTGGCATGGCGGCCGTCATGGCTCCGTCCGGCGTCTCCCCCGTGAACATGAGCCCCGCACGGGCGCCTGGCGCCGGCCCCTTGTACGGTGGGCAGCGGATGCCCCAGCACGCCTACCCCGGCCCCCCCCCAAGCCAGCAGCTGCCCCGCCAGGGCCTCAAGCGGGCGTACTCCAACGAGGTGAGCATCCGCGCTGGGGGGGGCCGCGGCGTGCCGGGACTGCCCCCCGCTGCTGGTGCTGACCCCCCCGGCCCCGCAGGGATACCCGGCGCAGCAGTACCTCCAGGGCGGGCAGTACGCTGCGGCCGGTGCCCAGTACGCCCCCAGCGCCCCCCAGCCCTCCGCTCCGTCCCCCTCCTACCCCGGCCACAGGCTGCAGCAGGGCATGGGCCAGTACCTCTCTGCCTCGGGCAACGCCGGACCCTATTACAAGGTACCGGAGGGGAACGGCGGGCACGGGGTGGGCGGGCCGGGTATCTGCCAGCCCCCCGGTGCCAATCCCCAGGGACCTTCCTCCTCCTGCAGCCTGCTGACCAGTTCAACGGGCAGAGCGCCGGTTTCAGCACCTACAGCCAGGCGGCCGTCAACGGGGTGAGTCCCGGCGCCGGGCGGGGTGGGGGGCAATGCCGGCCCGGCCGGGTGCTGAGGGTGTGCGGTGCCTCCGCAGCCGGGCCGGTCGCTGCCGGGGTACCCCAGCTCGCCGCTGGCTGGGAACCCCACGCCGCCCATGACGCCGGGCAGCGGCATCCCCCCCTATGCATCCCCGGGTCAGGACGTCAAGTCGCCCTTCCTGCCGGACATGAAGCCCAGCGTCACCTCCCTGCACCCGTCCCCCTCGGGTAGGTGCCCCCGCGGGGGATGGGGGGGCGGCACATCGCAGAGACCCCCCCGGTGGCCCCACTTTGCCAGCCGGGTGGCCATTGCCCCTTTAAAGGCCGGGTGCTGTGGGGAGGACGCAGGAAAAGGGAGGGGCTGCAGCACGGGGGGCGTGGCCACAGCGGGGGGGGTGGGGGGAGCTCGAGGGCACTGCCCAATGAGAGGGCAGAGTGAGGCAGTGGGAGGGGCTTCATGTGAAGGGGCGGGACTATGAGGAGTGGGAGGGGCTTTGTGAAGAGGGTGTGGCTCAGTGGGCGGGGTTTCAGAGTGTGGTTGCTTTGATGGGAGGGGCTTCTTGCATGGGGGTGGGGCATCCTGAAGTGGGCGGGGCCTCTGGCATAGCGGGAGGGGCCTCATGTAGGGGTGGGGTCTCTGAGTGGGAGGGGCTTTCTGCTTAGGGTGGGGTGCCCTGAGTGGGAGGGGCCTCTGCCAGTGGGAGGAGCTTCCTGCATGGGGCGGGGGCTACCTGTGGTGGGAGGGGCTTCCTGCATGGGGCGGGGCTACCTGTGGTGGGAGGGGCCTCTTTGTGGGGCAGGGCTTCCTGCAGGGTGGGGTCAGCTGGTGGGCGGGGCCAGGGTGGGGCGCGGGGGTCCCTGCTGACCGCGGGGGTCCCTGGCAGGGCCGGCCCCCGGGGAGGAGCTGCGGCTGACCTTCCCGGTGCGGGACGGCGTGGTGCTGGAGCCCTTCCGCCTGCAGCACAACCTGGCCGTCAGCAACCACGTCTTCCAGCTCCGTGACTCCGTCTACAAGACTCTCATGATGAGGTGGGGGCGGTGGGGGGCAGGGGGCCGTGCGGCACGGCGTGGTAGAGCGTGGTACGGTGCCGCGCATGGCGCCGCGTGGCACAGCGTGACGCTGCACGCCGTCATACGGTGCTGCTTGGCCTGGCGCTGCACGGCACGCCGTGCGGCACAGCGTGGTGTGGTGCTACGCGGCGTGGCTTGTCGCCACGTGGTGCTGTGCGGCGTGGCTCGGCGCGGTACTGTGTTACGGTACGCGGTGCCGTTCAGCGCAGCACGGTGCTGTATGGTTTAGCGCTACCCAGCACGCCTCGGCACAGCACGGCGCTGTGCGGCGTGGCAGTACGTGCCGTGGCTTGGCACAGCATGGTGCTGTATGGCGCGGTGGTGCGTGGCGTGGCTTGGCACGGCACGGCGCTGTGCGGCGTGCTGGTACCTGGCGTGGCTTGGCACAGCGCCGTTATGACGCAACGGTACGTAGCGTGGCTTGGCACAGCGCGGTGCTGAATGGCATGGCGGTATCAGTGCGGTGGCTCACGTGGGGGCACACCCCCTGCCCGCACACCTGCCCACACCCCTGCCCGCCCCGCCAGGCCTGACCTGGAGCTGCAGTTCAAGTGCTACCACCACGAGGACCGGCAGATGAACACCAACTGGCCGGCCTCCGTGCAGGTCAGTGTCAACGCCACGCCGCTCACCATCGAGCGCGGCGACAACAAGACATCCCACAAGCCGCTCTACCTGAAGCACGTCTGCCAGCCCGGCAGGAACACCATCCAGATCACCGTCACTGCCTGCTGCTGCGTGAGTCGCCGGGGGGGTCCCGGGGGCAGGGGGGATGGTGGCTGGGCCACGGCTCAGCCCCCCCGTCTCTCTGCAGTCCCACCTCTTCGTCCTGCAGCTGGTGCACCGGCCCTCGGTGCGCTCGGTGCTGCAGGGTCTCATCAAGAAGCGCCTGCTCCCCGCCGAGCACTGCATCACCAAAAGTGAGTGCTGCAGCCAGCAACCCCGGCCCGCCGGGTCCTGCGGGATGGGGGCCTGCAGCGTGGCGGGGGTGATGGGGCACCACACCTTGATGCCACCACGATGCCACCCCATCCCGGCATCCCAGTTCCGGCCCTTGGTGCCCCTCACACACACCCCTCCCGCTCCCCCCTCCGCAGTCAAGCGCAACTTCAGCAGTGGGACCATCCCGGGGACCCCGGGGCCCAATGGCGAGGACGGCGTGGAGCAAACGGCCATCAAGGTGTCCCTCAAGTGTCCCATCACCTTCCGGAGGATCCAGCTCCCAGCCAGGGGCCACGACTGCCGGCACATACAGGTGGGGGGGTGGTGGCAGGGTGCTGGGGGGTGTCCCCCACCCTGTGTCCTGCCCCCGCCCCGCCAGCTCAGCCGCCGCTCTCCCCTGCAGTGCTTCGACCTGGAGTCCTACCTGCAGCTCAACTGCGAGAGGGGGACGTGGCGGTGTCCTGTCTGCAAGTGAGTGGGGGCCCAGTGGGGCCATGCCCCCGTTTCCCTGCCTGTGGTGGGGGTTTCCCTGCCCTCACCCTGCCTCTCCCTGCCCACAGTAAGACAGCCCTGCTGGAGGGGCTGGAGGTGGACCAGTACATGCTGGGCATCCTGATCTACATCCAGAAGTAAGTGTCCCCGCTCCATCCGTCCCTGGCCGGCACCGTGCCACCCCCGGGGGACCATGCGGCCAATGCCCCCCAGCCTAAGCCCTGCCGCCCGTCCTGCCGCCCCCAGCTCGGAGCATGAGGAGATCACCATCGACCCGACCTGCAGCTGGAAACCTGTTCCGGTCAAACCAGACGTCCATGTCAAGGAGGAGCCGGAGGGACCGGTGCTGAAGCGGTGCCGGACCCTCAGCCCCACGCACATGGTGCTGCCCAACATCATGGAGATGATCGCAGCCCTGGGGCCCGGCTCCACGCCCTTCCCAGCACTGCCGCCACCGCCGGCGGGTGCTGCCGCCGACTACGGTGCCCCGGGTACGGGGGGACCTGCGGGGGACGGGCCCCGTCCGCGTCGTCCTCCCTGCCACCCGATCACTTTCCTTCCTCCTGCAGGTTCCAGCTTTCCGGGACCCGGCGGCTTCCCAGAGCCATTCCCACCCCCTGGCGCCCCTGGCACGCCTACGCTGAACGACTTTGCGCCGGGACCCCCCCCCCATCTCCTACCAGTCCGACATCCCTGGTGGCCTCCTGGCCCCCGAGAAGCCCCCTGCGCCCCCTCTCCCCACACAGGTCAGCTGGGCTGTGGGTGGGGGGCTCTACCCGGCCCCTACTTCTCCCCATGGGGTCCCAGTGGAGAGAGGGTCTCACCGCCGCACTCTTGCCCCCGCAGCTGCCCCCGCCGGGGCGGATGGAGGCATCCCACCCCCCGGTGCAACCGGGGCTGCACAACCCGGCCCCGGGCGGCCAGCCGGCACAGCCGCTGCACCACCGGAGTGCGCCGGCACGGCCCCCCCTGGGACCCCCCGGCACGGCGCACGCCGCCGACCTCGCCTTTCCCCCCGCACCCGGCATGGCTGGGACGGGCGACGGGTCGGAGCCTGCCCTGGACGTGAGTAGCCCGGGGGGGGCGGCTGGGGGTCCCGGTGCTGATTTGGGACCCCGGCTGCTGCAGGGTGGGTGGGGAGGAGTTGGGGGGGGGGCCGGTCGTCACACGCTGCCGCCCCCAGCTCCTGCCCGAGCTGACGAACCCTGACGAGCTGCTCTCCTACCTGGGCCCCCCCGACCTCCCCAGCAGCAGCAACGACGACCTCCTCTCCCTCTTCGAGAACAACTGAGCCATTCTTACCCCCCAACGGACCCCCCACCCCCCCCACCCCACCACGAGGCCAAGGGGGCAGCGCTGGCGTGCCCCTGCCTGCCGCAGAGCTGGGACCCCCTCCAGGAAGGGGGCTTCCCTTAAAGGGACATGATGGGATGGACAGACGGACGGGCTCAGCCCCCCCCCCCCCCCCCCAGAAGCACAAGGCTGTACATAGTGTAGAAACACTACTGCCCCCCCTCCCCGAAACCCCCCAACCTCTATTTAAAGGCAAGTGCGTTGCTGCGGGGCGGGCCCGCGCCCCCTGTATAAATGTGCATACGCTGCTTCCCCCTGTAACATACGCGCCCGGCTGTGGGGCGTGGGGCTCAGCCCCCCAGCTGCCCCACGGCCCCCCCACCGTCGAGCTCCCTGTACCGTCTCCTTTATCGCTGGCTATTAAAGGATTTCGTTTCGGCAGGGCTCGCTCGCATCGCTGGGCAAGGCGCTCTCCCTGCGTGCCCCCCCCCCGGTCCTTTGTCGCCCCGCTGTGGGGCTGCCCCGCGCCCCGGGCAGGGGGTCCCGAGCGGGCGGCTGGGCGGGCCCCGCTGCCTTCCCCGGGGCGGCTGCGGCCAGGCTGGGCGCTGAGCCGTGCCCGCCGCCGTCAATCATTAACCGCGGGCAGCGTGGGCGGCGGTGCCCAACCGGGCCGGGGGGGCTCTGCGGCGGAGCGGGAGCGGGAGCGGGGCCCGGCTGCTGCGCGGGGCTGCACGGGCCCGGCCGCCCCCCAGCCCGGGGCACGGCGCCCCGGATAGAGCCCGCAGCCGCCCCCGGACCCGCACCGCCGGGCCCCCGCCCTGCCCCGGGCCTGCTCCGCACGGCGGCCCTGCCCCACGCTGCGGCCCGGCCCGGCCCGGCCCGGCCCGGCCCCGCACCTCCCATCCTGCGGCCCCCGCCCCGCCCCGCCCCGCCACACGCCTTTCAGGCTCGGCTCGGCGCCCCGGCCCGCACCGCCCGGCCCCGGCCCCGGCCCCGGCCCCGGCCCCGGCCCCACACCGGCCCCATCCCCCCCCCCCCCCCCCCCCCCCCCCGCAGCACCGCGCATGCGCGCCCCGCCCTGCCCGGCCGCCGGGCCCGCGCGCCCCCCGCCCCCGCCTTTTTTCCCCTTCCCCTCCCCCCTTTCAAACGCGGCGTCGCCGATTGGCTCTCCGCCACGCCGCTCCGCCACAACGCCCGCTGCCGTTGGCCGGCGCGGCGGGGGGGGCGGGCCGTGCCTAGCCCTATATAAGGGGCGGCGGGCAGCCCCTCTCCTTCTGCTGCGCCGCGCCCGCCGCACCGAGCCCTCGCCGCCGCCGCCCCGTTCCCGCCCCGCCATGGCCAACCCCGTCGTCTTCTTCGACATCGCCGCCAACGGCGAGCCCCTGGGCCGCGTCACCTTCGAGGTGGGGGGGGGGGGTGCTGAGGCGGGGGGGCGGCAGCGCCGCCATTTCCTCGCCGGGGCGGTTGCCGGGGAGGGGGGGAGGGGCGGGGGGCCTCGCGCCTGCGCGGGCGGGGGGCGGCGGGGGCTCGCGCCGCCTCCACGTGGCTCCCGCGCTCGGTGCGGGGGGGGAGGGGAGCGGAGCGGAGCGGTGCCCCGGCAGCGGCCGGGAGGGAACAAAGGACCCGGCGGGGCGGCGGGGCTCGCCTGGGAGGCGGCGGTGCCAGCCCAGGGCGTGCCGCTGCCCGGCGCCTCCCGCCCCGCAGCCCCGGGCCGCCCCGGCCTCGCCGCCGGGCTGCCCTGCCTCGCCGGGAGGCTCCGCTCCCGCCCGCAGTGGGGGGCTCGGCGGCTTCCCCTCTGCTGCAGGATCGGGGCCGCGGCTGCCCGTGCCGCCATTTTGTCCCCGTCCCCCTGGGACGGGGCCGCCCCTCGGCGGGCGGCAGCAGCGCCCGGTGCACCGGGGCGAGCCGCAGCCCCGGCTCCGGGAGATGCTCCCAGGGCGCCCGTTGTGCTCCCGGATCCGGGAAGGCCGGCGGGGAGCAAGAGCGGCGGCAACCCGATCGCCGCGGGATTGTCGCTGCGACAGCCAAGCATTTATCGCCCCGTGAAGCGGGCGGCCGGGGGTGTGAAGCATCTCCGGTACGGCCGCCGACCGCGCTCCAGGAATCGCTGCGGCTGTCGCAGAGCCCGCGGGGAGCACGCTCCCTGCCTGGCAGCGCCTTGCTGTGCAGATGGCTGCTGGCTGCCCGGAATCCTCCTAGAGTAATTGGGAGGCGGCGTACGCTCTGCCTGGGAAGGCTCGAGTCAAATGGGTTTTTAATTTAATCCAAGCTGGCGGAACGAATGTGCATCTGCCCTGCGGATGAGCCATGCGGCATATTTAAACTCGTTTGGATGCCATGTCTGTTAGTTCAGAGTTTCCAGATGCCTCCAGATGAAAGCGTGAGGTGGGGATTGCTCTGCAGCTGCAGTCATGGCCAGGATCTACCTCCCAGAGGGGGTCCCTGGGCTCTGAGCAGCAAGGGAGGGATCCCTGCAGGCTGGGGGTGCCCCCGGGGGGGGCAGCCGGTCTTCACCCCAACCTGACTAACAGCCTCTCCTCTCTTTGCAGCTGTTTGCAGACAAGGTCCCCAAGACAGCAGGTTGGTAAAGTGGTGCTGGCCACGGTGCGGCTGCACCAAACCCCAGTGGTCTCCCTAGCTCTGGACAAAATGAGATATTCACGGTGGTTTTCGTCGTCTTTTGCAGAAAACTTCCGTGCCCTGAGCACTGGTGAGAAGGGATTCGGCTACAAGGGGTCCTGTTTCCACAGAATCATTCCTGGGTTCATGTGCCAGGTGTGTGGTGCTCTGCAGCAGAGAGGTGGGCGGGTGAGGGGATCTGGCACTTGGGTGGGTTTTGGAGTTGGATGCTGGCAGATTTGGGGTGGAAAGGTGGCTCTGCCTCCTGCCTGCAGCCTCTGCAGGGCCACTGCCTGGTTTGAGAGTCTTCTCCTGCACCCGTGACCTGAATCGCCGTTTTACCGCAGGGTGGTGACTTCACGCGCCACAACGGCACTGGCGGCAAATCCATCTACGGGGAGAAGTTCCCCGATGAGAACTTCATTCTGAAGCACACGGGCCCTGGCATCCTGTCCATGGCCAACGCTGGCCCCAACACGAATGGTTCCCAGTTCTTCATCTGCACTGCCAAGACCGAGTGGTGAGTCGGGGGCTGCGGGAGTGAGCTCGGGGGTCCCCGGCACCCACCCCAGCGGGGAGGTGACATGCTGGGCCTGGTGCCGAGGTCCCTGCGTGGGGACAGCAGGCACCAGCCGTGACCAGTGCTTCTCCTGCAGGTTGGATGGCAAGCATGTCGTCTTTGGCCATGTCAAGGAGGGGATGAACGTGGTGGAGGCCATGGAGCGCTGTGGCTCCAAAGATGGCAAAACAAGCAAGAAGATTACCATTACCGACTGCGGGCAGCTCTCATAAACCCTTCTCTTAACAACTGACCATTCCTTCAGCAGCCCGGGTGCCATGCCCCGCTGCGGCTCACCCCGCCCCACCCCGCTCCTGAGTTACTGCTGCGTTTCTACTGGGTCTCAGCCCCATGTGCACGGTCCATCTGGGCCGCAGTTACCTTTATGAGTCTAAATAAAACAAATTAAACCACAGTGGCCCCTTTCTCTCCCCCTTACTGGGGTGGCTGGTGTGTGGGGCTGGTGGAGGAGGAAGGAGGGGTGCTGGGGGGGTGGGACACGAGGACCCCTGCACTGTGCCTACACTGGGTCATCAGTAGGGTCCAGAGTGAACAGGTGCAGGCAGCTGGCCCTGGCTCAGAGTTGATCCTTGGGGGCTGCAGTGCTGCAAACTGGGGGGGCCTTCACAGCTGGGGGGCAGTGGTCCCAGTTTGGGGGTGCCCAGCTCTGTTTGGGGTGGTTGGTACTCCCAGTTCAAGGGTCCCCTGCTCCAGGACAATCCGTGTCTGAGGGTGCTGGGGTGGGTGGGGGTAGACTCCAGCACCCTGTGGACCCGGCAAGGCAGGGCCTGGCCCCCTGCTCCCTCTGTGGGGTGCACCCACAGGGCCTGCACCCCCTGCCCAGGGAGCTGCACCCCTGCCTGTGCTGGGAGCTACACCCCAATGCCTACACCTGAAGCTGAACACCCCTGGCTGCACCACCCTGTACCCCCCTGCGCTGTGTGGTGGCATCCATTTTGGAGCTGGGCTCTGATGAGGGTGGAGGCTCAGGGGCTTGGAGCAGGCGCAGAGCCCCGCTCTTTGTGGGGCTGTGGAAGTGCAGCCAGGGGAAGGTGAGGACCAGCAACAGCTTTCAGTCCTGGCACTGTGGGTGTGGGGGCCTGAGGTGGTGGGTGTGCGATTTGCACCTGGGGTCTTCATAGAATCATGGGATGGTTTGGGTTGGAAGGGACCTTTAGAGGTCATCCAGTCCGCCCCCCAAGAGCAGGGACATCCTCAACTGGATCAGGTTGCTCAGAGCCCTGTCCAGCCTGACCTTGAATGTTTCACCACTCTCAGTGTAAAAAAATTCTTCCTTATTCTGAATCTCCCCTCTTAGTTTAAAACCATTACCCCTTGTCCTTTTGCTACAGGCCATGCTAAAAAGTGTGTCTCCATCTTTCTCATAAGCCCCCTTTAAGTACTGAAGGGCCACAGTAAGGCTCCCCCCCCGTGAGGAAGACTACCGAGGACCCCGAAAGACCACCAATGGACATAAGTATGCATGCGTGAAGGACATTTACATATGTTAATGAGTTCCAAGAGATAATATGAATATGATACTCATTTCTTGGAAATGTAATGAATATGCGTATCTTAATTGTATATAATCTTTGTAGTTAAGTAACCTGGCGTGCACGTTAGGTGGAAGTATCCCCCGTGCACCCAGCGCTATATAAAGAATGCCTGCATTCTAAAACTCAAAAAATAAGTCTTAGAGAGTTCTTGCAACCGGCTTTTATGGTAACAACTCCTCTCTGAAAAGGAGTTTAGAAAGCAAGGGGGTCTATTCTGAACCTCGTGACCGAATGGGAGGGTCCGCCTTATACCCTGCATCCACGATCTCTCTGTGAATCATTCCAGCTCAGTGTAACTTAATTTCCCTTTATGCACTTCTTGCAGTAGTAGAGCGAACCTCGCCATCTTCAGACCTGTAACTAAGTCACTGTTTTGATCAGTTTTGTCTAATCACTTTGTTAATCACTGATGATTGAGTGCTATTAAAATATCACAGTCAACGCCTGTGATTTGCCACAAGTAAATTCTAAGCTGCTACTCAATCAAACTGTGTAAAGTCACTCATTCACAACAAACTAACATAATCAGCAGGATTCACAAATCTGTGTTTGCGACAACCCCATCACCTGCGTGGGCCGCGGGTCTAGAGCAATGAGGGACACACCGCTGACCAGCAGCTCCACTGGCAGAAGAACCTCTTGTGCTTTTGCGGGACTCGGGAAGGTGTTTCCTAAGGCCTCTTTCCTCCACGCCGACCCCAGCAAGCAGCAGCGCTGCCCGGCTCACCTCCTGCAGCTCTGCCAAGCAAAACAATGCAAAAATCAGCCTTGGTCAATGGCCCCCAGCGCTCTGCATCAGAGGTTCAGAAGAATCATAGAATCATAGAATCGTTTAGGTTGGAAAAGCCCTTTAAGATCATCCAGTCCAACCATTAACCTACACTACCAAGTCTACTCTAAGCCAATCAAGGGTAGACCAGACTAAACCATGTCCCGAAGTGCCACATCTGCCCGTTTTTTGAACACTTCCAGGGATGGGGACTCCACCGCCTCTCTGGGCAGCCTGTTCCAATGCTTGACCACCCTTTCCGTAAAGACATTTTTCCTAATTTCCAACCTAAACCTCCCCTGGCGCAGCTTGAGCCCATTTCCTCTCCTCCTATCGCTAACTACGTGGGAGAAGAGCCCAACACCCCCTCCCTGCCCCCTCCTGCCAGGAGCTGCAGAGCGATCAGGTCTCCCCTCAGCCTCCTCTTCTCCAGGCTGAACACCCCCAGCTCCCTCAGCCGCTCCCCACCAGCCCTGTGCTCCAGACCCTTCCCCAGCTCTGCTGCCCTGCTCTGGACACGCTCCAGCACCCCAATGTCCTCCTTGTGCCGAGGGGCCCAAAACTGGACACAGGATTCCAGGTGCGGCCTCACCAGTGTGGAGTACAGGGGAACAATCACCTCCCTGCTCCTGCTGGCCACACTATTCCTGACACAAGCCAGGATGCTGTTGGCCTTCTTGGCCACCTGGGCACACTGCTGGCTCATGTTCAGCCGGCTGTCGACCAGCACCCCCAGCTCCTTTTCCACCAAGAAGGAATAAGGCAACTAAACTACAAAGAGCAACACATCATTTCCTGCCAGGGCAGAGCAGGCAGCATGCTGTGTGCTCCCCTGAAGCGCTCTGAGCGTGAGGGACACGATCTCGCCTCAAACACGGCGAACGGAAAACGCCTGAGGGTGGCACCCCCGCTCTACTCAAGGGTGGCCAGCCGGGTGGCCGAGCTGCTCAGACAACGAGCCAGGGAGCGCAGCGTGGCCATGCCACAGCAGCTGGGGCAGCCCCGGGCCCTGGCCTGCCCACAGGGCCAGGACAGGGAACGGGGCCGGAGCAGGGAGCCCGGGGCGGCCCGAGTCCGGCGGCAGCCCGACCGCGCTACTGCCGCGCCCCGGGACGTGCCAGGGCGCCCTGGGCAAGGCTGGGGCAGGAAGCGCCCGGGAGGGCGGCGGAGATCTGTTGCAGGGGGGTGGGGAAGGGGCAGAGAGCGCGGGTGCAGATGGGGCTCGGGGGGGGTGCGTGTGCGAACATCCCACTGCGGGGCGGCAGGGGAAAGCGCTGCTCCGGAGCAAGGCTGAACAGCAGCCGCCCGGGGCCAGCAAGGCCTGACGCACACGGCCAAGGTGCTGGGCAGTCGGCCAAGGCCAGCCCGCAGGGAGGAAGGTCTGGGGAAGATGCTGCCAAGCCTGGGGGAGAAGACAACCCCCCAGTCCCATCCCCTAACGCTGCCCCTCCAGAAAGGCAGAGGAGGATGTCTGACAAATGAGCGTGGGATCTCCCACTGCAGATGAGACGAGCAGCCAACTTTATTGTGCTGGGGGACAGGGGCCAGCGCTCGGGGCTGGAGCGTGACCGGTCAGCAGCGTCTTCCAGGCCGGCTGTATGGTTTTTGTGCCCAACGCTGCAACCGTGAGCGGTGTCGGATCCGGTCTGGCCCCAGGTGGCTGGAGCGGCTGCTGCTCTTGAGCACCAGAGCACCAAGGGACGGCCCCGCCGCCGCCTGCCAGGCAGTGCTGGGTCTGCTGGGCTCCGCGCTTGGGGCTGGCACACGGCTGGTCCCAGGCTGTTTTCCAAGCTGGCTGTACGGCTTTTGTGCCTGCCATTGTAACCATGAGCGGTGTTGCATCCAGACTGGCCCTGGGTGGCTGGAGCGGCTGCTTCTTTCAGGCACTGGGCAGGCATGGGGCAGCCCCGATGCTGCCTGGCTGGCAGTGCTGGGGCTGGCAAGCTCTGAATTGTCCCTGGAGGCTGTGAGGGGAGGCAGGAAGGTCAGCAGCACGGCCACCCAGCCCTGGGGCAGGAGAGGCCATCGTGGTGCCCACAGCTCTCCCGGAGCCAAGCCCACCCTAAGCCCCTGCTACCAGGCCCCAGTGCGGGGGCACCCGGGTGCTTCGCCTCTTACCAGCGCCCAGGCCAGCGCAGCAGTCGCACTCCCAGCTGGTTGCGCTGTTCCTCAGGTAAGAGCAGCGTCGGTGGATGCCTCTGGCAGCGCAGGAGCTGCACAGGAGCAGTTGCCAGGACCTGGGGAAGCAAACAGGTTGCTGGTTGTGAGGACAAAGTGACGCAAACAAGGGAACCCTTGTTCTTTGTCCTTCCTCCCTGAGCACTTGGGGAGACAGAGATCCCATGCAGAGCCCTAGATTGCTGCTCTGGCAACTTACCCCTCTTGCTCTGCCTGCTCCCTGCCTCTCAGACAAAGGCACCTGCTGGCATTGCAGTGGACGTGCCGCTGATATATCAGTCCGAAGGCTTGGTCACTCTCCCATGATGGTTGTCTGCCGGAGAAGGAAGGGAAAGTGTTGAGCCCCTGCTGCCCCAGCATCAGGCAGATCCAGGCCATCCCTGCTCTTCCGCCTCCACCCTGTTCCCAGCTCCTCCATGAAGCAGAGGACAGGAGTCAGGGGACAGGAGAAGGCCAGGCCTGTCAGGGCAGTCCCTGGATGGGCACTGCGCTTGCGCCTGACATTTTGTGAGTTGGGAAGAGAAAAACCAACCTCTTGGAGACTCGAATCCCCATGGTGAGCATTTCCATCACAAACTGATGTTTGTTTTGGCAATGCAAGCAGCGGAAGCAGACGCCAGCGTGGATAGCCTGTTTCTGGATGCAGCTCCGGTGGAACCAGGCGTGTTGGCATGCGGGGCACACCATGGTGCGGTAGGACTTTTTGTCCTCCACGGGGTCCAGGCAGATGATGCAGGTGCTGTTCTGCTCTGGACTGGCCTGCACTGCCTGCTCGGGGCGGTGCTCCCAGCAAAAGGACCTGGGGGGTAGATGGAAGGCGTGGGGCGAGGTGAGGTGAGAAGAGCCGAGTCCTTCGCCGTCAATGGCGAGGAGGGCAGAGCAGCTGTGAAGGAGCCCCAGACCCTACCAGGACTCTGGCTCTGGCTGTGGCAGGCTGCTGGGAACTATCTCTGTGGAAGTATTCTTCACTTGCTGGCAGGAGGCGGCTTGAAGACAGGGAGGCTCCTGCACGAGGCCTGGCAGCCCTTACCTGTACAGCCCGAAGAACTGGGTGACACATTCACCCTCTGAGGCGCAGGGGAGATGGAAGCTGCGGTCGCACCCCTTCTCCTGGCAGGTGATGGTGGCACCCGTCTCGCCGCAAATGAAGCAGCGCTGGAAAGAGCGCAGCAGCCCCGCTCAGCGGCAGGCTCAGGGCCTCCAGGCAGGGCGCAGGCTGCGGGCACAGCTGGCTCACAGCCCGCGGATCTGCCTGGCGCACGAGGCTTTTGCCTGTGCCGGAGCCTCTGTGGAGCTGCTGGGAGCAGGCGTTTGTCCCAGAGCTGGTGGAAGGGCTGGGATTTCTTTCCCGGGGTCCAGGCGGAGCTCCCGCAAGCCCCTCCTGGTGCAAACCTCCCGGCTCTTGCCAGGTCCTCACCCTCCGGGCTGCCTCCTGGATTGCGCGCTTGGTGTCCGCAATGAGAAACCCATTCCTGCTCTCTTGTGGAAAAAGCCCGCTGGCAAGAAACTGCAGAGCAGAGAAGGCCGGGAGCTTTTCAGATCTGCAAGGAAGGGACTGTGCCTGGCAGAAAGCCGGAGGGAGCCCCAGGAGAACTTACCAGGCAATACGTGTGGGCACAGAGCCCTTTCTTCTCTCTTTTGCACCCACAGATACCCGGGTCAGCCTCTGCCCGGCGACACAGCATGCATGCTGGAGGGGACAGAGCACATGCTGCTGGGAACGGGCACCTCTGCGGGGCTGGGGGAAGTGGCCCTACGGGATGGCCCCCAAGGCCCTGCTCTGTCCCTGCCTAGCTGGCTGAAGGGCAGGGCTGGCGCCTGTGGACAAGAGGGGGGCATGGCAGGCACAGGTGCCCCAACAGGCGCCCGCAGCGCAGCCTGGGCCCTGCTTGCTGAGGGGAGGAGGGAGCCTGCCCCGGGGCGGCTGGGGAGCCCCCGCCTTCCCCTGCCACCGGTCTTGGCTGCACGTAGACGGCCCCGACAACCGCTCTGCCAGCCGCGGGGAGCTGTGGGGAGGGACACTTTGCTCTCACCTTGCTCCCTTGAGTCGGGATCCTGCTGCTTCATTGCGAATATGGTGCACGTCGACAGCAAGCGCTTGGAGAGCCTCTGCCCCAGCAGTGCCGGGGTTTCTCCTCCGTACGCTCCTCTGCCAACACTGAGGGAGTCGTGGGACACGGTGAACTTGCAGCTCAGGCCCCAGAGCCCCAAGGTGTGAGGCTCCCCTCCTCCCTCGGCAGCCCTGGGCAAGCCCCTTCCTCCCCAGCCTTCCCCTCACCTCACCAGGTCGCACTGATGCACGGCTGGAGCTCAGCAGCCCTTTATCCGGGCCGTGGTGATGGGTCACAGTGGCCACTGTGACATCGCCACCGCCCGTCTGCATGTGCCCCCAATATGGGCAGGGGCGCCTTCGGCTGCCTGCCACCCCATTGTGGCACGGCCGTCTCGTCACCGAGTCGGGGGGGCAGCTGCTCTTGCACCCGCACGGGGCCGCAGTGCTGGCGCCGGTCGCCCAGAGAGGCTGCGGAGTGTCCAGGCTGGGGGACGGGCGCAGCCTGGCTGGGTAAGGGCCTGGGCAGCCTGCTCCGAGGGACCCTGCTTGAGCAGGCGCTTGGACTGGGCGGTCTCCAGAGGTGCCCTCCAACCAAAACCGTTCTGGGATTCTGTGAAAGGCAGCCTTCCGTGTGTTGGCAGGGGCTGTGTCGATTGCAGGCACGCCTAAAGTGGCGAGCACAGCAAAGGGAACGGGGCCAGCTGTGTGGGGATGCAGACCAAAGGGATATCCCATACCCCGTGATGTCAGTGCAGCATTAAAATTGCAAGCTGTTGTCACTCCCGGGTGGCTAGCATCGGTCAGCTGGTGGTGAGCAACTCTGGTTTTTTGCATCACTTATTTTCGTTGTTTTGTTTTGTTGTCCTTAGCAAACTGCCTTTATCTCCACCCATGAGGTTTTGCATTTTTACCCAATTCTCTACCCTATCCCACTGCAGGGGAGAGTGAGCGAGCAGCTGTGTGGGGCTTAGCTGCCTGCCGGGGTTAAACCATGCCGGCATGGGACAGGGGTGGTGCTGAGCATGGGGCTGGGGACCTCACCGAATGGGCATCCAGGCCCAAGCTGAGGGTCAGGGCTTGCACAGAGTGTGGACGCTGGGGCCAAGCATGGGGCCAGGGCCACCGCTGAGCACAGGGATGGGGACAGCACTGGCAATGGCATGGGAAGGGTGCCAAGTGTGGTGGAGGGGTACGGCTCTGAGCGTGGGGACAAAGCCAGGGCCGAGCATGGGGGTCGGTGCAGCGCTGAGCACTGAAGGGCTCCTCTGAAACAAGCTGCAATAGGACCCTGGCAGGTTCCCAGACAGCTGGCTCTTGGAACAGTTCGTGTTCCTTTTAGCCCTAACCATTTAGTGTTATAGCAACAACAGATGCCCAGGCTCAGAGATGACCCAGAAAAGGTCATCTAGACCATTTGGAGTATCCTCAGAACATACGATCCAACTTGGGCAGACGTCCAACAATTATTTGAATCGGTGTCTGCCCTGGATGCGCATATATGAATCCAGGAGCACAATCAAAGATGGGCTGCAGAAGCTGCTGGGAGAAGACCATGGGCCAAGAGCCGAGCCCAGATGGGATCATAGCACAGAAGCAGGGAGGAACACCTTGAGACACTGTAGAGACGGACTTCTAGAATCCCTGGAGTGAGCAGGATGAAAAACAACAAACTAAAATTTCTAAGCTCAATTAGCTAAACAAGTGAGAGTGTATGGGAGGGGACAATCTTGAAAATGGATCATTATTACTTCACTTTTTGTTGACCAAGCCGCTCCTGACATTTGCAAATATTTTTCCAAACATGCTCCAGGATGGCAAGAGAAAGGAACAGATGCAATAGTATATCTACTTTTGTCTTTAATGGCTGAAGTAGGACTCCTAAAATCCGCAAAACTGATTATCCTACAAACTGAAGAGGGTCCCCCACCTTCACTCAAGCAATACCCATTAGCTCATGAAGCCATTGAAGTCTTACTACTCCGAATCCCAAGTTTTTTACTCACAGGAATGCCAATCAGCATGTAACACCCTGTCCTCTGGCACGGGGCTTCCGGTCTTTGATGCTGGTTCCCCGGAGCACGCCCGGAGCTGCAACTGACCGCAGCCCCCACTCCCTGTCCCCCTCATTGCTCGGGGGTAGGATGTAGAGAAGTCGCGAGTGAAGACAAGGACAAAAGAGCGGGGTGGGTGGAAGGTATTTCTTTATAGAATCATAGAATCATAGAATCGTTTAGGTTGGAAAAGACCGTTAAGATCACCCAGTCCAACCATTAGCCTACACCACCAATTCTACTCTAAACCAGTCAAGGGTAGACTAGACTGAACCATGTCCCCAAGTGCCACATCTACCCATTTTTTGAACACTTAGATTTGTTCTTATTTGTAACTAACCTAGTCCGATTTTGATTGACAATAAATTAAATTAATATCCCTGAGTTGAATTTGTTTTGCCTGTGGTAGTAATCTGTGAGCGATCTCTCTGTTCTTATCTCGACCTACAAGCTTTTTTGTTCTATTTTCTGTCTCCGTCTTGTCGAGGAGAGGGAGCGATAGAGCGGCTCGGTGGGCACCTGGCAGCCGTTCGAGGCCAACCCACCTCAGCTTTTTTATCAGGCTCCCTGTCCCTATTTTTTAATTCTTGCCTACGTTTCTTGTACCCCATGGCTTTTGAAACTTCCTTTTTAGCTCCCTGTCCCTATCTTTTTAAATTCTTGCATATATTTCTTAAGCCCAGTCGCTTTTTAAACTTTTTTGCTACCTTCCCCTCTCTGTCTCCCTGACCTGATTTTAACTTCTTGCCAGTGTTTGTTGTACCCTGTCCCTTTTCAGGTTTTCTTCCTACATCTCCCTCTATGGGGCTCTGCGTATCTTTTGGGTTTTTTTAATTCTTGTGTATGATTTTTGTATCCTATTGCTTTGAAAAATTTTTGTCTATGTCTATCCATCTCCCTGTCTCTTGTTCTGATTTCTTCCCTCTGTCCTCTACCCTGTCGCTTTTTTGCAGTTTTATTTCTACGTGTACCTTTATCTGGCTCCCTGTTCCTATTTTTGTAGTTCTTGCCTATGTTTCTTTTCCCCTATCATGCTAAAATTGTTTCATGTCTTTTGTCTGGTCTCTGTCTTGTCTTGCTTGTCCCTTCTGCCTCTCTCATGTCCCCCACCCATCTTACGTCTTTCTCCATCTCTCTGTCCCTGATTTTTTTGTGCAATCTCTCCGGTCTCCTTCGGCTATGCGGTTGTCCTGTCCGTCCCCCCTGCCCCCTTATTCGTGGCATCCCACATCTCTATGTCCCTCTGTCCTTTATGCCTCTTTCTTGCTGCGTTTGGGCACTGAGCATTGCAGCCAACTCACTTCTGGGATTTCTTACGTGCATTAATAAACTTTTCCTGCGTTCTCTGTGCCCCCGGATGTGTGTGCAGCCCCTGGGCAGGGAGCTGGGGCCAGGTGCAGGGGAGGGGCTGGAGTGCCACAGGCTTTGGCAACAGCACCTGTTTCCAATGGCCTCCGGTGGGGCCGTACCTGGGGCTGCCCCAGGTGCAGCCAGTGAGGCTGAGGATGCGGCCCACCCCTCTGTGCGACGGGGCTCTGGCTACAACGGGGGCTGCCTGGGCACACCTGCTGGAGGAAGCTGATGAAGGGGAAGGGGCTGAGGAGGGAATCCCACAGGTAGGTGCCTCCAGCAAGGAACAGCCAGTCCCTGCGGTGAGGAAGGATCCCTCTGAACCATTCCCAACAGAGCAGATGCCAGCATGCAGTGCGGGGAGCTTGGTGCCTCCGTTGATCTAAGCTGCCACATATTGAGCAAGTCTTGCGGATGAGGAGCATCGAGGTGTTCGCTGCGTGCTACTGGATGGGTGAGGGTCAGGCAGGCGGTCCTGCAGAGGAGGAAAGGGCAGAGGCAGAGAGAGAAGCATCGGGACTTCTCTCTGGGTCTTGGAGACCGAAGAAGGTCTCCTGCCGGCACCAGGAGCTGTGGCGAGTCACACGTCCTCTCCTCTGCATCCTGGCCCATTTCTGCCGCTCTTCTCCAGATGCCTGCCTGCCTGCCTCCGTCTCCCTCGCTGCCCATCTACCTACCGGTATGGCTCCCCAAAACTTGTTATTCCTCTGCCAGCTCTGCCCAGTACCCCATTGGCTCTTAAACTTTTTCTATGTGTGTCTCTAACTGGCTCCTTCTCCCTATTTTTTAGTTTTTCTGCACTGCCTTGCACTCTATTACTTATAAAATTTCATTTCTGTATCTCCCCCTATCTGGCTCCCTGAGCCTATTCTTTAGCACCTCCCTTTGCTCTGTACCGCACTGCTTTTCAAACTTTCTTTCTATGCCTCCCTCTATTTGGCTCCCTTTTCCTATTTTTGTATTTCTTCTCACTCTTCCCTTTAGCCTGTAGGTTTTAAAATTTTCTTTATACATATCTCTCTCTTGCCAGCTCCCTGGCCTTATGTTTTAATTCTCGCCTGTGTGAGTTGTACCCTGTCACTTCTTGAATTTTCTATTTCTCCCTCTGTTCCACCTGTCCCTATTTTAAGTCTTTCCTGTGTTTCCTGTACCCTCTGCTTTCTACTTTGTCTTTCTATGTATCCCCCTATCCGTCTCCCTGTCATTATTTCTTAGTATTTTCCTATCCATCCTGTACCCTGTTGCTTTTTAAGTTTTCTGTCTCCCTCTATCCGTCTCGCTGTCCCTATTTTTTAATGCTTCCCCTTGGCCAGGGCAGGGTCTGTCCAGGCGCACCTGCCCGAGGCAGTTGATGAAGGGGAACCGTCCAAGGAGGCAATCCAAGGGGGCCCTGCGGGCTAGGTGCCTGCAGCAAGGCACAGCCAGTGCCCGCAGCAAGGAAGGGTCCGTCCGAGCCATCCCCGCTGGAGCGCACCGCCAGCATGCGCTGCCGGGAGCTCGGTGCCTCCATCGGCCGCACGTGCGAGCCGCCGGGAAGCCTCGTGGTGGAGGCGGCAGCATCCGCCCCTGAGGTGGAGAGAAGAGCTTTGGGGCCACGAAAGCCTCCTGCCGGTGCCAGGAGCCACGGCGAGTCGCGTGTTCTCTCGTGTGCGTCCCGGTCTGTCTGTGCCCCCTTCCCCAGATCTCTGCACGCCTCCCTGCCCGTACCCGCCTCTGTCTCCCTCTCTGCCAGCCCACCTACTGGTCTGGCTCCCAAAAACTTGTGACGCTTCTGCCAGCTCTGCCCTGCACCGCTTCACCTGTTCATTTCTTCCCCTATGTTTCCCTCTTTGTGGCTCCCAATCCCTGTTTTTTAACGCTTTCCTGTGCTTTCTGTACCCCGTCACATTTGAATTTCTACGTTTCCCTTTCTCTGGTGCCCTGCCCCTATTTTTCACTTCCTCCCTCTGTCCTGCACCCCATTGCTTTACACGTTTTCTTTCTATGGTTCCTTCTATCCATCTCCCCGTCCCTGTTTTTTTAAATATTCCTGTGTTTCTTGTACCTGATCGTAGCTTAAATTTCCTGTCTACGTTGTCCTCTATCCATCTCCCTGTCCCATGCTTTAATTCTTGCCTATGTTTCTTGTACTCAGTTGCTTTTCAAAATTCCTTCTATGTATCCCTCCATCCAGCTCCCTTTCTTGATTTTTTTTTTTTAATTCTTCCCTATATTTCTTGTACACCATTGCTGTTAAATTTATCTTCCAATAATTCCTTTTATCTGGCTCCCTTTTCCTAAATTTTAATTCCTCTTTCTTCTGTATACCCTCTCACACTTTTTACATTTTCTTTTAATGTTTCCTTCTATTCTCATTCCTGTTTTGATTTTTTTAAATTCTTGCCTGTGTTTCTTGTAGCCTGTTGCTTTTAAAAATTTCTTTCTATGTCTCCCTCTATCCAATTCCCTGTCCCTATTTTTTAATTCCTCCCTTTCTGTCCTGTACCCAGTTGCTTTAAAAATTTTCTTTCTATGTCTCCATTTATTTGGTTTCCTGTCCTTCTTTAACTTTTTCCTGTCTGTACTATACTCTGTCAATTTAAATTTTTGTTTCTATGGCTACTTTTATCCATTCACTGACTTTATTTTCTAATTCTCTCCCATCTGTCCTGTGCCCTGTCACATCTTCAATTTTCTTTCCATGTCTACTTTTACCAAGCTCCCTATCTGTATTTTTTTAATTCTTTCCTGTGTTGTGTACCCTGTTGCCTTTTAAATTTACTTTTATGTGTGTGTCTATTTTTCTACCATTCCTATTTTTTGGTTTATTCTTGTCTTTCCTTAAAGCCATTGCATTTTAAATTTTCTATGTCAAAGTTTATCTACTTTGCTGTCCCTATTTTTTTGTGTTCCTGTCTATCCTGTACCCCATTGCTTTAAAAATTTTCTTTCCATGTCTATTTAACCAATTCACTCTCTTTTGTTTCTTGTCTGTTGCTTCTGACATTTTCTTCCTGTCTCTTTTTCTCCCTATTCCTATTTTGTAACTTCCTCTTGTCTTTCCTTAATGCCTCTGCTTTTATAATTTTCTTCCTATGTCTCTATCGCCCTATGCTTATTTTTAAATTTTTTTCTTGTCTTTCTTTAATGCCTTTGCTTTTTACATTTTCTAAGTCAACTTTTATCCAGTTTTCTGTCCCCATTAAATTTTTTTCCTGCTTGTCCTTTACCCAGTTGCCTTTAAAACTTTCTGTCTACTTTAACCAATTCACTGTCTTTATTTTTAAAGTTTTTTCCTGTCTGTCCTGAACCCTGTTGCTTTTTCAATTTTCATTCTGTGTCTACTTTTATCAAGCTCCCTATCCATATTTTAATTCCTGTGTGTTGTGTACCCTGTCACTTTTTAGATTATATTTCCATGTGGTTTACATTTTAAAAAATTTCTAATTTTCTTTCTTGACCTCTTTTAGTTTGCTGTCCCTATTTTTAATTTTCCCTTTTATTTCCCTAATACCCCATCGCTTTTTAAATTTTCTTTCTATGTCTACTTTTTTCCCTTTGTCTTTATTTTTAATTCTTACTTGTCTTTCCTTAGTGTCCTCACTTCTTAAATTTTATTTGTCTTAGTTTGCTGTTGCTATTTATTAATTTTTTCCTTATTTCCTTAATCCTATTTGCTCCTAAAACTTTCTGTCTACTTTTGTTCACTGTCTTTATTTTTTTCATCATTTCTTGTCTTTACTAGTGCCTTTGCTCTTTAAATTTTCCTTCTATGTCTCTGTTTTAGTTCACTGTCCCGGTTTTAATTTTTTTCTCTCTATTGCCCTACTCCCCGTTGCTACTTAAGGTTTTTTACTTTTACCCTGTTCCCTGTCTTTATTTTTTAATTATATCTTTGCTTTTCCTCAGTGCCCTTGCTTTTAAAGTTCTGTTTCTACATCTCTGTTCTAGTCTGCTGTTTCTATTTTTAAATTGTTTCCTTATTTCCTTAATCACTAGTGTTTTTAAAGTTTCCTGTCCCCTTTTATCCCATTTGCTGTCTTTATTTTGCTGTATTTGTTTTAATTATTCCTTGTCCTTCTTTAGTGCCCTCACTTCTTAAATTTTATTTCTATGTCGTTTTATTTCACCATCACTATTTATTTTTCCTTATTTCTTTAATCACCATTGCTTTTAAAGTTTTCTGTCTACTTTTATTCTGTTCACTGACTTTAGTTTTTTATTATTTCTTGTCTACATTACTACATTGTTTTTTCAATTTTCTTCCTACATGTTTTTAGTTTGCTGTCCCTGTTTTGAAATTTTTTTCTTTATTGTCCTACTCCCCATGACTATTTAAGTTTTCTACATTTATCCCATTCCCTGTCTTTATTTTTTAATTATTTATTCTCTTTGCTTAGTGCCTTCGCTTTTTAAATTGTCTTTCTACATCTCTGTTTTAGTTCACTGATGCTTTTAAAACATTTTTTCCTTGTTTCCTTAATCACTGCTGCTCTTAAAATTTTCTCTCACCTTTTTCCCCTCATTTGCTGTCTTTTTGTGGCTGTCTTTATTTTTTTTAAATTTACTTCTTGTCTTTCCTTAGTCCCATTGCTTTTTAAATTTACTTTCTACTTCTGGTTTAGTTTGCTTTCTCTATTTCAGAATTTTTTCCTTTAGTTCCCTAATGATCGTTGCTTTTTAAGTTTTTTTTTCCTATGCGTACTGTTATCCTGTTCACTGTCTTTATTTTTTAGCTATTTCTTCTTTCTTCTGTGCCATCACCTTTTAGATTTTCTTTCTAGGTCTCCCTTTTTAGTTTGCCATCGCTTCTTTTTAATTTTTGACATTTATTTCCCTAATCCCTGTTACTTTTTGACATTTTCTACTTTTATCCCCTTCCCAGTCTTTATTATGTTGTCGTTTCTTTTAATTACTTCTTGCCTGCCTTTAGCGCCTTTTGTTTTTTTTAAATTTCTTTCTTTATCTGTTTTACCTCACTCTCCCTATTTTTCAATTTTTCTCTTTATTTCCCTAACCCCCCATTTTCAAGCCAGAAAGAAAGGGAAGAAAAGAAAAAAAAACCCAATCAAAAAACCCCACCCCAAAGTGCCACCGAGACCCCCAAGAACCCCTCTCCTCAAGTTCCCTGCTGTAATGGCAGGCCCTGCTCGGCCTCGCGCTGTTCCTAAATGGGCCCTCGCGGGCGCCGGGGCGGCCTCGCGGGCGCCGGGGCGGCCGGGCATGGCTCTGGATGCGGATGATGCGTTGGGCCGCGCTCCCGCAGGGTGAGGCGTGGCGCTCCGAAGGGAGACGCAGGAGAGCGGAGCGCTGCGGGAGGGCGGGTTGGTGCATGGCGCTGGGGGATGCCTGGCTGGCGGCTCTCTGGCTGCACTCTCCGTGTTGCTTGATTAGTGGTGTGTGTGGTTTGGTTTTTATTTGAAGGCCCAAAGGGAGGAGTGACGTGGGATACGGGCGCCGGGGCTGTCTCGGGCAAGGTGAGCGGTGATGGGCGGGCTGAAGCGGTGGCTCTTTCTGAGGGGCTGTATTGCTGGTTGGCGTTACAATCCGCCCGTGTTGTTTGGGCCTTACAGGTGGTGCGCAAGCGTGAACGCGGCACCCTGACAACAGCAGAGGGAGCGCAGGCAAACGGCAAAGGTGAGGCGGCGTGGGGTGGGAATCGGTGCGGGCAGGCTCCCGTTTTGGGCATTACCTCAGCGTGTGCTGCTTCGCTTGGGCTTTTGCAGGTGCTGCACAGGCTGGGAGGTGGGACACCGCACGCTGACGAGCGGTTTGAGCAGGTGAGCCTGGCTGGGGTCTATAGCGAAGCGTTACGTTGCAAGTCAGTTGAAGTGTTTGCCTCTGAATTTGCAGATCGTGTGGGAGCTGTGTTTGGAACTGGATGAGCGTTTGAGGTGAGCTGAGTAGCAGAGAGGAAGAGCATGTGGCCAGTGATCTTTTTTCTTTCTCACAAGCAGAACGGTAATTTTGTCTCTCTTGGTATCCTAGGTGCCTCAAGCGATGACAGCAACAGTGTCCGAGTGTGGAACCGGCACGGAGCAGGCGAGCGGGACTGTCCTGGCGTGCCCGAGGTGGGGGATGTTGCGGGCAAGGTCAGTATTGAGAGATGCAATGCTGACTGCTGGTGGACTTGTCTATGGATGGGTTTTTGGTTTGGGTTTGTTCTCTTTTGGTGTGTGGTGGTTTTTTTTTTCTTTGCAGATGATGAAGAGGGCCCTGGCGACTACAGGATCAATCCTGTGAGCTGAGTGTGGCTTTTCTTCTCAAGGATGGATTCAGACTCCAGGCCCTCTGAAAGCTAAGTTGAAGACTGGGTGCTGGATAAAAAACACAGTACTTGTGGTGCTGTGAAAGCACTGCCAAGGGATGGTGAGGGCCAGCAAGAGGTTTTAGTGCTGGTGTCTTTGGTGTGGGAGAAGTCCCCAGATGTTTGTAATTTTGTAGGTGGGCTTGGATGAGAAATGCAACTGAGTGTGCGATAGATGTTGGGGCTGTATGGCAGCAAGGCAAAGCCGGAGCCCTGTTTGGGGGGGGGTTGGTTTAGTTTGTTTTAGAGTGCGATGTTGACTGGTGGCAGCCTGCAGGGCTCTGTTGCTGCCTGACCTCTCCTTTTCTTCTCTGGAAAGAAGGGGGAAAAAAAAAAAAAAAACGCTAGGGAACAGGTCAGAGCAATTGTGGGGAAAAAGGGATAGATGCAGATCAGGACAAAGAGATTGAAAAGGGAAAAACCACGATGGTTGCAGGACAGAGAAAGAGGATGAAAAAAAAACAGAGGGAGCAGGAGAGAAGAGCAGAGGCGAGGAGAGGTAAAGGGACCGGGACGCGCAAGAGGGGAGGCTGGGCCCCGAGGGTCCCCGGAGCTACCTAAAGGGAGCGGGACAGAGGGGAAGGGCGCTGCCTGAGGAGCGCGGGCTGCGCCGAGGGCTCGGCGGGGGGAACGGCGGCGTCCCCGCAAGGGAGAGAGCGGGGCCGGCTGCCTCTCGCGGCGTGCCGGCAGCTGCGGTGCTGGGAAAGGGGCTTGCGGTCGGCCATGTTGCCTGCGCGGGGCATGCCGGGAGCTGTAGTTTTCGCGGCACGGCCCAGTCACGCGGCAGCCTGACGGCCCAATCGCGGTGCTGCGTCCCGGCGTTCGCGCGCCGGGTCTGGCCCCTCCGGCGCGCCGTCGGTGTCCGGCGCATGCGCGGTGGTCGGGAGCGGCATGGCGGCGCGGCGGGCGCGATTGCCGGTGGCGGGTGAGGGCCAGGAGCAGCGGCGATGATGTGATGTGAGCGAGCCCCTTTGGTGGGTGCAGGGGTGTCTGCTGCCCGCCGGGCACCCGGGGGTGGCGGGAGGGGAAGCTTCAAAGCTGCCGCTGCGGCAGGCTGCCGGGCAGCTGGGGGCGAGCGGGGTCGGGGCAGCCCCGGGGAGTTCCCCGAGAGAGAGCGGCGGTAGGAGGGAAGGAGGAGGACATGCCGCTGGCGCAGACGGCGGGCACGTCCCCAACTCGCCAGGGCTCCCCCTGAGCCCCCCCCGGGCCCGCTGAGCCCATGCAGCTGCCCCCAGCTCCAGCACCTGCCCCGAAGCCTGTCCTGTAGCCCTAGATCACCCCCAAGCCCTGTCGTGAAGGCTGGAAGCTGGCCCTCGAACGCGCTGGATTCTCCCTTAATGCGGTACCGATAGCAGCAGTGCAGGGAAGGAGCAGTGTCTGCAGAAGCCCCTGCATAAGGAGGGGCTGTGGCGGGGGGCAGGCTGTGGTAATAATGGCCACTGGTTGCTCTTTCCCCCTCCCAGTGGCTGCGCTGAGGACACGGTTGCCCGTTCCTCCCCTGGAGATGCCGTTGACTGCCCCAGCTTCAGGCTGGTGGGGGTTGTCTGTGCCTGGCCTCGCTCTCCTAGTGGTGTGGGGGCAAAAGGAGATGGTGGAGTGCTTGCTGGCTGTGGAGGAGAGCTGCTGCAGCTGAAGCTGGCGAGGGCAGAGAAAGGTAAAGCAGCTGAAGAATAAAAGAAAGAGGGTGCAGCCGGCAGCTGCCTCCTGCTGCAGGCAAGAGAGCGCCTGTGCCTCTGGGTGAGGAAGGATCCTTCTTTGTAGTTGCAGAGCACACGAGCGAGTGAGGCAATGTGTCTGGGCAGCCGTGTCTCGTGAGAGCTGTAAGAGACCTGTGTATCCTCTTAGGTGGAGCACAGCCGAGCCACCGGAGTTACAGAAGAGGAAGGGAGGAGAGAAGGAGAAGGAAGCATCTGAACTGGCAAATTCTCCTGGCAGCGTTGAGCGCGAGAGCTGCGGTGGGTCCTGGGCCCTGTCTCCCCTTTTGTGCATCCCAGTCCCTTTACCTCTCCTTGCCTCTCTGTTCTTCTCTCCTGCTCCCTCTCCCTGGTTTTCTTCATTCTCTGTCCAGCAACCATTGTGGTTTTTTCCTTTTCCATCTCTTTGTCCTGATCTGCATCTATCCCTTTTCCCTACAATTGCTCTGACCTGTTCCCTAGCGTCCTTTTCCTCTGTGCCTGTACGTGCTTGTCGGGGTTCAGCCCCAGTCAGCAGCTCAGCACCACACAGCTGCTCGCTCACTGCCCCTACCCTGATGGGATGGGGGAGAGAATCGGAGGAGTAAGAGTGAGAAGCACTCCTGGGGTGAGATAAGAACAGTTTAATAGTTGAAATAAAGTAAAATAGTAATGCTAATAGTAACAGTATGATAATGATATACAAAGCAAGTGATGCACAATGCAATTGCTCACCACCCGCTGACCGATACCCCGACGGTTCCCGAGCAGCAATCGCTGCTCCCTGGCCAACCCCCCCAGTTTCTATACTGAGCATGACGTCACATGGTATGGAATAGCCCCTTGGTCAGTTTGGATCAACTATTCTGGCTGTGCCCCCTCCCAGTTTCTTGTGCGCCTGGCAGAGCATGGGAAGCTGAAAAAGTCCTTGACTGGCATAAGCAGTACTTAGCAACAACTAAACCATCAGCGTGTTATCAACATTCTTCTCCTACGAAATCCAAAACACAGCACTATGCCTGCTGCTAGGAAGAAAATTAACTCTATCCCAGCCAAAACCAGGACAGTGCTGCTCTGTGTCCCTGCCTTCCTATCTCCCTCCTTCCTTCTTTCTCCCTCTATCCCTTTGTCTTGCTCACTGTCACTGTTTTTTTTCATTCTGTAGCTCACAGTCTACTTCCTGCCCTAGTTTTTGTTGTCCTCTGTCTCTCTGCAGGGCTCCTAATACCTCTCTTTCTTTCTCCAACCCCCTGTGCTTCTCAAGGTCTTTGTCTTTCTCTCTCTCTTATTGTCATTATTCTTGTCTGCCGCTCTGTCTCGCTTCCTATCCTGTCGTTTCTCGCTGTCTTCCTTTGTCCCACTCCCTGCCCGTATTCACATTCGTCTCTGTCCTGTTGACTGTCCCAGTGTTTTTTTCCTCCATCTCCATCCTGCTGCTGCCCTGTTTTATTTTCCCCCTCCCGTCTGCCCTGCTCCCTGTCACTCTTTCTGCGCCTTGTCCTCTGTCCCTGCTGCTTTTTTCTCCATCTCTGTCCAGCGCTCTGTCCCTTTCTTTTTTTCCTCTTGCTGTCCCTCTGCCCTGCTTCCTTTCACTGTCTTTTCTGTCTTTCTTTCCCTCTGCCCCATTCCCTCTTCCATTCTTTCTAACTGTGTCCCCCTGTCCAGCTGGCTGTCCCTTCTTTCCTTTCTCTCTTTTTGCATCCCCATCTCTCTATGTCCCACTGCTCATCACAGTTGTGTTTTTCCCTCCAATGCTGTCCTGCTCTCCGTCCCTTTTTTTCTCTCTCTGTCATTCTGTCGTGCTCCCTGTGTCTCTGTGTTTAATTTTTCCATCTCTGTCCTGCAGCCCAGTGCCGGTTCCCTGCCCCCCGCCCCCCTACCCATCCTAGGCCTTTTTCCCTTTGTCTCTGTCCTTCTTCCTGGTTCTAATTTTTGCCTGTCTTTCACTTTCTCCTCTTTCTTCTTTTGCCTCCCTTTTTTTCTCTCTGGATCACCTTGTCTTGCTCCCTGTCTTTCTCTGACAAGCTGTGTCCTGCTCCTTGTCCTTCTTCCCCACCCTCCCCATCTCCTACTTTCTTCCTGTCTGCCTTTTTTTCTTTGTCTCTCCTTCTGCCCCAATGTTTCTTTCTCTCTGTCACTGTCTTTGTCCTTCCTTTCTTCTTCCTCTCCTCCACTCCCTCCCATGTCTCTCTCTCCCCCTCTGTCCTGCTCACAGACGCAACTGTTTCTTGCTCCATCTCTCTGCAGGGCTGGCGGGGGCGGAAGCGGCCCTGGGACAAATGTTGCAGCGGGGTCGTTGAGGGGTTTTGGGGCCAAGCTCCTGCCCGGCCTGGGTGAGCAGAGGCAGCCCCATCCCATCCTGGCTGCTCCTCGCTGGGGCTGGGCAGCCTCTGCCGCTCTCGGCACGAGTCGGGCTGAGAAACCTTTGTGAGCTCGAGGATGCTACAGATACTCCACGTCAAACCGAGAGAAAAGGCAAATCCGCTGCCAGTGCCGAAAAGCTGATGAAAAATTGCAGTTACTGGAGCATGCCTCGTTCCTGCATCAGTCCCTTGGGAGTCACGAATGTTTTCCTTTCAGGTAAAAGAACAAACTTTCATCTGGGATTAGTTGAGAGCTGCCTGTAACTTTTGTTAGGGTCAAGTGTTTCTCTTCTGTTTGTTCATACTAGTTTTATGGGCAAGTTGGAAATAGCCTTTTATTTTTCTGTGCATCGCTAAATCTTTAGTAGCATGTGGTGTCGGTGTAGTTAATTTTTGAGCAGCTAGATGCCAGTAGAAGTGTAACGAATGTCACGTGATGGAAACCGATGCTTAAACTTGATTTTGGTGTGATTTTTTTTTTGTTTCTTTGTTTGCTTTCATTAGAATGTTGGTGGCATGTTGTCCTGTGGCTCAATCCGCATTCTGTTCTATGGAACCTTCGATCTAGGACTTTGAAGTAAAAAAAGTTTGCCCTTCCAAAAAAGGACTGGTCATTCATAGGATTGAGGTGTAGACTTGGAGAGTCTCTTAAGTACATGATCAGAATTGAAGCCAAATTTTGCTTAATGTTGCTGCTGTTTGTCTTCACTTTCATGAATTTCCTCGCTGCTCCCTCGTGGTTGGGAGCTCTGAACTGTCATTTTTTTTTTCAGTCTCCAAGACATTTGGGTTCCCCCCGCCCCAGGAGAGGCTATGTTTAAAAGTTAATTAGCGTCCTCACAAACGCATCAGTCAATAAAACTGAATTATGGTTATTAAAACCACAATGATGATAGCAGTTGTAGAGATCTGGGCTACTTCAGAACATGTATTTGTCACGTGCAGATGTCATTGGGATACAGATCGCCTGCGCTTTGTGCTCTGACAAGACAGCACGGTGAGACAGGGAGGAGCTCCGAAAGAAAAAAAGATACGTCGTCATGGTTTTGGTTTGTTGCTTGGTTTTTGTGTGTTGGGTTTTGATGTTTGGGGGGTTTCAGGGTTTCGTTTTTATTTTTGTTTGTTTGTTTGGGTTGTTTTGTGTTTTGTGTGGTGTTGTGGCTTGTTTGTTTTTTTTAGAGTCCAGTGTTGACTGACAGTAACCTGTAGACCTCTGTTGCTGCCTGACATCTCCTTTTTCTTCTCTTCTGTTTCCCTCCTCTTTCGTGGCTGTAATTTTCATCAGCAACAAGACAATAGATGTATGTGTAAATATATAAAAGTGTAAACATAATATATTTGTTTAGATTTACATAAGTGTAAATAGAAAAGATATATAAAAAACATATATATTCCCTGAATATATGAATGTGTGTAGATATCTAAGTGTAAACTGATTCTCCCAAGTGGGGACTTTCCCCTGTGGGGCCACACACATGGAGCAGGAGCTGCCGCCACCGCACAAAAATACCCCAAACCCCCTGATTCTGGGTCTGCACTGTGGGGGAAAAAAAGAACAAGCTGGGGCGATGACGCCCAACAACTTGGGGGTCCCAGGAAAGCCAAATGCACCTGGATATGTGCAGCTGGAAAGAAAAAAAAAAAAACCAAACCAACCAAAAAAAAACCTCCAAACCCCAAAAGAGCCCTTCTTTTTCAAGCACAAAACCAAAAGCAAGAATCACCAATTTTTTATGGTGTGGAAAAGCACTAAACAACCCCAGAATTGAATATTTTTGGAAAAGCAAGGAAATGCCAGTTTTATATAATGGAAAAGCCAAAAAAAAGAAAAACCAAACCCAACAAAACCCAAACAGACCCCAACCACTCATCTGGGCTAAATGTGGGGTGAAACGCTGGCAGTGTGAGGAGCACCGCTGAGCGTTATCCAGCGTGGATCCGGTGTGGGTCAGTTACGCGGCGCGGATCGGATTGCCTGCTGCGGGTTGTCCCAGGGGAGTTACCTGCTGTGGATGACCCCGGGCGGACCCCCTGGCGTAGGTCATCCCCACGCGTGTCCCCCCGTGCGCCTTTTCCCCCATACATACCCCACTGTCTGTCCGTGTTCTCCTCCCTGTCTCCCTGCCCTCCTGAATGCTTTCCACCCGAGCTTTCCCCCAGGTGAGTTATTTTTCCCCGGGGACGTGCCCCCGCCTCCGCCCCACCATATTGGGCACAGCCCCCCATAACCCCTCTGCTTCTGGGCCCTCAGGGCGCTGCTTGCAGCCCCCCAGACGCTTCCCCGCTCCCAGCCCCGTCTCCCTCCTCCGCTGTTTGGGATTTGTACTGGGAACGGCGTTGATGACACGCTGGTGTTCTAGCCACTGCCGAGCAGCGTTTGCACCGAGCTGAGGCTTTTCCGGCTCCTCGTACCGCCCCGCCGCCGAGCGGGCTCGGGGCACGAGGGGTTGGGAGGGGACACGGGCGGGACAGCTGACCCCAGCTGACTAAAGGGCCGTTCCGGACTACACGACGTCGTGTTCTCAGCTAATCGAGAAGCCCTGCACAGGAAGCCTTCCTCGTGTGTAGGCGGGATGAGGAGAGCAGAGTTCCGACAGCGCAGAGGTGAGGACAGGTGCACAGAGAACAGCGAAGCCCAAGAATCGCCGGCGGTTGCTCATTCGCATCCGGGTCCTGCAGCGGCAGCCCGGCGCATGCGCTTTGCCGCGCTCTGTGCTGCCACGTGGTGCGCGAATACGGTCGTGAAGCTCCGGCTCCGCGCATGCGCAGTGGGGCTCTTTCCCGTGGCTCGGTGCTGCCACCCGGTGACCAAAATTTGGTACTGCAGCCCTAGCCCCGCTCGATCGCCGAAGGGCGGCGGCGAGTGCCGAAGAGTGCCGGGAATCGCCGAAGGCAGTCGGGGAGTGCCGAAGGGCGGCGGGAATTGCCCTCGGGGGGCCACTCAGACCCATGGGTCCCTCAGAGGGGCACCGCTGGGTCCCAGGGGGGCAACGAACCTCCCCCCTGCTGGGGGGGTGATGCCGCTGTACGCCCCCCGCCGCCCCGTCTCCCCAGTTCGGGGGGGTTCACCCAGCTGTGCCCCCCCCCTCCTCCCAGGGTCCCCCCTCCCCGGGATGCCGGGGGCCACCCACGGCCCCGTCCCCGTCCTCCGCATGTTTGGGGTGACGGCGGCCGGCAGCAGCATCTGCCTCCACGTCCACGGCTTCGCCCCCTACTTCTACGTCCTGGGGCCCCCCGTGAGTCGGGGACCCCCCCGAACACCCCCTCACACCCACCCCCCCGCAGCTACGCCCGGGGATTCTCTAGTGCCTCCTGTAAGGGTTGTGCTCCCCATGGCAGGAGGGGGCTCCGTGTCCCCCCCAAATTCCCCCAAAACTCCTCTGAGCCCCCCCAACGCCCTGGGAGCCACCCCTAGCGGTCTCTGTGGTTTCTCCACTGGCTCGTACAAGGGTTGTGCTCCCTGTGGCATATGGGGGGGTCAGTGCCCCCCCCAAATCTCTTCTCACACCTTCCTGGACCCCCCACCCCAGTCAGTAGCCCCCCGGCCCTCCCCCTAACCCCCCCCCCCCCCCCGAGGCCCCCAGAACGCCCCAACTCCCCGCCAAGCAGCTGCATCTGTGGATTCTCCACTGGCTTGTACAAGGGTTGTGCTCCCGATGGGGGGGGTGTTCAGTGCCCCTCCCTTGCCCCCCACCCACTCGAGGAGCTGCAGAGCCCCCCCGTGAGCTCCCCCTTTTCTCCGTGACCCCCCCTGCTCAGGTTTTGGAGGTGCAACACCTGGGGGAGCTGCAGCGGGAGCTGGACTCGGTGCTGCTGCGGGAGCTGCGGGGCAACAAGGACAAGCTGAGCCAGGCCGTGCTGGCCCTCGAGCTGTGCCGCAAATAGAGTGAGTGACGCCCCCAAGCCCCGCTCAGCCCCCCACAACCTCCCCAAGCGCCCCCCCCCCGCCATTCAAGGAGGTGCTGGGTGGGTTTGGGGACTGTCCTGCCTGGGGAAACTGTGCTGCAGCCAGGCTGGGGGGGCAGGAGGAGCCCCCCAAGTGGCCGTGGGGGGGGGGCTGGGGGGCTGCTGACCCCCTCGGACCTCCCCCCAGGTATGTTGGGGTACCGGGGGGGGGCCAGCTGGCCCTCTTTGTGTGGGTGGTTGTGGCCCTCCCCCAGCTGGTGGCCCCCGCCTGGCGGCTGCTGGAGCAGGGTCTGCGCTGGGGGGGGCTGGGGATGCACACCGCACCCCCCTTCGAGGCCAACATCGACTTCGAGATCAGGTAGGGACCCTCCAGCACCCCAAACCCTCCCCTGGGGTCCCCAAACCTTCTGTGGGGTCCCCAGACTGCCTTCCCCCCTGCCAGGGTCCCAAATCTGTCCTCGTGCCCCCCCCCCCCCCTTGCCCCCAGGGTCCCCCAATTGTCCCCAGGGTCCCCTATCTGCCGCCCTGGGGTCTCCACTTGCCCCTGGGGTCCTCAAACTACACCTCCTAAGTCCCAATCTGCCCCAGGGTCCCTCATTTGGCCCTCTAGGTCCCCCATTTGCCCTTCTGTGTCCCCCATTTGCCCCCCTGTGTCCCCCATGTCCCCCATCTCCCCCCTGCATCCCTCATTTCCCCCCCCCGGGGTCCCCCATTTCCCCCCCCCGTGTCCCCCCTTTGTCCCCCGCCCCTGAGTGCCCCCTGACCAGCTCCCCCAGGTTCATGGTGGACCTGGGGCTGGTGGGCTGCTGCTGGGTGGAGGTGGGGCAGGAGCAGTTCCGGCTGCGGGGGGGGGCCTCCCCTGCGTCCCCCCCCCCGCCTCCCTCTGCCAGCTGGAGGCGGATGCGGGCTGTGGGGGGGCTGTGGGGACACCCCCCCCAGGGGCCCTGGCTCGGCCTCCCCCCCGTGCGTCCTCAGCTTCGACATCGAGTGCACCGGCCGCAGGGGTGGGCAGGGGGACGGGGGGACATTGGGGGGGAGATGGGGGACACGGGAGGGATGGGGGACATGGGGGGTCATGGGGGGGTCACAGGGGTACAGGGGGACATTGGGGGTTCATGGGGAGATGGGGACATTGGGGGTCATGGGAGGACAGGGGGACATTGGGGGTCATGGGGGGGACATCGGGGGTCACGGGAGGGATGGGGACATCAGGGGTCATTGGACATTGCCTGCTGGCCCTGTGCTCTCGGGAGAGCCCCGTGTATTCTCTCCGGGGGAGGCCAGCCGAGTGACCGGAGTTATAGAGGAGGAAGGGAGGAGAGGAGCTGAAAGCAGCATCCGAGCTGGCAAATTCTCCCGAGAGCGAGAGACCCTCGAGGCCCTGGGTCCCCTCTCCTGCGTCCGGGTCGCACCCTGCCCTGCCCTTAGCCCCTCGCTTTCCCATGCCGCTGCGATTTCCCCCCCTTCCCTGCACCTCTCTGCTCCTTTCTGTTCTTCTCCCCCACTCCCTCTTCCTCCATCTCACTTGTTCTACCGCTCCCTTTGCTTTTTCTCTCTGCACTTTTGTCCTGCTCCCTCTCCCTCTCTTTTTTTTTTTTCCATTCTCCATCTCGATCCGGCTGTTGGGCTCCCTGCTCATCCCTTTCCCTCTGGCGTGCTCGCTGACCCTGTTTTTGCCTCAGCCGTGTCCCTGCACGGTTCCTCGTGCCTTTTTTATTGATGGGCGCATCTCGCTGTCCTTTGCCCCGTGCCTTCCTTTCTCTGCTCCTCTGTCTTTCTCCCTTGGTTTACTTTTTTCCTTTCCATTCCTGTCCTGCTCTCTGTCGCTCTCTCTTCGTTTTCTGTATTGGCTGCTCCGAGAATGACTGCCGAGGTGTCCCAGGGGCAGGAGGAGCGTACAGGCCCCAAGCCCCGGCGCAGACCCCCTCCCAGGACTTGTTACGTGTGTGACCGAATAAACATTGACCAGCTCCTCTGCCCTCATGGCTGTGTTTGTGCTCCCTTTGCACAGGGCAAGGGGCTGTGACAGATCCAGGTGTTGCAGTCCAACCCGGTTGGCAGCCAAACACCACACAGCTGTGTGCTCCCTCCCCCAGGGAAAGAATTGAGGGAAAAAAAAATTAAAATTCCTGGGTTGAGATAAAAACAGTGTAAGAGAACAAAAAAGGAAGGGGAAATAATAGTAATAATAATAAACAATGTGCAAAACAAGTGGCACACAGTGCAATCGCTCCCCACTCGCTGACCCCTGCCCAGCCAGCTCCAGAGCAGTGGTTCTCCAGCCCCACCCCAGTTTCTGCACCGACCCTGATGTTGGGGTGGGGGGTGATGTGCTGTGGGCTCAAGCGATGCTCCCCTCTTCCTGCTGGGCTCCAGCTGTGGGCCGGGGCTGGAGCAGCCCCAGGTGTGGGCAGTGAGGCTGATTGCCAGGGCCCCTCCCTATAAAGGGGTGGCTGGTGGAGGAGGAGGACATGTTGCTGGTGCTGCCCGGTGTTGGGGGCTGCGAAGGAGCCAGTGGGAGCACAGGGAGGATTACACCGTTCACCGGGCAATGGCTGCAGGGAGAGAGAAGGTGAGTGGGGGCCAAGTGATGGACTGGAGGGGCGGTTGGGCCAGTGGGGTCAGTGTGGGAGACACAGAATGGTTGGGGGGTGGGATGCAGGTGAGCAGGAACCTCCGTGGCCTGGGGGATGTGGGGGGTGAGGTGGGGGTTCTCCTGTGCTACGCAGTGTGGCGGAAGCGATGGGGGGGAAATGTATTCCACAACAAAGAAAGAAGGGAATAGTGTCTCGTGCAGTACGAGGGCAGGTGTGAAAATGCAAGTAGGGGGGAGAGAGGGCTGGACACAGCTTTGGGGGCTGGGCTCTTCGGCAAGGGAGAAATCCCCGGACGTTCACAAGCCCCGTGCCGGCTTCGGGCAAAAAACGCCGCCAAGCGGGCCTCATACGTCGGGGCATAGGCAGCACAGGTGCGAACGCAGCCCCAGGCTCTGTGGTGCCGTGGAAGCGGCGGCAGTGGGCGCCGAGGGCTGGGCACAGCTTTCGGGGCTGGCCCCTTTGGCGTGGGAGAAATCGCCGGACGTTCGCAAGCCCCGTGCCGGCTTCGGGCAAAAAACGGCCCCGAGCGGGCCTCATACGTCGGGGCCTAGGCGGCACAGGTGAGCCCGCAGCCCCAGGCTCTGTGGTGCCGTGGATGCGGCAGCACTGGGCGCCGAGGGCTGGCCACAGCTTTCGGGGCTGGCCCCTTTGGCGTGGGAGAAATCCCCGGACGTTCGCAAGCCCCGTGCCGGCTTCGGGCAAAAAACGGCCCTGAGCGGGCCTCATACGTTGGGGCCTAGGCGGCACAGGTGAGCCCGCAGCCCCAGGCTCTGTGGTGCCGTGGATGCGGCGGCAGTGGGCGCCGAGGGCTGGCCACAGCTCTCGGGGCTGGCCCCTTTGGCGTGGGAGAAATCGCCGGACGTTCGCAAGCCCCGTGCCGGCTTCGGGCAAAAAACGGCCCCGAGCGGGCCTCATACGTCGGGGCCTAGGCGGCACAGGTGAGCCCGCAGCCCCAGGCTCTGTGGTGCCGTGGAAGCGGCGGCAGTGGGCGCCGAGGGCTGGGCACAGCTTTCGGGGCTGGCCCCTTTGGCGTGGGAGAAATCGCCGGACGTTCGCAAGCCCCGTGCCGGCTTCGGGCAAAAAACGGCCCCGAGCGGGCCTCATACGTCGGGGCCTAGGCGGCACAGGTGAGCCTGCAGCCCCAGGCTCTGTGGTGCCGTGGAAGCGGCGGCAGTGGGCGCCGAGGGCTGGCCACAGCTTTCGGGGCTGGCCCGTTTGGCGTGGGAGAAATCGCCGGACGTTCGCAAGCCCCGTGCCGGCTTCGGGCAAAAAACGGCCCCGAGCGGGCCTCATACGTCGGGGCCTAGGCGGCACAGGTGAGCCCGCAGCCCCAGGCTCTGTGGTGCCGTGGAAGCGGCGGCAGTGGGCGCTGAGGGCTGGCCACAGCTTTCGGGGCTGGCCCCTTTGGCGTGGGAAAAATCGCCGGACGTTCGCAAGCCCCGTGCCGGCTTCGGGCAAAAAACGGCCCCGAGCGGGCCTCATACGTCGGGGCCTAGGCGGCACAGGTGAGCCCGCAGCCCCAGGCTCTGTGGTGCCGTGGATGCGGCGGCAGTGGGCGCCGAGGGCTGGCCACAGCTTTCGGGGCTGGCCCCTTTGGCGTGGGAGAAATCGCCGGACGTTCGCAAGCCCCGTGCTGGCTTCGGGCAAAAAACGGCCCCGAGCGGGCCTCATACGTCGGGGCCTAGGCGGCACAGGTGAGCCCGCAGCCCCAGGCTCTGTGGTGCCGTGGAAGCGGCGGCAGTGGGCGCCGAGGGCTGGCCACAGCTTTCGGGGCTGGACTCTTTGGCGTGGGAGAAATCGCCGGACGTTCGCAAGCCCCGTGCCGGCTTCGGGCAAAAAACGGCCCCGAGCGGGCCTCATACGTCGGGGCCTAGGCGGCACAGGTGAGCCCGCAGCCCCAGGCTCTGTGGTGCCGTGGATGCGGCGGCAGTGGGCGCCGAGGGCTGGCCACAGCTTTTGGGGCTGGCCCCTTTGGCGTGGGAGAAATCCCCGGACGTTTGCAAGCTCCGTGCCGGCTTCGGGCAAAAAACAGCCCTGAGCGGGCCTCATACGTCGGGGCCTAGGCGGCACAGGTGAGCCCGCAGCCCCAGGCTCTGTGGTGCCGTGGATGCGGCGGCAGTGGGCGCCGAGGGCTGGGCACAGCTTTCGGGGCTGGCCCCTTTGGCGTGGGAGAAATCGCCGGACGTTCGCAAGCCCCGTGCCGGCTTCGGGCAAAAAACGGCCCCGAGCGGGCCTCATACGTCGGGGCCTAGGCGGCACAGGTGAGCCCGCAGCCCCAGGCTCTGTGGTGCCGTGGAAGCGGCAGCAGTGGGCGCTGAGGGCTGGGCACAGCTTTCGGGGCTGGCCCCTTTGGCGTGGGAGAAATCGCCGGACGTTCGCAAGCCCTGTGCCGGCTTCGGGCAAAAAACGGCCCCGAGCGGGCCTCATACGTCGGGGCCTAGGCGGCACAGGTGAGCCCGCAGCCCCAGGCTCTGTGGTGCCGTGGATGCGGCAGCAGTGGGCGCCGAGGGCTGGCCACAGCTTTCGGGGCTGGCCCCTTTGGCGTGGGAGAAATCCCCGGACGTTCGCAAGCCCCGTGCCGGCTTCGGGCAAAAAACGGCCCCGAGCGGGCCTCATACGTTGGGGCCTAGGCGGCACAGGTGAGCCCGCAGCCCCAGGCTCTGTGGTGCCGTGGATGCGGCGGCAGTGGGCGCCGAGGGCTGGCCACAGCTTTCGGGGCTGGGCCCTTTGGCGTGGGAAAAATCGCCGGACGTTCGCAAGCCCCGTGCCGGCTTCGGGCAAAAAACGGCCCCGAGCGGGCCTCATATGTCGGGGCCTAGGCGGCACCGGTGAGCCCGCAGCCCCAGGCTCTGTGGTGCCGTGGATGCGGCGGCAGTGGGCGCCGAGGGCTGGGCACAGCCTTCGGGGCTGGCCCGTTTGGCGTGGGAGAAATCCCCGGACGTTCGCAAGCCCCGTGCTGGCTTCGGGCAAAAAATGGCCCCGAGCGGGCCTCATACGTCGGGGCCTAGGCGGCACAGGTGAGCCCGCAGCCCCAGGCTCTGTGGTGCCGTGGATGCGGCGGCAGTTGGTGCCGAGGGCTGGCCACAGCTTTCGGGGCTGGCCCCTTTGGCGTGGGAGAAATCCCCGGACGTTCGCAAGCCCCGTGCCGGCTTCGGGCAAAAAACGGCCCCGAGCGGGCCTCATACGTCGGGGCCTAGGCGGCACAGGTGAGCCCGCAGCCCCAGGCTCTGTGGTGCCGTGGATGCGGCGGCAGTGGGCGCCGAGGGCTGGCCACAGCTTTCGGGGCTGGCCCCTTTGGCGTGGGAGAAATCCCCGGACGTTCGCAAGCCCCGTGCCGGCTTCGGGCAAAAAACGGCCCCGAGCGGGCCTCATATGTCGGGGCCTAGGCGGCACAGGTGAGCCCGCAGCCCCAGGCTCTGTGGTGCCGTGGATGCGGCGGCAGTGGGCGCCGAGGGCTGGCCACAGCTTTCGGGGCTGGCCCCTTTGGCGTGGGAGAAATCGCCGGACGTTCGCAAGCCCCGTGCCGGCTTCGGGCAAAAAACGGCCCCGAGCGGGCCTCATACGTCGGGGCCTAGGCGGCACAGGTGAGCCCGCAGCCCCAGGCTCTGTGGTGCCGTGGAAGCGGCGGCAGTGGGCGCCGAGGGCTGGCCACAGCTTTCGGGGCTGGCCCCTTTGGCGTGGGAGAAATCGCCGGACGTTCGCAAGCCCCGTGCCGGCTTCGGGCAAAAAACGGCCCCGAGCGGGCCTCATACGTCGGGGCCTAGGCGGCACAGGTGAGCCCGCAGCCCCAGGCTCTGTGGTGCCGTGGAAGCGGCGGCAGTGGGCGCCGAGGGCTGGCCACAGCTCTCGGGGCTGGCCCCTTTGGCGTGGGAGAAATCCCCGGACGTTCGCAAGCCCCGTGCCGGCTTCGGGCAAAAAACGGCCCCGAGCGGGCCTCATACGTCGGGGCCTAGGCGGCACAGGTGAGCCCGCAGCCCCAGGCTCTGTGGTGCCGTGGAAGCGGCGGCAGTGGGCGCCGAGGGCTGGCCACAGCTTTCGGGGCTGGCCCCTTTGGCGTGGGAGAAATCCCCGGACGTTCGCAAGCCCCGTGCCGGCTTCGGGCAAAAAACGGCCCTGAGCGGGCCTCATACGTTGGGGCCTAGGCGGCACAGGTGAGCCCGCAGCCCCAGGCTCTGTGGTGCCGTGGATGCGGCGGCAGTGGGCGCCGAGGGCTGGCCACAGCTTTCGGGGCTGGCCCCTTTGGCGTGGGAAAAATCGCCGGACGTTCGCAAGCCCCGTGCCGGCTTCGGGCAAAAAACGGCCCCGAGCGGGCCTCATATGTCGGGGCCTAGGCGGCACAGGTGAGCCCGCAGCCCCAGGCTCTGTGGTGCCGTGGATGCGGCGGCAGTGGGCGCCGAGGGCTGGCCACAGCCTTCGGGGCTGGCCCCTTTGGCGTGGGAGAAATCCCCGGACGTTCGCAAGCCCCGTGCCGGCTTCGGGCAAAAAACGGCCCCGAGCGGGCCTCATACGTCGGGGCCTAGGCGGCACAGGTGAGCCCGCAGCCCCAGGCTCTGTGGTGCCGTGGATGCGGCGGCAGTTGGTGCCGAGGGCTGGCCACAGCTTTCGGGGCTGGCCCCTTTGGCGTGGGAGAAATCGCCGGACGTTCGCAAGCCCCGTGCCGGCTTCGGGCAAAAAACGGCCCCGAGCGGGCCTCATACGTCGGGGCCTAGGCGGCACAGGTGAGCCCGCAGCCCCAGGCTCTGTGGTGCCGTGGAAGCGGCGGCAGTGGGCGCCGAGGGCTGGGCACAGCTTTCGGGGCTGGCCCCTTTGGCGTGGGAGAAATCCCCGGATGTTCGCAAGCCCCGTGCCGGCTTCGGGCAAAAAACGGCCCCGAGCGGGCCTCATATGTCGGGGCCTAGGCGGCACAGGTGAGCCCGCAGCCCCAGGCTCTGTGGTGCCGTGGATGCGGCGGCAGTGGGCGCCGAGGGCTGGGCACAGCTTTCGGGGCTGGCCCCTTTGGCGTGGGAGAAATCGCCGGACGTTCGCAAGCCCCGTGCCGGCTTCGGGCAAAAAACGGCCCCGAGCGGGCCTCATACGTCGGGGCCTAGGCGGCACAGGTGAGCCCGCAGCCCCAGGCTCTGTGGTGCCGTGGATGCGGCGGCAGTGGGCGCCGAGGGCTGGCCACAGCTTTCGGGGCTGGCCCCTTTGGCGTGGGAGAAATCGCCGGACGTTCGCAAGCCCCGTGCCGGCTTCGGGCAAAAAACGGCCCCGAGCGGGCCTCATACGTCGGGGCCTAGGCGGCACAGGTGAGCCCGCAGCCCCAGGCTCTGTGGTGCCGTGGAAGCGGCGGCAGTGGGCGCCGAGGGCTGGCCACAGCTTTCGGGGCTGGCCCCTTTGGCGTGGGAGAAATCGCCGGACGTTCGCAAGCCCCGTGCCGGCTTCGGGCAAAAAACGGCCCCGAGCGGGCCTCATACGTCGGGGCCTAGGCGGCACAGGTGAGCCTGCAGCCCCAGGCTCTGTGGTGCCGTGGATGCGGCGGCAGTGGGCGCCGAGGGCTGGCCACAGCTTTCGGGGCTGGCCCCTTTGGCGTGGGAGAAATCGCCGGACGTTCGCAAGCCCCGTGCCGGCTTCGGGCAAAAAACGGCCCCGAGCGGGCCTCATACGTCGGGGCCTAGGCGGCACCGGTGAGCCTGCAGCCCCAGGCTCTGTGGTGCCGTGGATGCGGCGGCAGTGGGCGCCGAGGGCTGGCCACAGCTTTCGGGGCTGGACTCTTTGGCGTGGGAGAAATCCCCGGACGTTCGCAAGCCCCGTGCCGGCTTCGGGCAAAAAACGGCCCCGAGCGGGCCTCATACGTCGGGGCCTAGGCGGCACAGGTGAGCCCGCAGCCCCAGGCTCTGTGGTGCCGTGGATGCGGCGGCAGTGGGCGCCGAGGGCTGGCCACAGCGTTTGGGGCTGGCCCCTTTGGCGTGGGAGAAATCCCCGGACGTTTGCAAGCTCCGTGCCGGCTTCGGGCAAAAAACAGCCCTGAGCGGGCCTCATACGTCGGGGCCTAGGCGGCACAGGTGAGCCCGCAGCCCCAGGCTCTGTGGTGCCGTGGATGCGGCGGCAGTGGGCGCCGAGGGCTGGCCACAGCTTTCGGGGCTGGCCCCTTTGGCGTGGGAGAAATCGCCGGACGTTCGCAAGCCCCGTGCCGGCTTCGGGCAAAAAACGGCCCCGAGCGGGCCTCATACGTCGGGGCCTAGGCGGCACAGGTGAGCCCGCAGCCCCAGGCTCTGTGGTGCCGTGGAAGCGGCGGCAGTGGGCGCCGAGGGCTGGGCACAGCTTTCGGGGCTGGCCCCTTTGGCGTGGGAGAAATCCCCGGACGTTCGCAAGCCCCGTGCCGGCTTCGGGCAAAAAACGGCCTCGAGCGGGCCTCATACGTCGGGGCCTAGGCGGCACAGGTGAGCCCGCAGCCCCAGGCTCTGTGGTGCCGTGGATGCGGCGGCAGTGGGCGCCGAGGGCTGGCCACAGGTTTCGGGGCTGGCCCCTTTGGCGTGGGAGAAATCGCCGGACGTTCGCAAGCCCCGTGCCGGCTTCAGGCAAAAAACGGCACCGAGCGGGCCTCATACGTCGGGGCCTAGGCGGCACAGGTGAGCCCGCAGCCCCAGGCTCTGTGGTGCCGTGGAAGCGGCGGCAGTGGGCGCTGAGGGCTGGCCACAGCTTTCGGGGCTGGCCCCTTTGGCGTGGGAGAAATCGCCGGACGTTCGCAAGCCCCGTGCCGGCTTCGGGCAAAAAACGGCCCCGAGCGGGCCTCATACGTCGGGGCCTAGGCGGCACAGGTGAGCCCGCAGCCCCAGGCTCTGTGGTGCCGTGGATGCGGCAGCAGTGGGCGCCGAGGGCTGGCCACAGCTTTCGGGGCTGGCCCCTTTGGCGTGGGAGAAATCCCCGGACGTTCGCAAGCCCCGTGCCGGCTTCGGGCAAAAAACGGCCCTGAGCGGGCCTCATACGTTGGGGCCTAGGCGGCACAGGTGAGCCCGCAGCCCCAGGCTCTGTGGTGCCGTGGATGCGGCGGCAGTGGGCGCCGAGGGCTGGCCACAGCTTTCGGGGCTGGCCCCTTTGGCGTGGGAAAAATCGCCGGACGTTCGCAAGCCCCGTGCCGGCTTCGGGCAAAAAACGGCCCCGAGCGGGCCTCATATGTCGGGGCCTAGGCGGCACAGGTGAGCCCGCAGCCCCAGGCTCTGTGGTGCCGTGGATGCGGCGGCAGTGGGCGCCGAGGGCTGGCCACAGCCTTCGGGGCTGGCCCCTTTGGCGTGGGAGAAATCCCCGGACGTTCGCAAGCCCCGTGCCGGCTTCGGGCAAAAAACGGCCCCGAGCGGGCCTCATACGTCGGGGCCTAGGCGGCACAGGTGAGCCCGCAGCCCCAGGCTCTGTGGTGCCGTGGATGCGGCGGCAGTTGGTGCCGAGGGCTGGCCACAGCTTTCGGGGCTGGCCCCTTTGGCGTGGGAGAAATCGCCGGACGTTCGCAAGCCCCGTGCCGGCTTCGGGCAAAAAACGGCCCCGAGCGGGCCTCATACGTCGGGGCCTAGGCGGCACAGGTGAGCCCGCAGCCCCAGGCTCTGTGGTGCCGTGGAAGCGGCGGCAGTGGGCGCCGAGGGCTGGGCACAGCTTTCGGGGCTGGCCCCTTTGGCGTGGGAGAAATCCCCGGACGTTCGCAAGCCCCGTGCCGGCTTCGGGCAAAAAACGGCCCTGAGCGGGCCTCATATGTCGGGGCCTAGGCGGCACAGGTGAGCCCGCAGCCCCAGGCTCTGTGGTGCTGTGGATGCGGCGGCAGTGGGCGCCGAGGGCTGGGCACAGCTTTCGGGGCTGGCCCCTTTGGCGTGGGAGAAATCGCCGGACGTTCGCAAGCCCCGTGCCGGCTTCGGGCAAAAAACGGCCCCGAGCGGGCCTCATACGTCGGGGCCTAGGCGGCACAGGTGAGCCCGCAGCCCCAGGCTCTGTGGTGCCGTGGATGCGGCGGCAGTGGGCGCCGAGGGCTGGCCACAGGTTTCGGGGCTGGTCCGTTTGGCGTGGGAGAAATCGCCGGACGTTCGCAAGCCCCGTGCCGGCTTCGGGCAAAAAACGGCCCCGAGCGGGCCTCATACGTCGGGGCCTAGGCGGCACAGGTGAGCCCGCAGCCCCAGGCTCTGTGGTGCCGTGGAAGCGGCGGCAGTGGGCGCCGAGGGCTGGGCACAGCTTTCGGGGCTGGCCCCTTTGGCGTGGGAGAAATCCCCGGACGTTCGCAAGCCCCGTGCCGGCTTCGGGCAAAAAACGGCCTCGAGCGGGCCTCATACGTCGGGGCCTAGGCGGCACAGGTGAGCCCGCAGCCCCAGGCTCTGTGGTGCCGTGGATGCGGCGGCAGTGGGCGCCGAGGGCTGGGCACAGCTTTCGGGGCTGGCCCCTTTGGCGTGGGAGAAATCGCCGGACGTTCGCAAGCCCCGTGCTGGCTTCGGGCAAAAAACGGCCCCGAGCGGGCCTCATACGTCGGGGCCTAGGCGGCACAGGTGAGCCCGCAGCCCCAGGCTCTGTGGTGCCGTGGAAGCGGCGGCAGTGGGCGCCGAGGGCTGGGCACAGCTTTCGGGGCTGGCCCCTTTGGCGTGGGAGAAATCGCCGGACGTTCGCAAGCCCCGTGCTGGCTTCGGGCAAAAAACGGCCCCGAGCGGGCCTCATACGTCGGGGCCTAGGCGGCACAGGTGAGCCCGCAGCCCCAGGCTCTGTGGTGCCGTGGATGCGGCGGCAGTGGGCGCTGAGGGCTGGCCACAGCTTTCGGGGCTGGCCCCTTTGGCGTGGGAGAAATCGCCGGACGTTCGCAAGCCCCGTGCCGGCTTCGGGCAAAAAACGGCCCCGAGCGGGCCTCATACGTCGGGGCCTAGGCGGCACAGGTGAGCCCGCAGCCCCAGGCTCTGTGGTGCCGTGGATGCGGCGGCAGTGGGCGCCGAGGGCTGGCCACAGCTTTCGGGGCTGGCCCCTTTGGCGTGGGAGAAATCGCCGGACGTTCGCAAGCCCCGTGCCGGCTTCGGGCAAAAAACGGCCCCGAGCGGGCCTCATACGTCGGGGCCTAGGCGGCACAGGTGAGCCCGCAGCCCCAGGCTCTGTGGTGCCGTGGATGCGGCGGCAGTGGGCGCCGAGGGCTGGCCACAGCTTTCGGGGCTGGCCCCTTTGGCGTGGGAGAAATCCCCGGACGTTCGCAAGCCCCGTGCCGGCTTCGGGCAAAAAACGGCCCCGAGCGGGCCTCATATGTGGGGGCCTAGGCGGCACAGGTGAGCCCGCAGCCCCAGGCTCTGTGGTGCCGTGGAAGCGGCGGCAGTGGGCGCTGAGGGCTGGCCACAGCTTTCGGGGCTGGCCCCTTTGGCGTAGGAGAAATCGCCGGACGTTCGCAAGCCCCGTGCCGGCTTCGGGCAAAAAACGGCCCCGAGCGGGCCTCATACGTCGGGGCCTAGGCGGCACAGGTGAGCCCGCAGCCCCAGGCTCTGTGGTGCCGTGGATGCGGCAGCAGTGGGCGCCGAGGGCTGGCCACAGCTTTCGGGGCTGGCCCCTTTGGCGTGGGAGAAATCCCCGGACGTTCGCAAGCCCCGTGCCGGCTTCGGGCAAAAAACGGCCCTGAGCGGGCCTCATACGTTGGGGCCTAGGCGGCACAGGTGAGCCCGCAGCCCCAGGCTCTGTGGTGCCGTGGATGCGGCGGCAGTGGGCGCCGAGGGCTGGCCACAGCTTTCGGGGCTGGCCCCTTTGGCGTGGGAGAAATCCCCGGACGTTCGCAAGCCCCGTGCCGGCTTCGGGCAAAAAACGGCCCCGAGCGGGCCTCATACGTCGGGGCCTAGGCGGCACAGGTGAGCCCGCAGCCCCAGGCTCTGTGGTGCCGTGGATGCGGCGGCAGTGGGCGCCGAGGGCTGGCCACAGCCTTCGGGGCTGGCCCCTTTGGCGTGGGAGAAATCCCCGGACGTTCGCAAGCCCCGTGCCGGCTTCGGGCAAAAAACGGCCCCGAGCGGGCCTCATACGTCGGGGCCTAGGCGGCACAGGTGAGCCCGCAGCCCCAGGCTCTGTGGTGCCGTGGATGCGGCGGCAGTTGGTGCCGAGGGCTGGGCACAGCTTTCGGGGCTGGCCCCTTTGGCGTGGGAGAAATCGCCGGACGTTCGCAAGCCCCGTGCCGGCTTCGGGCAAAAAACGGCCCCGAGCGGGCCTCATACGTCGGGGCCTAGGCGGCACAGGTGAGCCCGCAGCCCCAGGCTCTGTGGTGCCGTGGATGCGGCGGCAGTGGGCGCCGAGGGCTGGCCACAGCTTTCGGGGCTGGCCCCTTTGGCGTGGGAGAAATCGCCGGACGTTCGCAAGCCCCGTGCCGGCTTCGGGCAAAAAACGGCCCCGAGCGGGCCTCATACGTCGGGGCCTAGGCGGCACAGGTGAGCCCGCAGCCCCAGGCTCTGTGGTGCCGTGGAAGCGGCGGCAGTGGGCGCCGAGGGCTGGCCACAGCTTTCGGGGCTGGCCCCTTTGGCGTGGGAGAAATCGCCGGACGTTCGCAAGCCCCGTGCCGGCTTCGGGCAAAAAACGGCCCCGAGCGGGCCTCATACGTCGGGGCCTAGGCGGCACAGGTGAGCCCGCAGCCCCAGGCTCTGTGGTGCCGTGGATGCGGCGGCAGTGGGCGCCGAGGGCTGGCCACAGCTTTCGGGGCTGGCCCCTTTGGCGTGGGAGAAATCGCCGGACGTTCGCAAGCCCCGTGCCGGCTTCGGGCAAAAAACGGCCCCGAGCGGGCCTCATACGTCGGGGCCTAGGCGGCACCGGTGAGCCTGCAGCCCCAGGCTCTGTGGTGCCGTGGATGCGGCGGCAGTGGGCGCCGAGGGCTGGCCACAGCTTTCGGGGCTGGACTCTTTGGCGTGGGAGAAATCCCCGGACGTTCGCAAGCCCCGTGCCGGCTTCGGGCAAAAAACGGCCCCGAGCGGGCCTCATACGTCGGGGCCTAGGCGGCACAGGTGAGCCCGCAGCCCCAGGCTCTGTGGTGCCGTGGATGCGGCGGCAGTGGGCGCCGAGGGCTGGCCACAGCGTTTGGGGCTGGCCCCTTTGGCGTGGGAGAAATCCCCGGACGTTTGCAAGCTCCGTGCCGGCTTCGGGCAAAAAACAGCCCTGAGCGGGCCTCATACGTCGGGGCCTAGGCGGCACAGGTGAGCCCGCAGCCCCAGGCTCTGTGGTGCCGTGGATGCGGCGGCAGTGGGCGCCGAGGGCTGGCCACAGCTTTCGGGGCTGGCCCCTTTGGCGTGGGAGAAATCGCCGGACGTTCGCAAGCCCCGTGCCGGCTTCGGGCAAAAAACGGCCCCGAGCGGGCCTCATACGTCGGGGCCTAGGCGGCACAGGTGAGCCCGCAGCCCCAGGCTCTGTGGTGCCGTGGAAGCGGCGGCAGTGGGCGCCGAGGGCTGGGCACAGCTTTCGGGGCTGGCCCCTTTGGCGTGGGAGAAATCCCCGGACGTTCGCAAGCCCCGTGCCGGCTTCGGGCAAAAAACGGCCTCGAGCGGGCCTCATACGTCGGGGCCTAGGCGGCACAGGTGAGCCCGCAGCCCCAGGCTCTGTGGTGCCGTGGATGCGGCGGCAGTGGGCGCCGAGGGCTGGCCACAGGTTTCGGGGCTGGCCCCTTTGGCGTGGGAGAAATCGCCGGACGTTCGCAAGCCCCGTGCCGGCTTCAGGCAAAAAACGGCACCGAGCGGGCCTCATACGTCGGGGCCTAGGCAGCACAGGTGACACCGCAGCCCCAGGCTCTGTGGTGCCGTGGAAGCGGCGGCAGTGGGCGCTGAGGGCTGGCCACAGCTTTCGGGGCTGGCCCCTTTGGCGTGGGAGAAATCGCCGGACGTTCGCAAGCCCCGTGCCGGCTTCGGGCAAAAAACGGCCCCGAGCGGGCCTCATACGTCGGGGCCTAGGCGGCACAGGTGAGCCCGCAGCCCCAGGCTCTGTGGTGCCGTGGATGCGGCGGCAGTGGGCGCCGAGGGCTGGCCACAGGTTTCGGGGCTGGCCCCTTTGGCGTGGGAGAAATCGCCGGACGTTCGCAAGCCCCGTGCCGGCTTCGGGCAAAAAACGGCCCTGAGCGGGCCTCATACGTTGGGGCCTAGGCGGCACAGGTGAGCCCGCAGCCCCAGGCTCTGTGGTGCCGTGGATGCGGCGGCAGTGGGCGCCGAGGGCTGGCCACAGCTTTCGGGGCTGGCCCCTTTGGCGTGGGAAAAATCGCCGGACGTTTGCAAGCTCCGTGCCGGCTTCGGGCCAAAAACAGCCCTGAGCGGGCCTCATACGTCGGGGCCTAGGCGGCACAGGTGAGCCCGCAGCCCCAGGCTCTGTGGTGCCGTGGAAGCGGCGGCAGTGGGCGCCGAGGGCTGGCCACAGCTTTCGGGGCTGGCCCCTTTGGCGTGGGAGAAATCCCCGGACGTTTGCAAGCTCCGTGCCGGCTTCGGGCAAAAAACGGCCCCGAGCGGGCCTCATACGTCGGGGCCTAGGCGGCACCGGTGACACCGCAGCCCCAGGCTCTGTGGTGCCGTGGATGTGGCGGCAGTGGGCGCCGAGGGCTGGCCACAGCTTTCGGGGCTGGCCCCTTTGGCGTGGGAGAAATCCCTGGACGTTCGCAAGCCCCGTGCCGGCTTCGGGCAAAAAACGGCCCCGAGCGGGCCTCATACGTCGGGGCCTAGGCAGCACAGGTGAGCCCGCAGCCCCAGGCTCTGTGGTGCCGTGGAAGCGGCGGCAGTGGGCGCCGAGGGCTGGCCACAGCTTTCGGGGCTGGTCCCTTTGGCGTGGGAGAAATCGCCAGACGTTCGCAAGCCCCGTGCCGGCTTCGGGCAAAAAACGGCCCTGAGCGGGCCTCATACGTCGGGGCCTAGGCGGCACAGGTGAGCCCGCAGCCCCAGGCTCTGTGGTGCCGTGGATGCGGCGGCAGTGGGCGCCGAGGGCTGGCCACAGCTTTCGGGGCTGGCCCCTTTGGCGTGGGAGAAATCCCCGGACGTTCGCAAGCCCCGTGCCGGCTTCGGGCAAAAAACGGCCCCGAGCGGGCCTCATACGTCGGGGCCTAGGCGGCACAGGTGAGCCCGCAGCCCCAGGCTCTGTGGTGCCGTGGATGCGGCGGCAGTGGGCGCCGAGGGCTGGCCACAGCTTTCGGGGCTGGCCCCTTTGGCGTGGGAGAAATCCCCGGACGTTCGCAAGCCCCGTGCCGGCTTCGGGCAAGAAACAGCCCCGAGCGGGCCTCATACGTCGGGGCCTAGGCGGCACCGGTGACACCGCAGCCCCAGGCTCTGGGGTGCCGTGGATGCGGCGGCAGTGGGCGCCGAGGGCTGGCCACAGCTTTCGGGGCTGGCCCGTTTGGCGTGGGAGAAATACCCGGACGTTTGCAAGCCCCGTGCCGGCTTCGGGCAAAAAACGGCCCTGAGCGGGCCTCATACATCGGGGCCTAGGCGGCACAGGTGAGCCCGCAGCCCCAGGCTCTGTGGTGCCGTGGAAGCGGCGGCAGTGGGCGCCGAGGGCTGGCCACAGCTTTTGGGGCTGGCCCCTTTGGCGTGGGAGAAATCCGCGGACGTTCGCAAGCCCCGTGCCGGCTTCGGGCAAAAAACGGCCCCGAGCGGGCCTCATACGTCGGGGCCTAGGCGGCACAGGTGAGCCCGCAGCCCCAGGCTCTGTGGTGCCGTGGATGCGGCGGCAGTGGGCGCCGAGGGCTGGCCACAGCTTTCGGGGCTGGCCCCTTTGGCGTGGGAGAAATCCCCGGACGTTTGCAAGCTCCGTGCCGGCTTCGGGCCAAAACCAGCCCTGAGCGGGCCTCATACGTCGGGGCCTAGGCGGCACAGGTGAGCCCGCAGCCCCAGGCTCTGTGGTGCCGTGGAAGCGGCGGCAGTGGGCGCCGAGGGCTGGGCACAGCTTTCGGGGCTGGCCCCTTTGGCGTGGGAGAAATCGCCGGACGTTCGCAAGCCCCGTGCTGGCTTCGGGCAAAAAACGGCCCCGAGCGGGCCTCATACGTCGGGGCCTAGGCGGCACAGGTGAGCCCGCAGCCCCAGGCTCTGTGGTGCCGTGGATGCGGCGGCAGTGGGCGCTGAGGGCTGGCCACAGCTTTCGGGGCTGGCCCCTTTGGCGTGGGAGAAATCGCCGGACGTTCGCAAGCCCCGTGCCGGCTTCGGGCAAAAAACGGCCCCGAGCGGGCCTCATACGTCGGGGCCTAGGCGGCACAGGTGAGCCCGCAGCCCCAGGCTCTGTGGTGCCGTGGATGCGGCGGCAGTGGGCGCCGAGGGCTGGCCACAGCTTTCGGGGCTGGCCCCTTTGGCGTGGGAGAAATCGCCGGACGTTCGCAAGCCCCGTGCCGGCTTCGGGCAAAAAACGGCCCCGAGCGGGCCTCATACGTCGGGGCCTAGGCGGCACAGGTGAGCCCGCAGCCCCAGGCTCTGTGGTGCCGTGGATGCGGCGGCAGTGGGCGCCGAGGGCTGGCCACAGCTTTCGGGGCTGGCCCCTTTGGCGTGGGAGAAATCCCCGGACGTTCGCAAGCCCCGTGCCGGCTTCGGGCAAAAAACGGCCCCGAGCGGGCCTCATACGTGGGGGCCTAGGCGGCACAGGTGAGCCCGCAGCCCCAGGCTCTGTGGTGCCGTGGAAGCGGCGGCAGTGGGCGCTGAGGGCTGGCCACAGCTTTCGGGGCTGGCCCCTTTGGCGTGGGAGAAATCGCCGGACGTTCGCAAGCCCCGTGCCGGCTTCGGGCAAAAAACGGCCCCGAGCGGGCCTCATACGTCGGGGCCTAGGCGGCACAGGTGAGCCCGCAGCCCCAGGCTCTGTGGTGCCGTGGATGCGGCAGCAGTGGGCGCCGAGGGCTGGCCACAGCTTTCGGGGCTGGCCCCTTTGGCGTGGGAGAAATCCCCGGACGTTCGCAAGCCCCGTGCCGGCTTCGGGCAAAAAACGGCCCTGAGCGGGCCTCATACGTTGGGGCCTAGGCGGCACAGGTGAGCCCGCAGCCCCAGGCTCTGTGGTGCCGTGGATGCGGCGGCAGTGGGCGCCGAGGGCTGGCCACAGCTTTCGGGGCTGGCCCCTTTGGCGTGGGAGAAATCCCCGGACGTTCGCAAGCCCCGTGCCGGCTTCGGGCAAAAAACGGCCCCGAGCGGGCCTCATACGTCGGGGCCTAGGCGGCACAGGTGAGCCCGCAGCCCCAGGCTCTGTGGTGCCGTGGATGCGGCGGCAGTGGGCGCCGAGGGCTGGCCACAGCCTTCGGGGCTGGCCCCTTTGGCGTGGGAGAAATCCCCGGACGTTCGCAAGCCCCGTGCCGGCTTCGGGCAAAAAACGGCCCCGAGCGGGCCTCATACGTCGGGGCCTAGGCGGCACAGGTGAGCCCGCAGCCCCAGGCTCTGTGGTGCCGTGGATGCGGCGGCAGTTGGTGCCGAGGGCTGGGCACAGCTTTCGGGGCTGGCCCCTTTGGCGTGGGAGAAATCGCCGGACGTTCGCAAGCCCCGTGCCGGCTTCGGGCAAAAAAACGGCCCCGAGCGGGCCTCATACGTCGGGGCCTAGGCGGCACAGGTGAGCCCGCAGCCCCAGGCTCTGTGGTGCCGTGGATGCGGCGGCAGTGGGCGCCGAGGGCTGGCCACAGCTTTCGGGGCTGGCCCCTTTGGCGTGGGAGAAATCGCCGGACGTTCGCAAGCCCCGTGCCGGCTTCGGGCAAAAAACGGCCCCGAGCGGGCCTCATACGTCGGGGCCTAGGCGGCACAGGTGAGCCCGCAGCCCCAGGCTCTGTGGTGCCGTGGAAGCGGCGGCAGTGGGCGCCGAGGGCTGGCCACAGCTTTCGGGGCTGGCCCCTTTGGCGTGGGAGAAATCGCCGGACGTTCGCAAGCCCCGTGCCGGCTTCGGGCAAAAAACGGCCCCGAGCGGGCCTCATACGTCGGGGCCTAGGCGGCACAGGTGAGCCCGCAGCCCCAGGCTCTGTGGTGCCGTGGATGCGGCGGCAGTGGGCGCCGAGGGCTGGCCACAGCTTTCGGGGCTGGCCCCTTTGGCGTGGGAGAAATCGCCGGACGTTCGCAAGCCCCGTGCCGGCTTCGGGCAAAAAACGGCCCCGAGCGGGCCTCATACGTCGGGGCCTAGGCGGCACCGGTGAGCCTGCAGCCCCAGGCTCTGTGGTGCCGTGGATGCGGCGGCAGTGGGCGCCGAGGGCTGGCCACAGCTTTCGGGGCTGGACTCTTTGGCGTGGGAGAAATCGCCGGACGTTCGCAAGCCCCGTGCCGGCTTCGGGCAAAAAACGGCCCCGAGCGGGCCTCATACGTCGGGGCCTAGGCGGCACAGGTGAGCCCGCAGCCCCAGGCTCTGTGGTGCCGTGGATGCGGCGGCAGTGGGCGCCGAGGGCTGGCCACAGCGTTTGGGGCTGGCCCCTTTGGCGTGGGAGAAATCCCCGGACGTTTGCAAGCTCCGTGCCGGCTTCGGGCAAAAAACAGCCCTGAGCGGGCCTCATACGTCGGGGCCTAGGCGGCACAGGTGAGCCCGCAGCCCCAGGCTCTGTGGTGCCGTGGATGCGGCGGCAGTGGGCGCCGAGGGCTGGCCACAGCTTTCGGGGCTGGCCCCTTTGGCGTGGGAGAAATCGCCGGACGTTCGCAAGCCCCGTGCCGGCTTCGGGCAAAAAACGGCCCCGAGCGGGCCTCATACGTCGGGGCCTAGGCGGCACAGGTGAGCCCGCAGCCCCAGGCTCTGTGGTGCCGTGGAAGCGGCGGCAGTGGGCGCCGAGGGCTGGGCACAGCTTTCGGGGCTGGCCCCTTTGGCGTGGGAGAAATCCCCGGACGTTCGCAAGCCCCGTGCCGGCTTCGGGCAAAAAACGGCCTCGAGCGGGCCTCATACGTCGGGGCCTAGGCGGCACAGGTGAGCCCGCAGCCCCAGGCTCTGTGGTGCCGTGGATGCGGCGGCAGTGGGCGCCGAGGGCTGGCCACAGGTTTCGGGGCTGGCCCCTTTGGCGTGGGAGAAATCGCCGGACGTTCGCAAGCCCCGTGCCGGCTTCAGGCAAAAAACGGCACCGAGCGGGCCTCATACGTCGGGGCCTAGGCGGCACAGGTGAGCCCGCAGCCCCAGGCTCTGTGGTGCCGTGGAAGCGGCGGCAGTGGGCGCTGAGGGCTGGCCACAGCTTTCGGGGCTGGCCCCTTTGGCGTGGGAGAAATCGCCGGACGTTCGCAAGCCCCGTGCCGGCTTCGGGCAAAAAACGGCCCCGAGCGGGCCTCATACGTCGGGGCCTAGGCGGCACAGGTGAGCCCGCAGCCCCAGGCTCTGTGGTGCCGTGGATGCGGCGGCAGTGGGCGCCGAGGGCTGGCCACAGGTTTCGGGGCTGGCCCCTTTGGCGTGGGAGAAATCGCCGGACGTTCGCAAGCCCCGTGCCGGCTTCGGGCAAAAAACGGCCCTGAGCGGGCCTCATACGTTGGGGCCTAGGCGGCACAGGTGAGCCCGCAGCCCCAGGCTCTGTGGTGCCGTGGATGCGGCGGCAGTGGGCGCCGAGGGCTGGCCACAGCTTTCGGGGCTGGCCCCTTTGGCGTGGGAAAAATCGCCGGACGTTCGCAAGCCCCGTGCCGGCTTCGGGCAAAAAACGGCCCTGAGCGGGCCTCATACGTCGGGGCCTAGGCGGCACAGGTGAGCCCGCAGCCCCAGGCTCTGTGGTGCCGTGGAAGCGGCGGCAGTGGGCGCCGAGGGCTGGCCACAGCTTTCGGGGCTGGCCCCTTTGGCGTGGGAGAAATCCCCGGACGTTTGCAAGCTCCGTGCCGGCTTCGGGCAAAAAACGGCCCCGAGCGGGCCTCATACGTCGGGGCCTAGGCGGCACCGGTGACACCGCAGCCCCAGGCTCTGTGGTGCCGTGGATGTGGCGGCAGTGGGCGCCGAGGGCTGGCCACAGCTTTCGGGGCTGGCCCCTTTGGCGTGGGAGAAATCCCTGGACGTTCGCAAGCCCCGTGCCGGCTTCGGGCAAAAAACGGCCCCGAGCGGGCCTCATACGTCGGGGCCTAGGCAGCACAGGTGAGCCCGCAGCCCCAGGCTCTGTGGTGCCGTGGAAGCGGCGGCAGTGGGCGCCGAGGGCTGGCCACAGCTTTCGGGGCTGGTCCCTTTGGCGTGGGAGAAATCGCCAGACGTTCGCAAGCCCCGTGCCGGCTTCGGGCAAAAAACGGCCCTGAGCGGGCCTCATACGTCGGGGCCTAGGCGGCACAGGTGAGCCCGCAGCCCCAGGCTCTGTGGTGCCGTGGATGCGGCGGCAGTGGGCGCCGAGGGCTGGCCACAGCTTTCGGGGCTGGCCCCTTTGGCGTGGGAGAAATCCCCGGACGTTCGCAAGCCCCGTGCCGGCTTCGGGCAAAAAACGGCCCCGAGCGGGCCTCATACGTCGGGGCCTAGGCGGCACAGGTGAGCCCGCAGCCCCAGGCTCTGTGGTGCCGTGGATGCGGCGGCAGTGGGCGCCGAGGGCTGGCCACAGCTTTCGGGGCTGGCCCCTTTGGCGTGGGAGAAATCCCCGGACGTTCGCAAGCCCCGTGCCGGCTTCGGGCAAAAAACAGCCCCGAGCGGGCCTCATACGTCGGGGCCTAGGCGGCACCGGTGACACCGCAGCCCCAGGCTCTGGGGTGCCGTGGATGCGGCGGCAGTGGGCGCCGAGGGCTGGCCACAGCTTTCGGGGCTGGCCCGTTTGGCGTGGGAGAAATACCCGGACGTTTGCAAGCCCCGTGCCGGCTTCGGGCAAAAAACGGCCCTGAGCGGGCCTCATACATCGGGGCCTAGGCGGCACAGGTGAGCCCGCAGCCCCAGGCTCTGTGGTGCCGTGGAAGCGGCGGCAGTGGGCGCCGAGGGCTGGCCACAGCTTTCGGGGCTGGCCCCTTTGGCGTGGGAGAAATCGCCGGACGTTCGCAAGCCCCGTGCCGGCTTCGGGCAAAAAACGGCCCCGAGCGGGCCTCATACGTCGGGGCCTAGGCGGCACAGGTGAGCCCGCAGCCCCAGGCTCTGTGGTGCCGTGGATGCGGCGGCAGTGGGCGCCGAGGGCTGGCCACAGCTTTCGGGGCTGGCCCCTTTGGCGTGGGAGAAATCCCCGGACGTTTGCAAGCTCCGTGCCGGCTTCGGGCCAAAACCAGCCCTGAGCGGGCCTCATACGTTGGGGCCTAGGCGGCACAGGTGACACCGCAGCCCCAGGCTCTGTGGTGCCGTGGATGCGGCGGCAGTGGGCGCCGAGGGCTGGCCACAGCTTTCGGGGCTGGCCCCTTTGGCGTGGGAGAAATCCCCGGACGTTCGCAAGCCCCGTGCCGGCTTCGGGCAAAAAACGGCCCCGAGCGGGCCTCATACGTCGGGGCCTAGGCGGCACCGGTGACACCGCAGCCCCAGGCTCTGTGGTGCCGTGGATGTGGCGGCAGTGGGCGCCGAGGGCTGGGCACAGCTTTCGGGGCTGGCCCCTTTGGCGTGGGAGAAATCCCCGGACGTTTGCAAGCTCCGTGCCGGCTTCGGGCAAAAAACGGCCCCGAGCGGGCCTCATACGTCGGGGCCTAGGCGGCACCGGTGACACCGCAGCCCCAGGCTCTGTGGTGCCGTGGATGTGGCGGCAGTGGGCGCCGAGGGCTGGCCACAGCTTTCGGGGCTGGCCCCTTTGGCGTGGGAGAAATCCCCGGACGTTCGCAAGCCCCGTGCCGGCTTCGGGCAAAAAACGGCCCCGAGCGGGCCTCATACATCGGGGCGTAGGCGGCACAGGTGAGCCCGCAGCCCCAGGCTCTGTGGTGCCGTGGATGCGGCGGCAGTGGGCGCCGAGGGCTGGCCACAGCTTTCGGGGCTGGCCCGTTTGGCGTGGGAGAAATCGCCGGACGTTCGCAAGCCCCGTGCCGGCTTCGGGCAAAAAACGGCCCCGAGCGGGCCTCATACGTCGGGGCCTAGGCAGCACAGGTGAGCCCGCAGCCCCAGGCTCTGTGGTGCCGTGGAAGCGGCGGCAGTGGGCGCCGAGGGCTGGCCACAGCTTTCGGGGCTGGTCCCTTTGGCGTGGGAGAAATCGCCGGACGTTCGGAAGCCCCGTGCCGGCTTCGGGCAAAAAACGGCCCCGAGCGGGCCTCATACGTCGGGGCCTAGGCGGCACAGGTGAGCCCGCAGCCCCAGGCTCTGTGGTGCCGTGGATGCGGCGGCAGTGGGCGCCGAGGGCTGGCCACAGCTTTCGGGGCTGGCCCCTTTGGCGTGGGAGAAATCCCCGGACGTTCGCAAGCCCCGTGCTGGCTTCGGGCAAAAAACGGCCCCGAGCGGGCCTCATACGTCGGGGCCTAGGCGGCACAGGTGAGCCCGCAGCCCCAGGCTCTGTGGTGCCGTGGATGCGGCGGCAGTGGGCGCCGAGGGCTGGCCACAGCTTTCGGGGCTGGCCCCTTTGGCGTGGGAGAAATCCCCGGACGTTTGCAAGCTCCGTGCCGGCTTCGGGCAAAAAACAGCCCCGAGCGGACCTCATACGTCGGGGCCTAGGCGGCACCGGTGAGCCCGCAGCCCCAGGCTCTGTGGTGCCGTGGATGCGGCGGCAGTGGGCGCCGAGGGCTGGCCACAGCTTTCGGGGCTGGCCCCTTTGGCGTGGGAGAAATCGCCGGACGTTCGCAAGCCCCGTGCCGGCTTCGGGCAAAAAACGGCCCTGAGCGGGCCTCATACATCGGGGCCTAGGCGGCACAGGTGAGCCCGCAGCCCCAGGCTCTGTGGTGCCGTGGAAGCGGTGGCAGTGGGCGCCGAGGGCTGGCCACAGCTTTCGGGGCTGGCCCCTTTGGCGTGGGAGAAATCGCCGGACGTTCGCAAGCCCCGTGCTGGCTTCGGGCAAAAAACGGCCCCGAGCGGGCCTCATACGTCGGGGCCTAGGCGGCACAGGTGAGCCCGCAGCCCCAGGCTCTGTGGTGCCGTGGAAGCGGCGGCAGTGGGCGCCGAGGGCTGGCCACAGCTTTTGGGGCTGGCCCCTTTGGCGTGGGAGAAATCCCCGGACGTTCGCAAGCCCCGTGCCGGCTTCGGGCAAAAAACGGCCCCGAGCGGGCCTCATACGTCGGGGCCTAGGCGGCACAGGTGAGCCCGCAGCCCCAGGCTCTGTGGTGCCGTGGATGCGGCGGCAGTGGGCGCCGAGGGCTGGCCACAGCTTTCGGGGCTGGCCCCTTTGGCGTGGGAGAAATCGCCGGACGTTCGCAAGCCCCGTGCCGGCTTCGGGCAAAAAACGGCCCCGAGCGGGCCTCATACGTCGGGGCCTAGGCGGCACCGGTGACACCGCAGCCCCAGGCTCTGTGGTGCCGTGGATGCGGCGGCAGTGGGCGCCGAGGGCTGGCCACAGCTTTCGGGGCTGGCCCCTTTGGCGTGGGAGAAATCGCCGGACGTTCGCAAGCCCCGTGCTGGCTTCGGGCAAAAAACGGCCCCGAGCGGACCTCATACGTCGGGGCCTAGGCGGCACCGGTGACACCGCAGCCCCAGGCTCTGTGGTGCCGTGGATGCGGCGGCAGTGGGCGCCGAGGGCTGGCCACAGCTTTCGGGGCTGGCCCCTTTGGCGTGGGAGAAATCGCCGGACGTTCGCAAGCCCCGTGCCGGCTTCGGGCAAACAACGGCCCCGAGCGGGCCTCATATGTCGGGGCCTAGGCGGCACAGGTGAGCCCGCAGCCTCAGGCTCTGTGGTGCCGTGGATGCGGCGGCAGTGGGCGCCGAGGGCTGGCCACAGCTTTCGGGGCTGGCCCCTTTGGCGTGGGAGAAATCCCCGGACGTTCGCAAGCCCCGTGCCGGCTTCGGGCAAAAAACGGCCCCGAGCGGGCCTCATACGTCGGGGCCTCGGCGGCACAGGTGAGCCCGCAGCCCCAGGCTCTGTGGTGCCGTGGAAGCGGCGGCAGTGGGCGCCGAGGGCTGGCCACAGCTTTCGGGGCTGGCCCCTTTGGCGTGGGAGAAATCGCCGGACGTTCGCAAGCCCCGTGCCGGCTTCGGGCAAAAAACGGCCCCGAGCGGGCCTCATACGTCGGGGCCTAGGTGGCACCGGGTTGACACCGCAGCCCCAGGCTCTGTGGTGCCGTGGAAGCGGCGGCAGTGGGCGCCGAGGGCTGGCCACAGCTTTCGGGGCTGGCCCCTTTGGCGTGGGAGAAATCGCCGGACGTTCGCAAGCCCCGTGCCGGCTTCGGGCAAAAAACGGCCCCGAGCGGGCCTCATACGTCGGGGCCTAGGCGGCACAGGTGAGCCCGCAGCCCCAGGCTCTGTGGTGCCGTGGAAGCGGCGGCAGTGTGCGCCGAGGGCTGGCCACAGCTTTCGGGGCTGGCCCCTTTGGCGTGGGAGAAATCGCCGGACGTTCGCAAGCCCCGTGCCGGCTTCGGGCAAAAAATGGCCCCGAGCGGGCCTCATACGTCGGGGCCTAGGCGGCACAGGCGAGCCTGCAGCCCCAGGCTCTGTGGTGCCGTGGATGCGGCGGCAGTGGGCGCCGAGGGCTGGCCACAGCTTTCGGGGCTGGCCCCTTTGGCGTGGGAGAAATCGCCGGACGTTCGCAAGCCCCGTGCCGGCTTCGGGCAAAAAACGGCCCCGAGCGGGCCTCATACGTCGGGGCCTAGGCGGCACAGGTGAGCCCGCAGCCCCAGGCTCTGTGGTGCCGTGGAAGCGGCGGCAGTGGGCGCCGAGGGCTGGCCACAGCTTTCGGGGCTGGCCCCTTTGGCGTGGGAGAAATCGCCGGACGTTCGCAAGCCCCGTGCCGGCTTCGGGCAAAAAACGGCCCCGAGCGGGCCTCATACGTCGGGGCCTAGGCGGCACAGGTGAGCCCGCAGCCCCAGGCTCTGTGGTGCCGTGGAAGCGGCGGCAGTGGGCGCCGAGGGCTGGCCACAGCTTTCGGGGCTGGCCCGTTTGGCGTGGGAGAAATCCCCGGACGTTCGCAAGCCCCGTGCCGGCTTCGGGCAAAAAACGGCCCCGAGCGGGCCTCATACGTCGGGGCCTAGGCGACACAGGTGAGCCCGCAGCCCCAGGCTCTGTGGTGCCGTGGAAGCGTCGGCAGTGTGCGCCGAGGGCTGGCCACAGCTTTCGGGGCTGGCCCCTTTGGCGTGGGAGAAATCGCCGGACGTTCGCAAGCCCCGTGCCGGCTTCGGGCAAAAAACGGCCCCGAGCGGGCCTCATACGTCGGGGCCTAGGCGGCACAGGTGAGCCCGCAGCCCCAGGCTCTGTGGTGCCGTGGAAGCGGCGGCAGTGGGCGCCGAGGGCTGGCCACAGCTTTCGGGGCTGGCCCCTTTGGCGTGGGAGAAATCGCCGGACGTTCGCAAGCCCCGTGCCGGCTTCGGGCAAAAAACGGCCCCGAGCGGGCCTCATACGTCGGGGCCTAGGCGGCACAGGTGAGCCCGCAGCCCCAGGCTCTGTGGTGCCGTGGAAGCGGCGGCAGTGGGCGCCGAGGGCTGGCCACAGCTTTCGGGGCTGGCCCCTTTGGCGTGGGAGAAATCGCCGGACGTTCGCAAGCCCCGTGCCGGCTTCGGGCAAAAAACGGCCCCGAGCGGGCCTCATACATCGGGGCCTAGGCGGCACAGGTGAGCCCGCAGCCCCAGGCTCTGTGGTGCCGTGGATGCGGCGGCAGTGGGCGCCGAGGGCTGGCCACAGCTTTCGGGGCTGGCCCCTTTGGCGTGGGAGAAATCGCCGGACGTTCGCAAGCCCCGTGCCGGCTTCGGGCAAAAAACGGCCCCGAGCGGGCCTCATACGTCGGGGCCTAGGCGGCACAGGTGAGCCCGCAGCCCCAGGCTCTGTGGTGCCGTGGAAGCGGCGGCAGTGGGCGCTGAGGGCTGGCCACAGCTTTCGGGGCTGGCCCGTTTGGCGTGGGAGAAATCCCCGGACGTTCGCAAGCCCCGTGCCGGCTTCGGGCAAAAAACGGCCCTGAGCGGGCCTCATACGTCGGGGCCTAGGCTGCACAGGTGAGCCCGCAGCCCCAGGCTCTGTGGTGCCGTGGAAGCGGCGGCAGTGGGCGCCGAGGGCTGGCCACAGCTTTCGGGGCTGGCCCCTTTGGCGTGGGAGAAATCGCCGGACGTTCGCAAGCCCCGTGCCGGCTTCGGGCAAAAAACGGCCCCGAGCGGGCCTCATACGTCGGGGCCTAGGCGGCACAGGTGAGCCCGCAGCCCCAGGCTCTGTGGTGCCGTGGATGTGGCGGCAGTGGGCGCCGAGGGCTGGCCACAGCTTTCGGGGCTGGCCCCTTTGGCGTGGGAGAAATCGCCGGACGTTCGCAAGCCCCGTGCCGGCTTCGGGCAAAAAACGGCCCCGAGCGGGCCTCATACGTCGGGGCCTAGGTGGCACCGGTGACACCGCAGCCCCAGGCTCTGTGGTGCCGTGGATGCGGCGGCAGTGGGCGCCGAGGGCTGGCCACAGCTTTCGGGGCTGGCCCCTTTGGCGTGGGAGAAATCCCCGGACGTTTGCAAGCCCCGTGCCGGCTTTGGGCAAAAAACGGCCCCGAGCGGGCCTCATACGTCGGGGCCTAGGCGGCACAGGTGAGCCCGCAGCCCCAGGCTCTGTGGTGCCGTGGAAGCAGCGGCAGTGGGCGCCGAGGGCTGGCCACAGCTTTTGGGGCTGGCCCCTTTGGCGTGGGAGAAATCCCCGGACGTTCGCAAGCCCCGTGCCGGCTTCGGGCAAAAAACGGCCCCGAGCGGGCCTCATACATCGGGGCCTAGGCGGCACAGGTGAGCCCGCAGCCCCAGGCTCTGTGGGTGCCGTGGATGCGGCGGCAGTGGGCGCCGAGGGCTGGCCACAGCTTTTGGGGCTGGCCCCTTTGGCGTGGGAGAAATCCCCTGACGTTCGCAAGCCCCGTGCCGGCTTCGGGCAAAAAACGGCCCCGAGCGGGGCCTCATACATCGGGGCCTAGGCAGCACAGGTGAGCCCGCAGCCCCAGGCTCTGTGGTGCCGTGGAAGCGGCGGCAGTGGGGCGCCGAGGGCTGGCCACAGCTTTCGGGGCTGGCCCCTTTGGCGTGGGAGAAATCCCCGGACGTTCGCAAGCCCCGTGCCGGCTTCGGGCAAAAAACGGCCCCGAGCGGGCCTCATACGTCGGGGCCTAGGCGGCACAGGTGAGCCCGCAGCCCCAGGCTCTGTGGTGCCGTGGAAGCGGCGGCAGTGGGCGCTGAGGGCTGGCCACAGCTTTCGGGGCTGGCCCCTTTGGCGTGGGAGAAATCCCCGGATGTTCGCAAGCCCCGTGCCGGCTTCGGGCAAAAAACGGCCCCGAGCGGGCCTCATACGTCGGGGCCTAGCCGGCACAGGTGAGCCCGCAGCCCCAGGCTCTGTGGTGCCGTGGATGCGGCGGCAGTGGGCGCCGAGGGCAGGCCACAGCTTTCGGGGCTGGCCCCTTTGGCGTGGGAGAAATCGCCGGACGTTCGCAAGCCCCGTGCTGGCTTCGGGCAAAAAAACGGCCCCGAGCGGGCCTCATACGTCGGGGCCTAGGCGGCACAGGTGAGCCCGCAGCCCCAGGCTCTGTGGTGCCGTGGATGCGGCGGCAGTGGGCGCCGAGGGCTGGCCACAGCTTTTGGGGCTGGCCCCTTTGGCGTGGGAGAAATCCCCTGACGTTCGCAAGCCCCGTGCCGGCTTCGGGCAAAAAACGGCCCCGAGCGGGCCTCATACATCGGGGCCTAGGCAGCACAGGTGAGCCCGCAGCCCCAGGCTCTGTGGTGCCGTGGAAGCGGCGGCAGTGGGCGCCGAGGGCTGGCCACAGCTTTCGGGGCTGGCCCCTTTGGCGTGGGAGAAATCCCCGGACGTTCGCAAGCCCCGTGCCGGCTTCGGGCAAAAAACGGCCCCGAGCGGGCCTCATACGTCGGGGCCTAGGCGGCACAGGTGAGCCCGCAGCCCCAGGCTCTGTGGTGCCGTGGAAGCGGCGGCAGTGGGCGCTGAGGGCTGGCCACAGCTTTCGGGGCTGGCCCCTTTGGCGTGGGAGAAATCCCCGGACGTTCGCAAGCCCCGTGCCGGCTTCGGGCAAAAAACGGCCCCGAGCGGGCCTCATACGTCGGGGCCTAGGCGGCACAGGTGAGCCCGCAGCCCCAGGCTCTGTGGTGCCGTGGATGCGGCGGCAGTGGGCGCCGAGGGCAGGCCACAGCTTTCGGGGCTGGCCCCTTTGGCGTGGGAGAAATCGCCGGACGTTCGCAAGCCCCGTGCTGGCTTCGGGCAAAAAACGGCCCCGAGCGGGCCTCATACGTCGGGGCCTAGGCGGCACAGGTGAGCCCGCAGCCCCAGGCTCTGTGGTGCCGTGGAAGCGGCGGCAGTGGGCGCTGAGGGCTGGCCACAGCTTTCGGGGCTGGCCCCTTTGGCGTGGGAGAAATCGCCGGACGTTCGCAAGCCCCGTGCCGGCTTCGGGCAAAAAACGGCCCCGAGCGGGCCTCATACGTCGGGGCCTAGGCGGCACAGGTGAGCCCGCAGCCCCAGGCTCTGTGGTGCCGTGGATGCGGCGGCAGTGGGCGCCGAGGGCTGGCCACAGCTTTCGGGGCTGGCCCCTTTGGCGTGGGAGAAATCCCCGGACGTTCGCAAGCCCCGTGCCGGCTTCGGGCAAAAAACGGCCCCGAGCGGGCCTCATACGTCGGGGCCTAGGCGGGCACCGGTGAGCCTGCAGCCCCAGGCTCTGTGGTGCCGTGGATGCGGCGGCAGTGGGCGCCGAGGGCTGGCCACAGCTTTCGGGGCTGGACTCTTTGGCGTGGGAGAAATCCCCGGACGTTCGCAAGCCCCGTGCCGGCTTCGGGCAAAAAACGGCCCCGAGCGGGCCTCATACGTCGGGGCCTAGGCGGCACAGGTGAGCCCGCAGCCCCAGGCTCTGTGGTGCCGTGGATGCGGCGGCAGTGGGTGCCGAGGGCTGGCCACAGCTTTTGGGGCTGGCCCCCTTGGCGTGGGAGAAATCCCCGGACGTTTGCAAGCTCCGTGCCGGCTTCGGGCAAAAAACAGCCCTGAGCAGGCCTCATACGTCGGGGCCTAGGCGGCACAGGTGAGCCCGCAGCCCCAGGCTCTGTGGTGCCGTGGATGCGGCGGCAGTGGGCGCCGAGGGCTGGCCACAGCTTTCGGGGCTGGCCCCTTTGGCGTGGGAGAAATCGCCGGACGTTCGCAAGCCCCGTGCCGGCTTCGGGCAAAAAACGGCCCCGAGCGGGCCTCATACGTCGGGGCCTAGGCGGCACAGGTGAGCCTGCAGCCCCAGGCTCTGTGGTGCCGTGGAAGCGGCGGCAGTGGGCGCCGAGGGCTGGCCACAGCTTTCGGGGCTGGCCCCTTTGGCGTGGGAGAAATCGCCGGACGTTCGCAAGCCCCGTGCCGGCTTCGGGCAAAAAACGGCCCCGAGCGGGCCTCATACGTCGGGGCCTAGGCGGCACAGGTGAGCCCGCAGCCCCAGGCTCTGTGGTGCTGTGGAAGCGGCGGCAGTGGGCGCTGAGGGCTGGGCACAGCTTTCGGGGCTGGCCCGTTTGGCGTGGGAGAAATCGCCGGACGTTCGCAAGCCCCGTGCCGGCTTCGGGCAAAAAACGGCCCCGAGCGGGCCTCATACGTCGGGGTCTAGGCAGCACAGGTGAGCCCGCAGCCCCAGGCTCTGTGGTGCCGTGGAAGCGGCGGCAGTGGGCGCCGAGGGCTGGCCACAGCTTTCGGGGCTGGCCCCTTTGGCGTGGGAGAAATGGCCGGACGTTCGCAAGCCCCGTGCCGGCTTCGGGCAAAAAACGGCCCCGAGCGGGCCTCATACGTCGGGGCCTAGGCGGCACAGGTGAGCCCGCAGCCCCAGGCTCTGTGGTGCCGTGGAAGCGGCGGCAGTGGGCGCCGAGGGCTGGCCACAGCTTTCGGGGCTGGCCCCTTTGGCGTGGGAGAAATCGTCGGACGTTCGCAAGCTCCGTGCCGGCTTCGGGCAAAAAACGGCCCCGAGCGGGCCTCATACGTCGGGGCCTAGGCGGCACCGGTGACACCGCAGCCCCAGGCTCTGTGGTGCCGTGGATGCGGCGGCAGTGGGCGCCGAGGGCTGGCCACAGCTTTCGGGGCTGGCCCCTTTGGCGTGGGAGAAATCCCCGGACGTTCGCAAGCTCCGTGCCGGCTTCGGGCAAAAAACGGCCCCGAGCGGGCCTCATACGTCGGGGCCTAGGTGGCACCGGTGAGCCCGCAGCCCCAGGCTCTGTGGTGCCGTGGATGCGGCGGCAGTGGGCGCCGAGGGCTGGCCACAGCTTTCGGGGCTGGCCCCTTTGGCGTGGGAGAAATCCCCGGACGTTCGCAAGCCCCGTGCCGGCTTCGGGCAAAAAACGGCCCCGAGCGGGCCTCATACGTCGGGGCCTAGGCAGCACAGGTGAGCCCGCAGCCCCAGGCTCTGTGGTGCCGTGGAAGCGGCGGCAGTGGGCGCCGAGGGCTGGCCACAGCTTTCGGGGCTGGCCCCTTTGGCGTGGGAGAAATCCCCGGACGTTCGCAAGGCCCCGTGCCGGCTTCGGGCAAAAAACGGCCCCGAGCGGGCCTCATACGTCGGGGCCTAGGCGGCACAGGTGAGCCCGCAGCCCCAGGCTCTGTGGTGCCGTGGATGCGGCGGGCAGTGGGCGCCGAGGGCTGGCCACAGCTCTCGGGGCTGGCCCCTTTGGCGTGGGAGAAATCGCCGGACGTTCGCAAGCCCCGTGCCGGCTTCGGGCAAAAAACGGCCCCGAGCGGGCCTCATACGTCGGGGCCTAGGCGGCACAGGGTGAGCCCGCAGCCCCAGGCTCTGTGGTGCCGTGGATGCGGCGGCAGTGGGCGCCGAGGGCTGGCCACAGCTTTCGGGGCTGGCCCCTTTGGCGTGGGAGAAATCGCCGGACGTTCGCAAGCCCCGTGCCGGCTTCGGGCAAAAAACGGCCCCGAGCGGGCCTCATACGTCGGGGCCTAGGCGGCACAGGTGAGCCCGCAGCCCCAGGCTCTGTGGTGCCGTGGAAGCGGCGGCAGTGGGCGCTGAGGGCTGGCCACAGCTTTCGGGGCTGGCCCCTTTGGCGTGGGAGAAATCCCCGGACGTTCGCAAGCCCCGTGCCGGCTTCGGGCAAAAAACGGCCCCGAGCGGGCCTCATACGTCGGGGCCTAGCCGGCACAGGTGAGCCCGCAGCCCCAGGCTCTGTGGTGCCGTGGAAGCGGCGGCAGTGGGCGCCGAGGGCTGGCCACAGCTTTCGGGGCTGGCCCCTTTGGCGTGGGAGAAATGGCCGGACGTTCGCAAGCCCCGTGCCGGCTTCGGGCAAAAAACGGCCCCGAGCGGGCCTCATACGTCGGGGCCTAGGCGGCACAGGTGAGCCCGCAGCCCCAGGCTCTGTGGTGCCGTGGAAGCGGCGGCAGTGGGCGCCGAGGGCTGGCCACAGCTTTTGGGGCTGGCCCCTTTGGCGTGGGAGAAATCGCCGGACGTTCGCAAGCTCCGTGCCGGCTTCGGGCAAAAAACGGCCCCGAGCGGGCCTCATACGTCGGGGCCTAGGCGGCACCGGTGACACCGCAGCCCCAGGCTCTGTGGTGCCGTGGATGTGGCGGCAGTGGGCGCCGAGGGCTGGCCACAGCTTTCGGGGCTGGCCCCTTTGGCGTGGGAGAAATCCCCGGACGTTCGCAAGCTCCGTGCCGGCTTCGGGCAAAAAACGGCCCCGAGCGGGCCTCATACGTCGGGGCCTAGGTGGCACCGGTGAGCCCGCAGCCCCAGGCTCTGTGGTGCCGTGGATGCGGCGGCAGTGGGCGCCGAGGGCTGGCCACAGCTTTCGGGGCTGGCCCCTTTGGCGTGGGAGAAATCCCCGGACGTTTGCAAGCCCCGTGCCGGCTTTGGGCAAAAAACGGCTCTGAGCTGGCCTCATACATCGGGGCCTAGGCGGCACAGGTGAGCCCGCAGCCCCAGGCTCTGTGGTGCCGTGGAAGCGGCGGCAGTGGGCGCCGAGGGCTGGCCACAGCTTTTGGGGCTGGCCCCTTTGGCGTGGGAGAAATCCCCGGACGTTCGCAAGCCCCGTGCCGGCTTCGGGCAAAAAAACGGCCCCGAGCGGGCCTCATACATCGGGGCCTAGGCGGCACAGGTGAGCCCGCAGCCCCAGGCTCTGTGGTGCCGTGGATGCGGCGGCAGTGGGCGCCGAGGGCTGGCCACAGCTTTCGGGGCTGGCCCCTTTGGCGTGGGAGAAATCCCCGGACGTTCGCAAGCCCCGTGCCGGCTTCGGGCAAAAAACGGCCCCGAGCGGGCCTCATACGTCGGGGCCTAGGCAGCACAGGTGAGCCCGCAGCCCCAGGCTCTGTGGTGCCGTGGAAGCGGCGGCAGTGGGCGCCGAGGGCTGGCCACAGCTTTCGGGGCTGGCCCCTTTGGCGTGGGAGAAATCCCCGGACGTTCGCAAGCCCCGTGCCGGCTTCGGGCAAAAAACGGCCCCGAGCGGGCCTCATACGTCGGGGCCTAGGCGGCACAGGTGAGCCCGCAGCCCCAGGCTCTGTGGTGCCGTGGATGCGGCGGCAGTGGGCGCCGAGGGCTGGCCACAGCTCTCGGGGCTGGCCCCTTTGGCGTGGGAGAAATCGCCGGACGTTCGCAAGCCCCGTGCCGGCTTCGGGCAAAAAACGGCCCCGAGCGGGCCTCATACGTCGGGGCCTAGGCGGCACAGGTGAGCCCGCAGCCCCAGGCTCTGTGGTGCCGTGGATGCGGCGGCAGTGGGCGCCGAGGGCTGGCCACAGCTTTCGGGGCTGGCCCCTTTGGCGTGGGAGAAATCGCCGGACGTTCGCAAGCCCCGTGCCGGCTTCGGGCAAAAAACGGCCCCGAGCGGGCCTCATATGTCGGGGCCTAGGCGGCACAGGTGAGCCCGCAGCCCCAGGCTCTGTGGTGCCGTGGAAGCGGCGGCAGTGGGCGCTGAGGGCTGGCCACAGCTTTCGGGGCTGGCCCCTTTGGCGTGGGAGAAATCCCCGGACGTTCGCAAGCCCCGTGCCGGCTTCGGGCAAAAAACGGCCCCGAGCGGGCCTCATACGTCGGGGCCTAGCCGGCACAGGTGAGCCCGCAGCCCCAGGCTCTGTGGTGCCGTGGATGCGGCGGCAGTGGGCGCCGAGGGCTGGCCACAGCTTTCGGGGCTGGCCCCTTTGGCGTGGGAGAAATCGCCGGACGTTCGCAAGCCCCGTGCTGGCTTCGGGCAAAAAACGGCCCCGAGCGGGCCTCATACGTCGGGGCCTAGGCGGCACAGGTGAGCCCGCAGCCCCAGGCTCTGTGGTGCCGTGGAAGCGGCGGCAGTGGGCGCTGAGGGCTGGCCACAGCTTTCGGGGCTGGCCCCTTTGGCGTGGGAGAAATCGCCGGACGTTCGCAAGCCCCGTGCCGGCTTCGGGCAAAAAACGGCCCCGAGCGGGCCTCATACGTCGGGGCCTAGGCGGCACAGGTGAGCCCGCAGCCCCAGGCTCTGTGGTGCCGTGGATGCGGCGGCAGTGGGCGCCGAGGGCTGGCCACAGCTTTCGGGGCTGGCCCGTTTGGCGTGGGAGAAATCGCCGGACGTTCGCAAGCCCCGTGCCGGCTTCGGGCAAAAAACGGCCCCGAGCGGGCCTCATACGTCGGGGCCTAGGCGGCACCGGTGAGCCCGCAGCCCCAGGCTCTGTGGTGCCGTGGATGCGGCGGCAGTGGGCGCCGAGGGCTGGCCATAGCTTTCGGGGCTGGACTCTTTGGCGTGGGAGAAATCCCCGGACGTTCGCAAGCCCCGTGCCGGCTTCGGGCAAAAAACGGCCCCGAGCGGGCCTCATACGTCGGGGCCTAGGCGGCACAGGTGAGCCCGCAGCCCCAGGCTCTGTGGTGCCGTGGATGCGGCGGCAGTGGGCGCCGAGGGCTGGCCACAGCTTTTGGGGCTGGCCCCCTTGGCGTGGGAGAAATCCACGGACGTTTGCAAGCTCCGTGCCGGCTTCGGGCAAAAAACAGCCCTGAGCGGGCCTCATACGTCGGGGCCTAGGCGGCACAGGTGAGCCCGCAGCCCCAGGCTCTGTGGTGCCGTGGATGCGGCGGCAGTGGGCGCCGAGGGCTGGCCACAGCTTTCGGGGCTGGCCCCTTTGGCGTGGGAGAAATCGCCGGACGTTCGCAAGCCCCGTGCCGGCTTCGGGCAAAAAACGGCCCCGAGCGGGCCTCATACGTCGGGGCCTAGGCGGCACAGGTGAGCCCGCAGCCCCAGGCTCTGTGGTGCCGTGGATGCGGCGGCAGTGGGCGCCGAGGGCTGGCCACAGCTTTCGGGGCTGGCCCCTTTGGCGTGGGAGAAATCCCCGGACGTTCGCAAGCCCCGTGCCGGCTTCGGGCAAAAAACGGCCCCGAGCAGGCCTCATACGTCGGGGCCTAGGCGGCACAGGTGAGCCCGCAGCCCCAGGCTCTGTGGTGCCGTGGATGCGGCGGCAGTGGGCGCCGAGGGCTGGCCACAGGTTTCGGGGCTGGCCCCTTTGGCGTGGGAGAAATCCCCGGACGTTCGCAAGCTCCGTGCCGGCTTCGGGCAAAAAACGGCCCCGAGCGGGCCTCATACGTCGGGGCCTAGGCGGCACCGGTGAGCCCGCAGCCCCAGGCTCTGTGGTGCCGTGGATGCGGCGGCAGTGGGCGCCGAGGGCTGGCCACAGCTTTCGGGGCTGGCCCCTTTGGTGTGGGAGAAATACCCGGACGTTTGCAAGCCCCGTGCCGGCTTCGGGCAAAAAACGGCCCCGAGCGGGCCTCATACGTCGGGGCCTAGGCAGCACAGGTGAGCCCGCAGCCCCAGGCTCTGTGGTGCCGTGGATGCGGCGGCAGTGGGCGCCGAGGGCTGGGCACAGCTTTCGGGGCTGGCCCCTTTGGCGTGGGAGAAATCGCCGGACGTTCGCAAGCCCCGTGCCGGCTTCGGGCAAAAAACGGCCCCGAGCGGGCCTCATACGTCGGGGCCTAGGCGGCACAGGTGAGCCCGCAGCCCCAGGCTCTGTGGTGCCGTGGAAGCGGCGGCAGTGGGCGCCGAGGGCTGGCCACAGCTTTCGGGGCTGGCCCCTTTGGCGTGGGAGAAATCCCCGGACGTTCAAGCCCCGTGCCGGCTTCGGGCAAAAAACGGCCCCGAGCGGGCCTCATACGTCGGGGCCTAGGCGGCACCGGTGACACCGCAGCCCCAGGCTCTGTGGTGCCGTGGATGTGGCGGCAGTGGGCGCCGAGGGCTGGCCACAGCTTTCGGGGCTGGCCCCTTTGGCGTGGGAGAAATCCCCGGACGTTCGCAAGCCCCGTGCCGGCTTCGGGCAAAAAACGGCCCCGAGCGGGCCTCATACATCGGGGCGTAGGCGGCACAGGTGAGCCCGCAGCCCCAGGCTCTGTGGTGCCGTGGATGCGGCGGCAGTGGGCGCCGAGGGCTGGCCACAGCTTTCGGGGCTGGCCCGTTTGGCGTGGGAGAAATCGCCGGACGTTCGCAAGCCCCGTGCCGGCTTCGGGCAAAAAACGGCCCCGAGCGGGCCTCATACGTCGGGGCCTAGGCAGCACAGGTGAGCCCGCAGCCCCAGGCTCTGTGGTGCCGTGGAAGCGGCGGCAGTGGGCGCCGAGGGCTGGCCACAGCTTTCGGGGCTGGTCCCTTTGGCGTGGGAGAAATCGCCGGACGTTCGCAAGCCCCGTGCCGGCTTCGGGCAAAAAACGGCCCCGAGCGGGCCTCATACGTCGGGGCCTAGGCGGCACAGGTGAGCCCGCAGCCCCAGGCTCTGTGGTGCCGTGGATGCGGCGGCAGTGGGCGCCGAGGGCTGGCCACAGCTTTCGGGGCTGGCCCCTTTGGCGTGGGAGAAATCCCCGGACGTTCGCAAGCCCCGTGCCGGCTTCGGGCAAAAAACGGCCCCGAGCGGGCCTCATACGTCGGGGCCTAGGCGGCACAGGTGAGCCCGCAGCCCCAGGCTCTGTGGTGCCGTGGATGCGGCGGCAGTGGGCGCCGAGGGCTGGGCACAGCTTTCGGGGCTGGCCCCTTTGGCGTGGGAGAAATCCCCGGACGTTTGCAAGCCCCGTGCCGGCTTCGGGCAAAAAACGGCCCCGAGCGGGCTTCATACATCGGGGCGTAGGCGGCACAGGTGAGCCCGCAGCCCCAGGCTCTGTGGTGCCGTGGAAGCGGCGGCAGTGGGCGCCGAGGGCTGGCCACAGCTTTCGGGGCTGGCCCCTTTGGCGTGGGAGAAATCGCCGGACGTTCGCAAGCCCCGTGCCGGCCTGGGGCAAAAAACGGCCCCGAGCGGGCCTCATACGTCGGGGCCTAGGCGGCACAGGTGAGCCCGCAGCCCCAGGCTCTGTGGTGCCGTGGATGCGGCGGCAGTGGGCGCCGAGGGCTGGCCACAGCTTTCGGGGCTGGCCCCTTTGGCGTGGGAAAAATCGCCGGACGTTCGCAAGCCCCGTGCCGGCTTCGGGCATAAAACGGCCCCGAGCGGGCCTCATACGTCGGGGCCTAGGCGGCACCGGTGAGCCCGCAGCCCCAGGCTCTGTGGTGCCGTGGATGCGGCGGCAGTGGGCGCCGAGGGCTGGCCACAGCTTTCGGGGCTGGCCCCTTTGGCGTGGGAGAAATCCCCGGACGTTCGCAAGCCCCGTGCCGGCTTCGGGCAAAAAACGGCCCCGAGCGGGCCTCATACGTCGGGGCCTAGGCGGCACAGGTGAGCCCGCAGCCCCAGGCTCTGTGGTGCCGTGGATGCGGCGGCAGTGGGCGCCGAGGGCTGGCCAGAGCTTTCGGGGCTGGCCCCTTTGGCGTGGGAAAAATCGCCGGACGTTCGCAAGCCCCGTGCCGGCTTCGGGCATAAAACGGCCCCGAGCGGGCCTCATACGTCGGGGCCTAGGCGGCACCGGTGAGCCCGCAGCCCCAGGCTCTGTGGTGCCGTGGAAGCGGCGGCAGTGGGCGCCGAGGGCTGGCCACAGCTTTCGGGGCTGGCCCCTTTGGCGTGGGAGAAATCCCCGGACGTTCGCAAGCCCCGTGCCGGCTTCGGGCAAAAAACGGCCCCGAGCGGGCCTCATACGTCGGGGCCTAGGCGGCACAGGTGAGCCCGCAGCCCCAGGCTCTGTGGTGCCGTGGAAGCGGCGGCAGTGGGCGCCGAGGGCTGGCCACAGCTTTCGGGGCTGGCCCCTTTGGCGTGGGAGAAATCGCCGGACGTTCGCAAGCCCCGTGCCGGCTTCGGGCAAAAAACGGCCCCGAGCGGGCCTCATACGTCGGGGCCTAGGCGGCACAGGTGAGCCCGCAGCCCCAGGCTCTGTGGTGCCGTGGATGCGGCGGCAGTGGGCGCCGAGGGCTGGCCACAGCTTTCGGGGCTGGCCCCTTTGGCGTGGGAGAAATCCGCGGACGTTCGCAAGCCCCGTGCCGGCTTCGGGCAAAAAACGGCCCCGAGCGGGCCTCATACGTCGGGGCCTAGGCGGCACAGGTGAGCCCGCAGCCCCAGGCTCTGTGGTGCCGTGGATGCGGCGGCAGTGGGCGCCGAGGGCTGGCCACAGCTTTCGGGGCTGGCCCCTTTGGCGTGGGAGAAATCCCCGGACGTTCGCAAGCTCCGTGCCAGCTTCGGGCAAAAAACAGCCCCGAGCGGGCCTCATACGTCGGGGCCTAGGCGGCACCGGTGAGCCCGCAGCCCCAGGCTCTGTGGTGCCGTGGATGCGGCGGCAGTGTGCGCCGAGGGCTGGCCACAGCTTTCGGGGCTGGCCCCTTTGGCGTGGGAGAAATCCCCGGACGTTCGCAAGCCCCGTGCCGGCTTCGGGCAAAAAACGGCCCCGAGCGGGCCTCATACGTCGGGGCCTAGGCGGCACAGGTGAGCCCGCAGCCCCAGGCTCTGTGGTGCCGTGGAAGCGGCGGCAGTGGGCGCCGAGGGCTGGCCACAGCTTTCGGGGCTGGCCCCTTTGGCGTGGGAGAAATCCCCTGACGTTCGCAAGCCCCGTGCCGGCTTCGGGCAAAAAACGGCCCCGAGCGGGCCTCATACGTCGGGGCCTAGGCGGCACAGGTGAGCCCGCAGCCCCAGGCTCTGTGGTGCCGTGGATGCGGCGGCAGTGGGCGCCGAGGGCTGGCCACAGCTTTCGGGGCTGGCCCCTTTGGCGTGGGAGAAATCCCCGGACGTTCGCAAGCCCCGTGCCGGCTTCGGGCAAAAAACGGCCCCGAGCGGGCCTCATACGTCGGGGCCTAGGCGGCACAGGTGAGCCCGCAGCCCCAGGCTCTGTGGTGCCGTGGATGCGGCGGCAGTGGGCGCCGAGGGCTGGCCACAGCTTTCGGGGCTGGCCCCTTTGGCGTGGGAGAAATCGCCGGACGTTCGCAAGCCCCGTGCTGGCTTCGGGCAAAAAACGGCCCCGAGCGGACCTCATACGTCGGGGCCTAGGCGGCCCCGGTGACACCGCAGCCCCAGGCTCTGTGGTGCCGTGGATGCGGCGGCAGTGGGCGCCGAGGGCTGGCCACAGCTTTCGGGGCTGGCCCCTTTGGCGTGGGAGAAATCGCCGGACGTTCGCAAGCCCCGTGCCGGCTTCGGGCAAAAAACGGCCCCGAGCGGGCCTCATATGTCGGGGCCTAGGCGGCACAGGTGAGCCCGCAGCCTCAGGCTCTGTGGTGCCGTGGATGCAGCGGCAGTGGGCGCCGAGGGCTGGCCACAGCTTTCGGGGCTGGCCCCTTTGGCGTGGGAGAAATCCCCGGACGTTCGCAAGCCCCGTGCCGGCTTCGGGCAAAAAACGGCCCCGAGCGGGCCTCATACATCGGGGCCTCGGCGGCACAGGTGAGCCCGCAGCCCCAGGCTCTGTGGTGCCGTGGAAGCGGCGGCAGTGGGCGCCGAGGGCTGGCCACAGCTTTCGGGGCTGGCCCGTTTGGCGTGGGAGAAATCGCCGGACGTTCGCAAGCCCCGTGCCGGCTTCGGGCAAAAAATGGCCCCGAGCGGGCCTCATACGTCGGGGCCTAGGTGGCACAGGTGAGCCCGCAGCCCCAGGCTCTGTGGTGCCGTGGAAGCGGCGGCAGTGGGCGCCGAGGGCTGGCCACAGCTTTCGGGGCTGGCCCCTTTGGCGTGGGAGAAATCGCCGGACGTTCGCAAGCCCCGTGCCGGCTTCGGGCAAAAAACGGCCCCGAGCGGGCCTCGGACGTCGGGGCCTAGGCGGCACAGGTGAGCCCGCAGCCCCAGGCTCTGTGGTGCCGTGGAAGCGGCGGCAGTGTGCGCCGAGGGCTGGCCACAGCTTTCGGGGCTGGCCCCTTTGGCGTAGGAGAAATCGCCGGACGTTCGCAAGCCCCGTGCCGGCTTCGGGCAAAAAACGGCCCCGAGCGGGCCTCATACGTCGGGGCCTAGGCGGCACAGGTGAGCCCGCAGCCCCAGGCTCTGTGGTGCCGTGGATGCGGCGGCAGTGGGCGCCGAGGGCTGGCCACAGCTTTCGGGGCTGGCCCCTTTGGCGTGGGAGAAATCCCCAGACGTTCGCAAGCCCCGTGCCGGCTTCGGGCAAAAAACGGCCCCGAGCGGGCCTCATACGTCGGGGCCTAGGCGGCACAGGTGAGCCCGCAGCCCCAGGCTCTGTGGTGCCGTGGATGCGGCGGCAGTGGGCGCCGAGGGCTGGCCACAGCTTTCGGGGCTGGCCCCTTTGGCGTGGGAGAAATCGCCGGACGTTCGCAAGCCCCGTGCCGGCTTCGGGCAAAAAACGGCCCCGAGCGGGCCTCATACGTCGGGGCCTAGGCGGCACAGGTGAGCCCGCAGCCCCAGGCTCTGTGGTGCCGTGGAAGCGGCGGCAGTGGGCGCCGAGGGCTGGCCACAGCTTTTGGGGCTGGCCCCTTTGGCGTGGGAGAAATCGCCGGACGTTCGCAAGCCCCGTGCCGGCTTCGGGCAAAAAACGGCCCCGAGCGGGCCTCATACGTCGGGGCCTAGGCGGCACAGGTGAGCCCGCAGCCCCAGGCTCTGTGGTGCCGTGGAAGCGGCGGCAGTGGGCGCCGAGGGCTGGCCACAGCTTTTGGGGCTGGCCCCTTTGGCGTGGGAGAAATCCCCGGACGTTCGCAAGCCCCGTGCCGGCTTCGGGCAAAAAACGGCCCCGAGCGGGCCTCATACGTCGGGGCCTAGGCGGCACAGGTGAGCCCGCAGCCCCAGGCTCTGTGGTGCCGTGGAAGCGGCGGCAGTGGGCGCCGAGGGCTGGGCACAGCTTTCGGGGCTGGCCCCTTTGGCGTGGGAGAAATCCCCGGACGTTTGCAAGCTCCGTGCCGGCTTCGGGCAAAAAACAGCCCTGAGCGGGCCTCATACGTCGGGGCCTAGGCGGCACAGGTGAGCCCGCAGCCCCAGGCTCTGTGGTGCCGTGGATGCGGCGGCAGTGGGCGCCGAGGGCTGGCCACAGCTTTCGGGGCTGGCCCCTTTGGCGTGGGAGAAATCGCCGGACGTTCGCAAGCCCCGTGCCGGCTTCGGGCAAAAAACGGCCCCGAGCGGGCCTCATACGTCGGGGCCTAGGCGGCACAGGTGAGCCTGCAGCCCCAGGCTCTGTGGTGCCGTGGAAGCGGCGGCAGTGGGCGCCGAGGGCTGGCCACAGCTTTCGGGGCTGGCCCCTTTGGCGTGGGAGAAATCGCCGGACGTTCGCAAGCCCCGTGCCGGCTTCGGGCAAAAAACGGCCCCGAGCGGGCCTCATACGTCGGGGCCTAGGCGGCACAGGTGAGCCCGCAGCCCCAGCCTCTGTGGTGCCGTGGAAGCGGCGGCAGTGGGCGCTGAGGGCTGGCCACAGCTTTCGGGGCTGGCCCGTTTGGCGTGGGAGAAATCGCCGGACGTTCGCAAGCCCCGTGCCGGCTTCGGGCAAAAAACGGCCCCGAGCGGGCCTCATACGTCGGGGCCTAGGCGGCACCGGTGACACCGCAGCCCCAGGCAATGTGGTGCCGTGGATGTGGCGGCAGTGGGCGCCGAGGGCTGGGCACAGCTTTCGGGGCTGGCCCCTTTGGCGTGGGAGAAATCCCCGGACGTTTGCAAGCTCCGTGCCGGCTTCGGGCAAAAAACGGCCCCGAGCGGGCCTCATACGTCGGGGCCTAGGCGGCACCGGTGAGCCCACAGCCCCAGGCTCTGTGGTGCCGTGGATGCGGCGGCAGTGGGCGCCGAGGGCTGGCCACAGCTTTCGGGGCTGGCCCCTTTGGCGTGGGAGAAATCCCCGGACGTTTGCAAGCCCCGTGCCGGCTTTGGGCAAAAAACGGCCCTGAGCGGGCCTCATACATCGGGGCCTAGGCGGCACAGGTGAGCCCGCAGCCCCAGGCTCTGTGGTGCCGTGGAAGCGGCGGCAGTGGGCGCCGAGGGCTGGCCACAGCTTTCGGGGCTGGCCCCTTTGGCGTGGGAGAAATCCCCGGACGTTCGCAAGCCCCGTGCCGGCTTCGGGCAAAAAACGGCCCCGAGCGGGCCTCATACGTCGGGGCCTAGGCGGCACAGGTGAGCCCGCAGCCCCAGGCTCTGTGGTGCCGTGGATGCGGCGGCAGTGGGCGCCGAGGGCTGGCCACAGCTTTCGGGGCTGGCCCCTTTGGCGTGGGAGAAATCGCCGGACGTTCGCAAGCCCCGTGCTGGCTTCGGGCAAAAAACGGCCCCGAGCGGACCTCATACGTCGGGGCCTAGGCGGCACCGGTGACACCGCAGCCCCAGGCTCTGTGGTGCCGTGGATGCGGCGGCAGTGGGCGCCGAGGGCTGGCCACAGCTTTCGGGGCTGGCCCCTTTGGCGTGGGAGAAATCGCCGGACGTTCGCAAGCCCCGTGCCGGCTTCGGGCAAAAAACGGCCCCGAGCGGGCCTCATATGTCGGGGCCTAGGCGGCACAGGTGAGCCCGCAGCCTCAGGCTCTGTGGTGCCGTGGATGCGGCGGCAGTGGGCGCCGAGGGCTGGCCACAGCTTTCGGGGCTGGCCCCTTTGGCGTGGGAGAAATCCCCGGACGTTCGCAAGCCCCGTGCCGGCTTCGGGCAAAAAACGGCCCCGAGCGGGCCTCATACATCGGGGCCTCGGCGGCACAGGTGAGCCCGCAGCCCCAGGCTCTGTGGTGCCGTGGAAGCGGCGGCAGTGGGCGCCGAGGGCTGGCCACAGCTTTCGGGGCTGGCCCGTTTGGCGTGGGAGAAATCGCCGGACGTTCGCAAGCCCCGTGCCGGCTTCGGGCAAAAAACGGCCCCGAGCGGGCCTCATACGTCGGGGCCTAGGTGGCACAGGTGAGCCCGCAGCCCCAGGCTCTGTGGTGCCGTGGAAGCGGCGGCAGTGGGCGCCGAGGGCTGGCCACAGCTTTCGGGGCTGGCCCCTTTGGCGTGGGAGAAATCGCCGGACGTTCGCAAGCCCCGTGCCGGCTTCGGGCAAAAAACGGCCCCGAGCGGGCCTCGGACGTCGGGGCCTAGGCGGCACAGGTGAGCCCGCAGCCCCAGGCTCTGTGGTGCCGTGGAAGCGGCGGCAGTGTGCGCCGAGGGCTGGCCACAGCTTTCGGGGCTGGCCCCTTTGGCGTGGGAGAAATCGCCGGACGTTCGCAAGCCCCGTGCCGGCTTCGGGCAAAAAACGGCCCCGAGCGGGCCTCATACGTCGGGGCCTAGGCGGCACAGGTGAGCCCGCAGCCCCAGGCTCTGTGGTGCCGTGGATGCGGCGGCAGTGGGCGCCGAGGGCTGGCCACAGCTTTCGGGGCTGGCCCCTTTGGCGTGGGAGAAATCCCCAGACGTTCGCAAGCCCCGTGCCGGCTTCGGGCAAAAAACGGCCCCGAGCGGGCCTCATACGTCGGGGCCTAGGCGGCACAGGTGAGCCCGCAGCCCCAGGCTCTGTGGTGCCGTGGATGCGGCGGCAGTGGGCGCCGAGGGCTGGCCACAGCTTTTGGGGCTGGCCCCTTTGGCGTGGGAGAAATCGCCGGACGTTCGCAAGCCCCGTGCCGGCTTCGGGCAAAAAACGGCCCCGAGCGGGCCTCATACGTCGGGGCCTAGGCGGCACAGGTGAGCCCGCAGCCCCAGGCTCTGTGGTGCCGTGGAAGCGGCGGCAGTGGGCGCCGAGGGCTGGCCACAGCTTTCGGGGCTGGCCCCTTTGGCGTGGGAGAAATCCCCGGACGTTCGCAAGCCCCGTGCCGGCTTCGGGCAAAAAACGGCCCCGAGCGGGCCTCATACGTCGGGGCCTAGGCGGCACAGGTGAGCCCGCAGCCCCAGGCTCTGTGGTGCCGTGGAAGCGGCGGCAGTGGGCGCCGAGGGCTGGGCACAGCTTTCGGGGCTGGCCCCTTTGGCGTGGGAGAAATCCCCGGACGTTTGCAAGCTCCGTGCCGGCTTCGGGCAAAAAACAGCCCTGAGCGGGCCTCATACGTCGGGGCCTAGGCGGCACAGGTGAGCCCGCAGCCCCAGGCTCTGTGGTGCCGTGGATGCGGCGGCAGTGGGCGCCGAGGGCTGGCCACAGCTTTCGGGGCTGGCCCCTTTGGCGTGGGAGAAATCGCCGGACGTTCGCAAGCCCCGTGCCGGCTTCGGGCAAAAAACGGCCCCGAGCGGGCCTCATACGTCGGGGCCTAGGCGGCACAGGTGAGCCTGCAGCCCCAGGCTCTGTGGTGCCGTGGAAGCGGCGGCAGTGGGCGCCGAGGGCTGGGCACAGCTTTCGGGGCTGGCCCCTTTGGCGTGGGAGAAATCGCCGGACGTTCGCAAGCCCCGTGCCGGCTTCGGGCAAAAAACGGCCCCGAGCGGGCCTCATACGTCGGGGCCTAGGCGGCACAGGTGAGCCCGCAGCCCCAGGCTCTGTGGTGCCGTGGAAGCGGCGGCAGTGGGCGCTGAGGGCTGGCCACAGCTTTCGGGGCTGGCCCGTTTGGCGTGGGAGAAATCGCCGGACGTTCGCAAGCCCCGTGCCGGCTTCGGGCAAAAAACGGCCCCGAGCGGGCCTCATACGTCGGGGCCTAGGCAGCACAGGTGAGCCCGCAGCCCCAGGCTCTGTGGTGCCGTGGAAGCGGCGGCAGTGGGCGCCGAGGGCTGGCCACAGCTTTCGGGGCTGGCCCCTTTGGCGTGGGAGAAATCGCCGGACGTTCGCAAGCCCCGTGCCGGCTTCGGGCAAAAAACGGCCCCGAGCGGGCCTCGGACGTCCGGGCCTAGGCGGCACAGGTGAGCCCGCAGCCCCAGGCTCTGTGGTGCCGTGGAAGCGGCGGCAGTGGGCGCCGAGGGCTGGGCACAGCTTTCGGGGCTGGCCCCTTTGGCGTGGGAGAAATCCCCGGACGTTCGCAAGCTCCGTGCCGGCTTCGGGCAAAAAACGGCCCCGAGCGGGCCTCATACGTCGGGGCCTAGGCGGCACCGGTGACACCGCAGCCCCAGGCAATGTGGTGCCGTGGATGTGGCGGCAGTGGGCGCCGAGGGCTGGGCACAGCTTTCGGGGCTGGCCCCTTTGGCGTGGGAGAAATCCCCGGACGTTTGCAAGCTCCGTGCCGGCTTCGGGCAAAAAACGGCCCCGAGCGGGCCTCATACGTCGGGGCCTAGGCGGCACCGGTGAGCCCACAGCCCCAGGCTCTGTGGTGCCGTGGATGCGGCGGCAGTGGGCGCCGAGGGCTGGCCACAGCTTTCGGGGCTGGCCCCTTTGGCGTGGGAGAAATCCCCGGACGTTTGCAAGCCCCGTGCCGGCTTTGGGCAAAAAACGGCCCTGAGCGGGCCTCATACATCGGGGTCTAGGCGGCACAGGTGAGCCCGCAGCCCCAGGCTCTGTGGTGCCGTGGAAGCGGCGGCAGTGGGCGCCGAGGGCTGGCCACAGCTTTCGGGGCTGGCCCCTTTGGCGTGGGAGAAATCGCCGGACGTTCGCAAGCCCCGTGCCGGCTTCGGGCAAAAACCGGCCCCGAGCGGGCCTCATACGTCGGGGCCTAGGCGGCACAGGTGAGCCCGCAGCCCCAGGCTCTGTGGTGCCGTGGATGCGGCGGCAGTGGGCGCCGAGGGCTGGCCACAGCTTTTGGGGCTGGCCCCTTTGGCGTGGGAGAAATCCCCTGACGTTCGCAAGCCCCGTGCCGGCTTCGGGCAAAAAACGGCCCCGAGCGGGCCTTATACGTCGGGGCCTAGGCAGCACAGGTGAGCCCGCAGCCCCAGGCTCTGTGGTGCCGTGGAAGCGGCGGCAGTGGGCGCCGAGGGCTGGCCACAGCTTTCGGGGCTGGCCCCTTTGGCGTGGGAGAAATCGCCGGACGTTCGCAAGCCCCGTGCCGGCTTCGGGCAAAAAACGGCCCCGAGCGGGCCTCATACGTCGGGGCCTAGGCGGCACAGGTGAGCCCGCAGCCCCAGGCTCTGTGGTGCCGTGGATGCGGCGGCAGTGGGCGCCGAGGGCTGGCCACAGCTCTCGGGGCTGGCCCCCTTGGCGTGGGAGAAATGGCCGGACGTTCGCAAGCCCCGTGCCGGCTTCGGGCAAAAAACGGCCCCGAGCGGGCCTCATACGTCGGGGCCTAGGCGGCACAGGTGAGCCCGCAGCCCCAGGCTCTGTGGTGCCGTGGAAGCGGCGGCAGTGGGCGCCGAGGGCTGGGCACAGCTTTCGGGGCTGGCCCCTTTGGCGTGGGAGAAATCGCCGGACGTTCGCAAGCCCCGTGCCGGCTTCGGGCAAAAAACGGCCCCGAGCGGGCCTCATACGTCGGGGCCTAGGCGGCACAGGTGAGCCCGCAGCCCCAGGCTCTGTGGTGCCGTGGAAGCGGCGGCAGTGGGCGCCGAGGGCTGGCCACAGCTTTCGGGGCTGGCCCCTTTGGCGTGGGAGAAATCGCCGGACGTTCGCAAGCCCCGTGCCGGCTTCGGGCAAAAAACGGCCCCGAGCGGGCCTCATACGTCGGGGCCTAGGCGGCACAGGTGAGCCCGCAGCCCCAGGCTCTGTGGTGCCGTGGAAGCGGCGGCAGTGGGCGCTGAGGGCTGGCCACAGCTTTCGGGGCTGGCCCCTTTGGCGTGGGAGAAATCGCCGGACGTTTGCAAGCCCCGTGCCGGCTTCGGGCAAAAAACGGCCCTGAGCGGGCCTCATACATCGGGGCCTAGGCGGCACAGGTGAGCCTGCAGCCCCAGGCTCTGTGGTGCCGTGGATGCGGCGGCAGTGGGCGCCGAGGGCTGGCCACAGCTTTCGGGGCTGGCCCCTTTGGCGTGGGAGAAATCGCCGGACGTTCGCAAGCCCCGTGCCGGCTTCGGGCAAAAAACGGCCCCGAGCGGGCCTCATACGTCGGGGCCTAGGCGGCACAGGTGAGCCTGCAGCCCCAGGCTCTGTGGTGCCGTGGAAGCGGCGGCAGTGGGCGCCGAGGGCTGGCCACAGCTTTCGGGGCTGGCCCCTTTGGCGTGGGAGAAATCGCCGGACGTTCGCAAGCCCCGTGCCGGCTTCGGGCAAAAAACGGCCCCGAGCGGGCCTCATACGTCGGGGCCTAGGCGGCACAGGTGAGCCCGCAGCCCCAGGCTCTGTGGTGCCGTGGAAGCGGCGGCAGTGGGCGCTGAGGGCTGGCCACAGCTTTCGGGGCTGGCCCCTTTGGCGTGGGAGAAATCCCCGGACGTTCGCAAGCCCCGTGCCGGCTTCGGGCAAAAAACGGCCCCGAGCGGGCCTCATACGTCGGGGCCTAGGCGGCACAGGTGAGCCCGCAGCCCCAGGCTCTGTGGTGCCGTGGAAGCGGCGGCAGTGGGCGCCGAGGGCTGGCCACAGCTTTCGGGGCTGGCCCCTTTGGCGTGGGAGAAATCCCCGGACGTTCGCAAGCTCCGTGCCGGCTTCGGGCAAAAAACGGCCCCGAGCGGGCCTCATACGTCGGGGCCTAGGCGGCACCGGTGACACCGCAGCCCCAGGCAATGTGGTGCCGTGGATGTGGCGGCAGTGGGCGCCGAGGGCTGGGCACAGCTTTCGGGGCTGGCCCCTTTGGCGTGGGAGAAATCCCCGGACGTTTGCAAGCTCCGTGCCGGCTTCGGGCAAAAAACGGCCCCGAGCGGGCCTCATACGTCGGGGCCTAGGCGGCACCGGTGAGCCCACAGCCCCAGGCTCTGTGGTGCCGTGGATGCGGCGGCAGTGGGCGCCGAGGGCTGGCCACAGCTTTCGGGGCTGGCCCCTTTGGCGTGGGAGAAATCCCCGGACGTTTGCAAGCTCCGTGCCGGCTTCGGGCAAAAAACGGCCCCGAGCGGGCCTCATACGTCGGGGCCTAGGCGGCACAGGTGAGCCCGCAGCCCCAGGCTCTGTGGTGCCGTGGATGCGGCGGCAGTGGGCGCCGAGGGCTGGCCACAGCTTTTGGGGCTGGCCCCTTTGGCGTGGGAGAAATCCCCTGACGTTCGCAAGCCCCGTGCCGGCTTCGGGCAAAAAACGGCCCCGAGCGGGCCTCATACGTCGGGGCCTAGGCAGCACAGGTGAGCCCGCAGCCCCAGGCTCTGTGGTGCCGTGGAAGCGGCGGCAGTGGGCGCCGAGGGCTGGCCACAGCTTTCGGGGCTGGCCCCTTTGGCGTGGGAGAAATCGCCGGACGTTCGCAAGCCCCGTGCCGGCTTCGGGCAAAAAACGGCCCCGAGCGGGCCTCATACGTCGGGCCTAGGCGGCACAGGTGAGCCCGCAGCCCCAGGCTCTGTGGTGCCGTGGATGCGGCGGCAGTGGGCGCCGAGGGCTGGCCACAGCTTTCGGGGCTGGCCCCTTTGGCGTGGGAGAAATCGCCGGACGTTCGCAAGCCCCGTGCCGGCTTCGGGCAAAAAACGGCCCCGAGCGGGCCTCATACGTCGGGGCCTAGGCGGCACAGGTGAGCCCGCAGCCCCAGGCTCTGTGGTGCCGTGGATGCGGCGGCAAGTGGGCGCGAGGGCTGGCCACAGCTCTCGGGGCTGGCCCCCTTGGCGTGGAGAAATGGCCGGACGTTCGCAAGCCCCGTGCCGGCTTCGGGCAAAAAACGGCCCCAAGCGGGCCTCATACGTCGGGGCCTAGGCGGCACAGGTGAGCCCGCAGCCCCAGGCTCTGTGGTGCCGTGGAAGCGGCGGCAGTGGGCGCCGAGGGCTGGGCACAGCTTTCGGGGCTGGCCCCTTTGGCGTGGGAGAAATCGCCGGACGTTCGCAAGCCCCGTGCCGGCTTCGGGCAAAAAACGGCCCCGAGCGGGCCTCATACGTCGGGGCCTAGGCGGCACAGGTGAGCCCGCAGCCCCAGGCTCTGTGGTGCCGTGGAAGCGGCGGCAGTGGGCGCCGAGGGCTGGCCACAGCTTTCGGGGCTGGCCCCCTTTGGCGTGGGAGAAATCGCCGGACGTTCGCAAGCCCCGTGCCGGCTTCGGGCAAAAAACGGCCCCGAGCGGGCCTCATACGTCGGGGCCTAGGCGGCACAGGTGAGCCCGCAGCCCCAGGCTCTGTGGTGCCGTGGAAGCGGCGGCAGTGGGCGCTGAGGGCTGGCCACAGCTTTCGGGGCGGCCCCTTTGGCGTGGGAGAAATCGCCGGACGTTTGCAAGCCCCGTGCCGGCTTCGGGCAAAAAACGGCCCTGAGCGGGCCTCATACATCGGGGCCTAGGCGGCACAGGTGAGCCTGCAGCCCCAGGCTCTGTGGTGCCGTGGAAGCGGCGGCAGTGGGCGCCGAGGGCTGGCCACAGCTTTCGGGGCTGGCCCCTTTGGCGTGGGAGAAATCCCCGGACGTTCGCAAGCTCCGTGCCGGCTTCGGGCAAAAAACGGCCCCGAGCGGGCCTCATACGTCGGGGCCTAGGCGGCACAGGTGAGCCCGCAGCCCCAGGCTCTGTGGTGCCGTGGATGCGGCGGCAGTGGGCGCCGAGGGCTGGCCACAGCTTTCGGGGCTGGCCCCTTTGGCGTGGGAGAAATCCCCGGACGTTTGCAAGCTCCGTGCCGGCTTCGGGCAAAAAACGGCCCCGAGCGGGCCTCATACGTCGGGGCCTAGGCGGCACCGGTGAGCCTGCAGCCCCAGGCTCTGTGGTGCCGTGGAAGCGGCGGCAGTGGGCGCCGAGGGCTGGCCACAGCTTTCGGGGCTGGCCCCTTTGGCGTGGGAGAAATCCCCGGACGTTTGCAAGCCCCGTGCCGGCTTTGGGCAAAAAACGGCCCTGAGCGGGCCTCATACGTCGGGGCCTAGGCGGCACAGGTGAGCCCGCAGCCCCAGGCTCTGTGGTGCCGTGGATGCGGCGGCAGTGGGCGCCGAGGGCTGGCCACAGCTTTCGGGGCTGGCCCCTTTGGCGTGGGAGAAATCGCCGGACGTTCGCAAGCCCCGTGCCGGCTTCGGGCAAAAAAACGGCCCCGAGCGGGCCTCATACATCGGTGCCTAGGCGGCACAGGTGAGCCCGCAGCCCCAGGCTCTGTGGTGCCGTGGATGCGGCGGCAGTGGGCGCCGAGGGCTGGCCACAGCTTTTGGGGCTGGCCCTTTGGCGTGGAGAAATCCCCTGACGTTCGCAAGCCCCGTGCCGGCTTCGGGCAAAAAAACGGCCCCGAGCGGGCCTCATACGTCGGGGCCTAGGCAGCACAGGTGAGCCCGCAGCCCCAGGCTCTGTGGTGCCGTGGAAGCGGCGGCAGTGGGCGCCGAGGGCTGGCCACAGCTTTCGGGGCTGGCCCCTTTGGCGTGGGAGAAATCGCCGGACGTTCGCAAGCCCCGTGCCGGCTTCGGGCAAAAAACGGCCCCGAGCGGGCCTCATACGTCGGGGCCTAGGCGGCACAGGTGAGCCCGCAGCCCCAGGCTCTGTGGTGCCGTGGATGCGGCGGCAGTGGGCGCCGAGGGCTGGCCACAGCTTTCGGGGCTGGCCCCTTTGGCGTGGGAGAAATCCCCGGACGTTCGCAAGCCCCGTGCCGGCTTCGGGCAAAAAACGGCCCCGAGCGGGCCTCATACGTCGGGGCCTAGGCGGCACAGGTGAGCCCGCAGCCCCAGGCTCTGTGGTGCCGTGAAGCGGCGGCAGTGGGCGCCGAGGGCTGGCCACAGCTTTCGGGGCTGGCCCCTTTGGCGTGGGAGAAATCGCCGGACGTTCGCAAGCCCCGTGCCGGCTTCGGGCAAAAAACGGCCCCGAGCGGGCCTCATACGTCGGGGCCTAGGCGGCACAGGTGAGCCCGCAGCCCCAGGCTCTGTGGTGCCGTGGATGCGGCGGCAGTGGGCGCCGAGGGCTGGCCACAGCTTTCGGGGCTGGCCCCTTTGGCGTGGGAGAAATCGCCGGACGTTCGCAAGCCCCGTGCCGGCTTCGGGCAAAAAAACGGCCCCGAGCGGGCCTCATACGTCGGGGCCTAGGCGGCACAGGTGAGCCCGCAGCCCCAGGCTCTGTGGTGCCGTGGAAGCGGCGGCAGTGGGCGCCGAGGGCTGGCCACAGCTTTCGGGGCTGGCCCCTTTGGCGTGGGAGAAATCGCCGGACGTTCGCAAGCCCCGTGCCGGCTTCGGGCAAAAAACGGCCCCGAGCGGGCCTCATACGTCGGGGCCTAGGCGGCACAGGTGAGCCCGCAGCCCCAGGCTCTGTGGTGCCGTGGATGCGGCGGCAGTGGGCGCCGAGGGCTGGCCACAGCTTTCGGGGCTGGCCCCTTGGCGTGGGAGAAATCGCCGGACGTTCGCAAGCCCCGTGCCGGCTTCGGGCAAAAAAACGGCCCCGAGCGGGCCTCATACGTCGGGGCCTAGGCGGCACAGGTGAGCCCGCAGCCCCAGGCTCTGTGGTGCCGTGGAAGCGGCGGCAGTGGGCGCCGAGGGCTGGCCACAGCTTTCGGGGCTGGCCCCTTTGGCGTGGGAGAAATCGCCGGACGTTCGCAAGCCCCGTGCCGGCTTCGGGCAAAAAACGGCCCCGAGCGGGCCTCATACGTCGGGGCCTAGGCGGCACAGGTGAGCCCGCAGCCCCAGGCTCTGTGGTGCCGTGGAAGCGGCGGCAGTGGGCGCCGAGGGCTGGCCACAGCTTTCGGGGCTGGCCCCTTGGCGTGGGAGAAATCGCCGGACGTTCGCAAGCCCCGTGCCGGCTTCGGGCAAAAAACGGCCCCGAGCGGGCCTCATACGTCGGGGCCTAGGCGGCACAGGTGAGCCCGCAGCCCCAGGCTCTGTGGTGCCGTGGATGCGGTGGCAGTGGGCGCCGAGGGCTGGCCACAGGTTTCGGGGCTGGCCCCTTTGGCGTGGGAGAAATCGCCGGACGTTCGCAAGCCCCGTGCCGGCTTCGGCAAAAAACGGCCCCGAGCGGGCCTCATACGTCGGGGCCTAGGCGGCACAGGTGAGCCCGCAGCCCCAGGCTCTGTGGTGCCGTGGATGCGGCGGCAGTGGGCGCCGAGGGCTGGCCACAGCTCTCGGGGCTGGCCCCCTTGGCGTGGGAGAAATGGCCGGACGTTCGCAAGCCCCGTGCCGGCTTCGGGCAAAAAACGGCCCCGAGCGGGCCTCATACGTCGGGGCCTAGGCGGCACAGGTGAGCCCGCAGCCCCAGGCTCTGTGGTGCCGTGGAAGCGGCGGCAGTGGGCGCCGAGGGCTGGCCACAGCTTTCGGGCTGGCCCCTTTGGCGTGGGAGAAATCGCCGGACGTTCGCAAGCCCCGTGCCGGCTTCGGGCAAAAAACGGCCCCGAGCGGGCCTCATACGTCGGGGCCTAGGCGGCACAGGTGAGCCCGCAGCCCCAGGCTCTGTGGTGCCGTGGAAGCGGCGGCAGTGGGCGCCGAGGGCTGGCCACAGCTTTCGGGGCTGGCCCCTTTGGCGTGGGAGAAATCGCCGGACGTTCGCAAGCCCCGTGCCGGCTTCGGGCAAAAAACGGCCCCGAGCGGGCCTCATACGTCGGGGCCTAGGCGGCACAGGTGAGCCCGCAGCCCCAGGCTCTGTGGTGCCGTGGATGCGGCGGCAGTGGGCGCCGAGGGCTGGCCACAGCTTTCGGGGCTGGCCCTTTGGCGTGGGAGAAATCGCCGGACGTTCGCAAGCCCCGTGCCGGCTTCGGGCAAAAAACGGCCCCGAGCGGGCCTCATACGTCGGGGCCTAGGCGGCACAGGTGAGCCCGCAGCCCCAGGCTCTGTGGTGCCGTGGATGCGGCGGCAGTGGGCGCCGAGGGCTGGCCACAGCTTTCGGGGCTGGCCCCTTTGGCGTGGGAGAAATCGCCGGACGTTCGCAAGCCCCGTGCCGGCTTCGGGCAAAAAACGGCCCCGAGCGGGCCTCATACGTCGGGGCCTAGGCGGCACAGGTGAGCCCGCAGCCCCAGGCTCTGTGGTGCCGTGGATGCGGCGGCAGTGGGCGCCGAGGGCTGGCCACAGCTCTCGGGGCTGGCCCCCTTGGCGTGGGAGAAATGGCCGGACGTTCGCAAGCCCCGTGCCGGCTTCGGGCAAAAAACGGCCCCAAGCGGGCCTCATACGTCGGGGCCTAGGCGGCACAGGTGAGCCCGCAGCCCCAGGCTCTGTGGTGCCGTGGAAGCGGCGGCAGTGGGCGCCGAGGGCTGGGCACAGCTTTCGGGGCTGGCCCCTTTGGCGTGGGAGAAATCGCCGGACGTTCGCAAGCCCCGTGCCGGCTTCGGGCAAAAAACGGCCCCGAGCGGGCCTCATACGTCGGGGCCTAGGCGGCACAGGTGAGCCCGCAGCCCCAGGCTCTGTGGTGCCGTGGAAGCGGCGGCAGTGGGCGCCGAGGGCTGGCCACAGCTTTCGGGGCTGGCCCCTTTGGCGTGGGAGAAATCGCCGGACGTTCGCAAGCCCCGTGCCGGCTTCGGGCAAAAAACGGCCCCGAGCGGGCCTCATACGTCGGGGCCTAGGCGGCACAGGTGAGCCCGCAGCCCCAGGCTCTGTGGTGCCGTGGAAGCGGCGGCAGTGGGCGCTGAGGGCTGGCCACAGCTTTCGGGGCTGGCCCCTTTGGCGTGGGAGAAATCGCCGGACGTTTGCAAGCCCTGTGCCGGCTTCGGGCAAAAAACGGCCCTGAGCGGGCCTCATACATCGGGGCCTAGGCGGCACAGGTGAGCCTGCAGCCCCAGGCTCTGTGGTGCCGTGGAAGCGGCGGCAGTGGGCGCCGAGGGCTGGCCACAGCTTTCGGGGCTGGCCCCTTTGGCGTGGGAGAAATCCCCGGACGTTCGCAAGCTCCGTGCCGGCTTCGGGCAAAAAACGGCCCCGAGCGGGCCTCATACGTCGGGGCCTAGGCGGCACAGGTGAGCCCGCAGCCCCAGGCTCTGTGGTGCCGTGGATGCGGCGGCAGTGGGCGCCGAGGGCTGGCCACAGCTTTCGGGGCTGGCCCCTTTGGCGTGGGAGAAATCCCCGGACGTTTGCAAGCTCCGTGCCGGCTTCGGGCAAAAAACGGCCCCGAGCGGGCCTCATACGTCGGGGCCTAGGCGGCACAGGTGAGCCTGCAGCCCCAGGCTCTGTGGTGCCGTGGAAGCGGCGGCAGTGGGCGCCGAGGGCTGGCCACAGCTTTCGGGGCTGGCCCCTTTGGCGTGGGAGAAATCCCCGGACGTTTGCAAGCCCCGTGCCGGCTTTGGGCAAAAAAACGGCCCTGAGCGGGCCTCATACGTCGGGGCCTAGGCGGCACAGGTGAGCCCGCAGCCCCAGGCTCTGTGGTGCCGTGGATGCGGCGGCAGTGGGCGCCGAGGGCTGGCCACAGCTTTCGGGGCTGGCCCCTTTGGCGTGGGAGAAATCGCCGGACGTTCGCAAGCCCCGTGCCGGCTTCGGGCAAAAAACGGCCCCGAGCGGGCCTCATACATCGGTGCCTAGGCGGCACAGGTGAGCCCGCAGCCCCAGGCTCTGTGGTGCCGTGGATGCGGCGGCAGTGGGCGCCGAGGGCTGGCCACAGCTTTTGGGGCTGGCCCCTTTGGCGTGGGAGAAATCCCCGGACGTTCGCAAGCCCCGTGCCGGCTTCGGGCAAAAAACGGCCCCGAGCGGGCCTCATACGTCGGGGCCTAGGCAGCACAGGTGAGCCCGCAGCCCCAGGCTCTGTGGTGCCGTGGAAGCGGCGGCAGTGGGCGCCGAGGGCTGGCCACAGCTTTCGGGGCTGGCCCCTTTGGCGTGGGAGAAATCGCCGGACGTTCGCAAGCCCCGTGCCGGCTTCGGGCAAAAAACGGCCCCGAGCGGGCCTCATACGTCGGGGCCTAGGCGGCACAGGTGAGCCCGCAGCCCCAGGCTCTGTGGTGCCGTGGATGCGGCGGCAGTGGGCGCCGAGGGCTGGCCACAGCTTTCGGGGCTGGCCCCTTTGGCGTGGGAGAAATCCCCGGACGTTCGCAAGCCCCGTGCCGGCTTCGGGCAAAAAACGGCCCCGAGCGGGCCTCATACGTCGGGGCCTAGGCGGCACAGGTGAGCCCGCAGCCCCAGGCTCTGTGGTGCCGTGGAAGCGGCGGCAGTGGGCGCCGAGGGCTGGCCACAGCTTTCGGGGCTGGCCCCTTTGGCGTGGGAGAAATCGCCGGACGTTCGCAAGCCCCGTGCCGGCTTCGGGCAAAAAACGGCCCCGAGCGGGCCTCATACGTCGGGGCCTAGGCGGCACAGGTGAGCCCGCAGCCCCAGGCTCTGTGGTGCCGTGGATGCGGCGGCAGTGGGCGCCGAGGGCTGGCCACAGCTTTCGGGGCTGGCCCCTTTGGCGTGGGAGAAATGGCCGGACGTTCGCAAGCCCCGTGCCGGCTTCGGGCAAAAAACGGCCCCGAGCGGGCCTCATACGTCGGGGCCTAGGCGGCACAGGTGAGCCCGCAGCCCCAGGCTCTGTGGTGCCGTGGAAGCGGCGGCAGTGGGCGCCGAGGGCTGGCCACAGCTTTCGGGGCTGGCCCCTTTGGCGTGGGAGAAATCGCCGGACGTTCGCAAGCCCCGTGCCGGCTTCGGGCAAAAAACGGCCCCGAGCGGGCCTCATACGTCGGGGCCTAGGCGGCACAGGTGAGCCCGCAGCCCCAGGCTCTGTGGTGCCGTGGATGCGGCGGCAGTGGGCGCCGAGGGCTGGCCACAGCTTTCGGGGCTGGCCCCTTTGGCGTGGGAGAAATCGCCGGACGTTCGCAAGCCCCGTGCCGGCTTCGGGCAAAAAACGGCCCCGAGCGGGCCTCATACGTCGGGGCCTAGGCGGCACAGGTGAGCCCGCAGCCCCAGGCTCTGTGGTGCCGTGGAAGCGGCGGCAGTGGGCGCCGAGGGCTGGCCACAGCTTTCGGGGCTGGCCCCTTTGGCGTGGGAGAAATCGCCGGACGTTCGCAAGCCCCGTGCCGGCTTCGGGCAAAAAACGGCCCCGAGCGGGCCTCATACGTCGGGGCCTAGGCGGCACAGGTGAGCCCGCAGCCCCAGGCTCTGTGGTGCCGTGGAAGCGGCGGCAGTGGGCGCCGAGGGCTGGCCACAGCTTTCGGGGCTGGCCCCTTTGGCGTGGGAGAAATCGCCGGACGTTCGCAAGCCCCGTGCCGGCTTCGGGCAAAAAACGGCCCCGAGCGGGCCTCATACGTCGGGGCCTAGGCGGCACAGGTGAGCCCGCAGCCCCAGGCTCTGTGGTGCCGTGGATGCGGTGGCAGTGGGCGCCGAGGGCTGGCCACAGGTTTCGGGGCTGGCCCCTTTGGCGTGGGAGAAATCGCCGGACGTTCGCAAGCCCCGTGCCGGCTTCGGGCAAAAAACGGCCCCGAGCGGGCCTCATACGTCGGGGCCTAGGCGGCACAGGTGAGCCCGCAGCCCCAGGCTCTGTGGTGCCGTGGATGCGGCGGCAGTGGGCGCCGAGGGCTGGCCACAGCTCTCGGGGCTGGCCCCCTTGGCGTGGGAGAAATGGCCGGACGTTCGCAAGCCCCGTGCCGGCTTCGGGCAAAAAACGGCCCCGAGCGGGCCTCATACGTCGGGGCCTAGGCGGCACAGGTGAGCCCGCAGGCCCAGGCTCTGTGGTGCCGTGGAAGCGGCGGCAGTGGGCGCCGAGGGCTGGCCACAGCTTTCGGGGCTGGCCCCTTTGGCGTGGGAGAAATCGCCGGACGTTCGCAAGCCCCGTGCCGGCTTCGGGCAAAAAACGGCCCCGAGCGGGCCTCATACGTCGGGGCCTAGGCGGCACAGGTGAGCCCGCAGCCCCAGGCTCTGTGGTGCCGTGGAAGCGGCGGCAGTGGGCGCCGAGGGCTGGCCACAGCTTTCGGGGCTGGCCCCTTTGGCGTGGGAGAAATCGCCGGACGTTCGCAAGCCCCGTGCCGGCTTCGGGCAAAAAACGGCCCCGAGCGGGCCTCATACGTCGGGGCCTAGGCGGCACAGGTGAGCCCGCAGCCCCAGGCTCTGTGGTGCCGTGGAAGCGGCGGCAGTGGGCGCCGAGGGCTGGCCACAGCTTTCGGGGCTGGCCCCTTTGGCGTGGGAGAAATCGCCGGACGTTCGCAAGCCCCGTGCCGGCTTCGGGCAAAAAACGGCCCCGAGCGGGCCTCATACGTCGGGGCCTAGGCGGCACAGGTGAGCCTGCAGCCCCAGGCTCTGTGGTGCCGTGGATGCGGCGGCAGTGGGCGCCGAGGGCTGGCCACAGCTTTCGGGGCTGGCCCCTTTGGCGTGGGAGAAATCCCCGGACGTTCGCAAGCCCCGTGCCGGCTTCGGGCAAAAAACGGCCCCGAGCGGGCCTCATACGTCGGGGCCTAGGCGGCACAGGTGAGCCCGCAGCCCCAGGCTCTGTGGTGCCGTGGATGCGGCGGCAGTGGGCGCCGAGGGCTGGCCACAGCTTTCGGGGCTGGCCCCTTTGGCGTGGGAGAAATCGCGGACGTTCGCAAGCCCCGTGCCGGCTTCGGGCAAAAAACGGCCCCGAGCGGGCCTCATACGTCGGGGCCTAGGCGGCACAGGTGAGCCCGCAGCCCCAGGCTCTGTGGTGCCGTGGATGCGGCGGCAGTGGGCGCCGAGGGCTGGCCACAGCTTTTGGGGCTGGCCCCTTTGGCGTGGGAGAAATCCCCGGACGTTTGCAAGCTCCGTGCCGGCTTCGGGCAAAAAACAGCCCTGAGCGGGCCTCATACGTCGGGGCCTAGGCGGCACAGGTGAGCCCGCAGCCCCAGGCTCTGTGGTGCCGTGGATGCGGCGGCAGTGGGCGCCGAGGGCTGGGCACAGCTTTTGGGGCTGGCCCCTTTGGCGTGGGAGAAATCGCCGGACGTTCGCAAGCCCCGTGCCGGCTTCGGGCAAAAAACGGCCCCGAGCGGGCCTCATACGTCGGGGCCTAGGCGGCACAGGTGAGCCCGCAGCCCCAGGCTCTGTGGTGCCGTGGAAGCGGCGGCAGTGGGCGCCGAGGGCTGGCCACAGCTTTCGGGGCTGGCCCCTTTGGCGTGGGAGAAATCCCCGGACGTTTGCAAGCTCCGTGCCGGCTTCGGGCAAAAAACGGCCCCGAGCGGGCCTCATACGTCGGGGCCTAGGCGGCACAGGTGAGCCCGCAGCCCCAGGCTCTGTGGTGCCGTGGATGTGGCGGCAGTGGGCGCCGAGGGCTGGCCACAGCTTTCGGGGCTGGCCCCTTTGGCGTGGGAGAAATCGCCGGACGTTCGCAAGCCCCGTGCCGGCTTCGGGCAAAAAACGGCCCCGAGCGGGCCTCATACGTCGGGGCCTAGGCGGCACCGGTGACACCGCAGCCCCAGGCTCTGTGGTGCCGTGGATGTGGCGGCAGTGGGCGCCGAGGCTGGCCACAGCTTTCGGGGCTGGCCCCTTTGGCGTGGGAGAAATCGCCGGACGTTCGCAAGCCCCGTGCCGGCTTCGGGCAAAAAAACGGCCCCGAGCGGGCCTCATACATCGGGGCCTAGGCGGCACAGGTGAGCCCGCAGCCCCAGGCTCTGTGGTGCCGTGGATGCGGCGGCAGTGGGCGCCGAGGGCTGGCCACAGCTTTCGGGGCTGGCCCGTTTGGCGTGGGAGAAATCCCCGGACGTTCGCAAGCCCCGTGCCGGCTTCGGGCAAAAAACGGCCCCGAGCGGGCCTCATACGTCGGGGCCTAGGCAGCACAGGTGAGCCCGCAGCCCCAGGCTCTGTGGTGCCGTGGAAGCGGCGGCAGTGGGCGCCGAGGGCTGGCCACAGCTTTCGGGGCTGGCCCCTTTGGCGTGGGAGAAATCCCCGGACGTTCGCAAGCCCCGTGCCGGCTTCGGGCAAAAAACGGCCCCGAGCGGGCCTCATACGTCGGGGCCTAGGCGGCACAGGTGAGCCCGCAGCCCCAGGCTCTGTGGTGCCGTGGATGCGGCGGCAGTGGGCGCCGAGGGCTGGCCACAGCTTTCGGGGCTGGCCCCTTTGGCGTGGGAGAAATCCCCGGACGTTCGCAAGCCCCGTGCCGGCTTCGGGCAAAAAACGGCCCCGAGCGGGCCTCATACGTCGGGGCCTAGGCGGCACAGGTGAGCCCGCAGCCCCAGGCTCTGTGGTGCCGTGGATGCGGCGGCAGTGGGCGCCGAGGGCTGGCCACAGCTTTCGGGGCTGGCCCCTTTGGCGTGGGAGAAATCGCCGGACGTTCGCAAGCCCCGTGCCGGCTTCGGGCAAAAAACGGCCCCGAGCGGGCCTCATACGTTGGGGCCTAGGCGGCACAGGTGAGCCCGCAGCCCCAGGCTCTGTGGTGCCGTGGATGCGGCGGCAGTGGGCGCCGAGGGCTGGCCACAGCTTTCGGGGCTGGCCCCTTTGGCGTGGGAGAAATCCCCGGACGTTTGCAAGCCCCGTGCCGGCTTCGGGCAAAAAACAGCCCCGAGCGGGCCTCATACGTCGGGGCCTAGGCGGCACCGGTGAGCCTGCAGCCCCAGGCTCTGTGGTGCCGTGGATGCGGCGGCAGTGGGCGCCGAGGGCTGGCCACAGCTTTCGGGGCTGGCCCCTTTGGCGTGGGAGAAATACCCGGACGTTTGCAAGCCCCGTGCCGGCTTCGGGCAAAAAACGGCCCTGAGCGGGCCTCATACATCGGGGCCTAGGCGGCACAGGTGAGCCCGCAGCCCCAGGCTCTGTGGTGCCGTGGAAGCGGCGGCAGTGGGCGCCGAGGGCTGGCCACAGCTTTCGGGGCTGGCCCCTTTGGCGTGGGAGAAATCCCCGGACGTTCGCAAGCCCCGTGCCGGCTTCGGGCAAAATACGGCCCCGAGCAGGCCTCATACGTCGGGGCCTAGGCGGCACAGGTGAGCCTGCAGCCCCAGGCTCTGTGGTGCCGTGGAAGCGGCGGCAGTGGGCGCCGAGGGCTGGCCACAGCTTTCGGGGCTGGCCCCTTTGGCGTGGGAGAAATCGCCGGACGTTCGCAAGCCCCGTGCCGGCTTCGGGCAAAAAACGGCCCCGAGCGGGCCTCATACGTCGGGGCCTAGGCGGCACAGGTGAGCCCGCAGCCCCAGGCTCTGTGGTGCCGTGGATGCGGCGGCAGTGGGCGCCGAGGGCTGGCCACAGCTTTCGGGGCTGGCCCCTTTGGCGTGGGAGAAATCCCCGGACGTTCGCAAGCCCCGTGCCGGCTTCGGGCAAAAAACGGCCCCGAGCGGGCCTCATACGTCGGGGCCTAGGCGGCACAGGTGAGCCCGCAGCCCCAGGCTCTGTGGTGCCGTGGATGCGGCGGCAGTGGGCGCCGAGGGCTGGCCACAGCTTTCGGGGCTGGCCCCTTTGGCGTGGGAGAAATCGCCGGACGTTCGCAAGCCCCGTGCCGGCTTCGGGCAAAAAACGGCCCCGAGCGGGCCTCATACGTCGGGGCCTAGGCGGCACAGGTGAGCCCGCAGCCCCAGGCTCTGTGGTGCCGTGGATGCGGCGGCAGTGGGCGCCGAGGGCTGGCCACAGCTTTCGGGGCTGGCCCCTTTGGCGTGGGAGAAATCCCCGGACGTTTGCAAGCCCCGTGCCGGCTTCGGGCAAAAAACAGCCCCGAGCGGGCCTCATACGTCGGGGCCTAGGCGGCACCGGTGAGCCCGCAGCCCCAGGCTCTGTGGTGCCGTGGATGCGGCGGCAGTGGGCGCCGAGGGCTGGCCACAGCTTTCGGGGCTGGCCCCTTTGGCGTGGGAGAAATACCCGGACGTTTGCAAGCCCCGTGCCGGCTTCGGGCAAAAAACGGCCCTGAGCGGGCCTCATACATCGGGGCCTAGGCGGCACAGGTGAGCCCGCAGCCCCAGGCTCTGTGGTGCCGTGGAAGCGGCGGCAGTGGGCGCCGAGGGCTGGCCACAGCTTTCGGGGCTGGCCCCTTTGGCGTGGGAGAAATCCCCGGACGTTCGCAAGCCCCGTGCCGGCTTCGGGCAAAAAACGGCCCCGAGCAGGCCTCATACGTCGGGGCCTAGGCGGCACAGGTGAGCCTGCAGCCCCAGGCTCTGTGGTGCCGTGGAAGCGGCGGCAGTGGGCGCCGAGGGCTGGCCACAGCTTTCGGGGCTGGCCCCTTTGGCGTGGGAGAAATCGCCGGACGTTCGCAAGCCCCGTGCCGGCTTCGGGCAAAAAAACGGCCCCGAGCGGGCCTCATACGTCGGGGCCTAGGCGGCACAGGTGAGCCCGCAGCCCCAGGCTCTGTGGTGCCGTGGATGCGGCGGCAGTGGGCGCCGAGGGCTGGCCACAGCTCTCGGGGCTGGCCCCTTTGGCGTGGGAGAAATCCCCGGACGTTTGCAAGCTCCGTGCCGGCTTCGGGCAAAAAACGGCCCCGAGCGGGCCTCATACGTCGGGGCCTAGGCGGCACCGGTGACACCGCAGCCCCAGGCTCTGTGGTGCCGTGGATGTGGCGGCAGTGGGCGCCGAGGGCTGGCCACAGCTTTCGGGGCTGGCCCCTTTGGCGTGGGAGAAATCCCCGGACGTTCGCAAGCCCCGTGCCGGCTTCGGGCAAAAAAACGGCCCCGAGCGGGCCTCATACGTCGGGGCCTAGGCGGCACCGGTGACACCGCAGCCCCAGGCTCTGTGGTGCCGTGGATGTGGCGGCAGTGGGCGCCGAGGGCTGGCCACAGCTTTCGGGGCTGGCCCGTTTGGCGTGGGAGAAATCGCCGGACGTTCGCAAGCCCCGTGCCGGCTTCGGGCAAAAAACGGCCCCGAGCGGGCCTCATACGTCGGGGCCTAGGTGGCACAGGTGAGCCCGCAGCCCCAGGCTCTGTGGTGCCGTGGAAGCGGCGGCAGTGGGCGCCGAGGGCTGGCCACAGCTTTCGGGGCTGGCCCCTTTGGCGTGGGAGAAATCGCCGGACGTTCGCAAGCCCCGTGCCGGCTTCGGGCAAAAAACGGCCCCGAGCGGGCCTCGGACGTCGGGGCCTAGGCGGCACAGGTGAGCCCGCAGCCCCAGGCTCTGTGGTGCCGTGGAAGCGGCGGCAGTGTGCGCCGAGGGCTGGCCACAGCTTTCGGGGCTGGCCCCTTTGGCGTGGGAGAAATCGCCGGACGTTCGCAAGCCCCGTGCCGGCTTCGGGCAAAAAACGGCCCCGAGCAGGCCTCATACGTCGGGGCCTAGGCGGCACAGGTGAGCCCGCAGCCCCAGGCTCTGTGGTGCCGTGGATGCGGCGGCAGTGGGCGCCGAGGGCTGGCCACAGCTTTCGGGGCTGGCCCCTTTGGCGTGGGAGAAATCCCCAGACGTTCGCAAGCCCCGTGCCGGCTTCGGGCAAAAAACGGCCCCGAGCGGGCCTCATACGTCGGGGCCTAGGCGGCACAGGTGAGCCCGCAGCCCCAGGCTCTGTGGTGCCGTGGATGCGGCGGCAGTGGGCGCCGAGGGCTGGCCACAGCTTTTGGGGCTGGCCCCTTTGGCGTGGGAGAAATCGCCGGACGTTCGCAAGCCCCGTGCCGGCTTCGGGCAAAAAACGGCCCCGAGCGGGCCTCATACGTCGGGGCCTAGGCGGCACAGGTGAGCCCGCAGCCCCAGGCTCTGTGGTGCCGTGGAAGCGGCGGCAGTGGGCGCCGAGGGCTGGCCACAGCTTTCGGGGCTGGCCCCTTTGGCGTGGGAGAAATCCCCGGACGTTCGCAAGCCCCGTGCCGGCTTCGGGCAAAAAACGGCCCCGAGCGGGCCTCATACGTCGGGGCCTAGGCGGCACAGGTGAGCCCGCAGCCCCAGGCTCTGTGGTGCCGTGGAAGCGGCGGCAGTGGGCGCCGAGGGCTGGGCACAGCTTTCGGGGCTGGCCCCTTTGGCGTGGGAGAAATCCCCGGACGTTTGCAAGCTCCGTGCCGGCTTCGGGCAAAAAACAGCCCTGAGCGGGCCTCATACGTCGGGGCCTAGGCGGCACAGGTGAGCCCGCAGCCCCAGGCTCTGTGGTGCCGTGGATGCGGCGGCAGTGGGCGCCGAGGGCTGGCCACAGCTTTCGGGGCTGGCCCCTTTGGCGTGGGAGAAATCGCCGGACGTTCGCAAGCCCCGTGCCGGCTTCGGGCAAAAAACGGCCCCGAGCGGGCCTCATACGTCGGGGCCTAGGCGGCACAGGTGAGCCCGCAGCCCCAGGCTCTGTGGTGCCGTGGATGCGGCGGCAGTGGGCGCCGAGGGCTGGCCACAGCTTTCGGGGCTGGCCCCTTTGGCGTGGGAGAAATCGCCGGACGTTCGCAAGCCCCGTGCTGGCTTCGGGCAAAAAACGGCCCCGAGCGGGCCTCATACGTCGGGGCCTAGGCGGCACAGGTGAGCCCGCAGCCCCAGGCTCTGTGGTGCCGTGGAAGCGGTGGCAGTGGGCGCTGAGGGCTGGCCACAGCTTTCGGGGCTGGCCCCTTTGGCGTGGGAGAAATCCCCGGACGTTCGCAAGCCCCGTGCCGGCTTCGGGCAAAAAACGGCCCCGAGCGGGCCTCATACGTCGGGGCCTAGGCGGCACAGGTGAGCCCGCAGCCCCAGGCTCTGTGGTGCCGTGGAAGCGGCGGCAGTGGGCGCTGAGGGCTGGCCACAGCTTTCGGGGCTGGCCCGTTTGGCGTGGGAGAAATCGCCGGACGTTCGCAAGCCCCGTGCCGGCTTCGGGCAAAAAACGGCCCCGAGCGGGCCTCATACGTCGGGGCCTAGGCAGCACAGGTGAGCCCGCAGCCCCAGGCTCTGTGGTGCCGTGGAAGCGGCGGCAGTGGGCGCCGAGGGCTGGCCACAGCTTTCGGGGCTGGCCCCTTTGGCGTGGGAGAAATCGCCGGACGTTCGCAAGCCCCGTGCCGGCTTCGGGCAAAAAACGGCCCCGAGCGGGCCTCGGACGTCCGGGCCTAGGCGGCACAGGTGAGCCCGCAGCCCCAGGCTCTGTGGTGCCGTGGAAGCGGCGGCAGTGGGCGCCGAGGGCTGGGCACAGCTTTCGGGGCTGGCCCCTTTGGCGTGGGAGAAATCCCCGGACGTTCGCAAGCTCCGTGCCGGCTTCGGGCAAAAAACGGCCCCGAGCGGGCCTCATACGTCGGGGCCTAGGCGGCACCGGTGACACCGCAGCCCCAGGCAATGTGGTGCCGTGGATGTGGCGGCAGTGGGCGCCGAGGGCTGGGCACAGCTTTCGGGGCTGGCCCCTTTGGCGTGGGAGAAATCCCCGGACGTTTGCAAGCTCCGTGCCGGCTTCGGGCAAAAAACGGCCCCGAGCGGGCCTCATACGTCGGGGCCTAGGCGGCACCGGTGAGCCCACAGCCCCAGGCTCTGTGGTGCCGTGGATGCGGCGGCAGTGGGCGCCGAGGGCTGGCCACAGCTTTCGGGGCTGGCCCCTTTGGCGTGGGAGAAATCCCCGGACGTTTGCAAGCCCCGTGCCGGCTTTGGGCAAAAAACGGCCCTGAGCGGGCCTCATACATCGGGGTCTAGGCGGCACAGGTGAGCCCGCAGCCCCAGGCTCTGTGGTGCCGTGGAAGCGGCGGCAGTGGGCGCCGAGGGCTGGCCACAGCTTTCGGGGCTGGCCCCTTTGGCGTGGGAGAAATCGCCGGACGTTCGCAAGCCCCGTGCCGGCTTCGGGCAAAAAACGGCCCCGAGCGGGCCTCATACGTCGGGGCCTAGGCGGCACAGGTGAGCCCGCAGCCCCAGGCTCTGTGGTGCCGTGGATGCGGCGGCAGTGGGCGCCGAGGGCTGGCCACAGCTTTTGGGGCTGGCCCCTTTGGCGTGGGAGAAATCCCCTGACGTTCGCAAGCCCCGTGCCGGCTTCGGGCAAAAAACGGCCCCGAGCGGGCCTTATACGTCGGGGCCTAGGCAGCACAGGTGAGCCCGCAGCCCCAGGCTCTGTGGTGCCGTGGAAGCGGCGGCAGTGGGCGCCGAGGGCTGGCCACAGCTTTCGGGGCTGGCCCCTTTGGCGTGGGAGAAATCGCCGGACGTTCGCAAGCCCCGTGCCGGCTTCGGGCAAAAAACGGCCCCGAGCGGGCCTCATACGTCGGGGCCTAGGCGGCACAGGTGAGCCCGCAGCCCCAGGCTCTGTGGTGCCGTGGATGCGGCGGCAGTGGGCGCCGAGGGCTGGCCACAGCTCTCGGGGCTGGCCCCCTTGGCGTGGGAGAAATGGCCGGACGTTCGCAAGCCCCGTGCCGGCTTCGGGCAAAAAACGGCCCCGAGCGGGCCTCATACGTCGGGGCCTAGGCGGCACAGGTGAGCCCGCAGCCCCAGGCTCTGTGGTGCCGTGGAAGCGGCGGCAGTGGGCGCCGAGGGCTGGGCACAGCTTTCGGGGCTGGCCCCTTTGGCGTGGGAGAAATCGCCGGACGTTCGCAAGCCCCGTGCCGGCTTCGGGCAAAAAACGGCCCCGAGCGGGCCTCATACGTCGGGGCCTAGGCGGCACAGGTGAGCCCGCAGCCCCAGGCTCTGTGGTGCCGTGGAAGCGGCGGCAGTGGGCGCCGAGGGCTGGCCACAGCTTTCGGGGCTGGCCCCTTTGGCGTGGGAGAAATCGCCGGACGTTCGCAAGCCCCGTGCCGGCTTCGGGCAAAAAACGGCCCCGAGCGGGCCTCATACGTCGGGGCCTAGGCGGCACAGGTGAGCCCGCAGCCCCAGGCTCTGTGGTGCCGTGGAAGCGGCGGCAGTGGGCGCTGAGGGCTGGCCACAGCTTTCGGGGCTGGCCCCTTTGGCGTGGGAGAAATCGCCGGACGTTTGCAAGCCCCGTGCCGGCTTCGGGCAAAAAACGGCCCTGAGCGGGCCTCATACATCGGGGCCTAGGCGGCACAGGTGAGCCTGCAGCCCCAGGCTCTGTGGTGCCGTGGATGCGGCGGCAGTGGGCGCCGAGGGCTGGCCACAGCTTTCGGGGCTGGCCCCTTTGGCGTGGGAGAAATCGCCGGACGTTCGCAAGCCCCGTGCCGGCTTCGGGCAAAAAACGGCCCCGAGCGGGCCTCATACGTCGGGGCCTAGGCGGCACAGGTGAGCCTGCAGCCCCAGGCTCTGTGGTGCCGTGGAAGCGGCGGCAGTGGGCGCCGAGGGCTGGCCACAGCTTTCGGGGCTGGCCCCTTTGGCGTGGGAGAAATCGCCGGACGTTCGCAAGCCCCGTGCCGGCTTCGGGCAAAAAACGGCCCCGAGCGGGCCTCATACGTCGGGGCCTAGGCGGCACAGGTGAGCCCGCAGCCCCAGGCTCTGTGGTGCCGTGGAAGCGGCGGCAGTGGGCGCTGAGGGCTGGCCACAGCTTTCGGGGCTGGCCCCTTTGGCGTGGGAGAAATCCCCGGACGTTCGCAAGCCCCGTGCCGGCTTCGGGCAAAAAACGGCCCCGAGCGGGCCTCATACGTCGGGGCCTAGGCGGCACAGGTGAGCCCGCAGCCCCAGGCTCTGTGGTGCCGTGGAAGCGGCGGCAGTGGGCGCCGAGGGCTGGCCACAGCTTTCGGGGCTGGCCCCTTTGGCGTGGGAGAAATCCCCGGACGTTCGCAAGCTCCGTGCCGGCTTCGGGCAAAAAACGGCCCCGAGCGGGCCTCATACGTCGGGGCCTAGGCGGCACCGGTGACACCGCAGCCCCAGGCAATGTGGTGCCGTGGATGTGGCGGCAGTGGGCGCCGAGGGCTGGGCACAGCTTTCGGGGCTGGCCCCTTTGGCGTGGGAGAAATCCCCGGACGTTTGCAAGCTCCGTGCCGGCTTCGGGCAAAAAACGGCCCCGAGCGGGCCTCATACGTCGGGGCCTAGGCGGCACCGGTGAGCCCACAGCCCCAGGCTCTGTGGTGCCGTGGATGCGGCGGCAGTGGGCGCCGAGGGCTGGCCACAGCTTTCGGGGCTGGCCCCTTTGGCGTGGGAGAAATCCCCGGACGTTTGCAAGCCCCGTGCCGGCTTCGGGCAAAAAAACGGCCCTGAGCGGGCCTCATACATCGGGGCCTAGCCGGCACAGGTGAGCCCGCAGCCCCAGGCTCTGTGGTGCCGTGGAAGCGGCGGCAGTGGGCGCCGAGGGCTGGCCACAGCTTTCGGGGCTGGCCCCTTTGGCGTGGGAGAAATCGCCGGACGTTCGCAAGCCCCGTGCCGGCTTCGGGCAAAAAACGGCCCCGAGCGGGCCTCATACGTCGGGGCCTAGGCGGCACAGGTGAGCCCGCAGCCCCAGGCTCTGTGGTGCCGTGGATGCGGCGGCAGTGGGCGCCGAGGGCTGGCCACAGCTTTTGGGGCTGGCCCCTTTGGCGTGGGAGAAATCCCCTGACGTTCGCAAGCCCCGTGCCGGCTTCGGGCAAAAAACGGCCCCGAGCGGGCCTCATACGTCGGGGCCTAGGCAGCACAGGTGAGCCCGCAGCCCCAGGCTCTGTGGTGCCGTGGAAGCGGCGGCAGTGGGCGCCGAGGGCTGGCCACAGCTTTCGGGGCTGGCCCCTTTGGCGTGGGAGAAATCGCCGGACGTTCGCAAGCCCCGTGCCGGCTTCGGGCAAAAAACGGCCCCGAGCGGGCCTCATACGTCGGGGCCTAGGCGGCACAGGTGAGCCCGCAGCCCCAGGCTCTGTGGTGCCGTGGATGCGGCGGCAGTGGGCGCCGAGGGCTGGCCACAGCTTTCGGGGCTGGCCCCTTTGGCGTGGGAGAAATCGCCGGACGTTCGCAAGCCCCGTGCCGGCTTCGGGCAAAAAACGGCCCCGAGCGGGCCTCATACGTCGGGGCCTAGGCGGCACAGGTGAGCCCGCAGCCCCAGGCTCTGTGGTGCCGTGGATGCGGCGGCAGTGGGCGCCGAGGGCTGGCCACAGCTCTCGGGGCTGGCCCCCTTGGCGTGGGAGAAATGGCCGGACGTTCGCAAGCCCCGTGCCGGCTTCGGGCAAAAAACGGCCCCAAGCGGGCCTCATACGTCGGGGCCTAGGCGGCACAGGTGAGCCCGCAGCCCCAGGCTCTGTGGTGCCGTGGAAGCGGCGGCAGTGGGCGCCGAGGGCTGGGCACAGCTTTCGGGGCTGGCCCCTTTGGCGTGGGAGAAATCGCCGGACGTTCGCAAGCCCCGTGCCGGCTTCGGGCAAAAAAACGGCCCCGAGCGGGCCTCATACGTCGGGGCCTAGGCGGCACAGGTGAGCCCGCAGCCCCAGGCTCTGTGGTGCCGTGGAAGCGGCGGCAGTGGGCGCCGAGGGCTGGCCACAGCTTTCGGGGCTGGCCCCTTTGGCGTGGGAGAAATCGCCGGACGTTCGCAAGCCCCGTGCCGGCTTCGGGCAAAAAACGGCCCCGAGCGGGCCTCATACGTCGGGGCCTAGGCGGCACAGGTGAGCCCGCAGCCCCAGGCTCTGTGGTGCCGTGGAAGCGGCGGCAGTGGGCGCTGAGGGCTGGCCACAGCTTTCGGGGCTGGCCCCTTTGGCGTGGGAGAAATCGCCGGACGTTTGCAAGCCCCGTGCCGGCTTCGGGCAAAAAACGGCCCTGAGCGGGCCTCATACATCGGGGCCTAGGCGGCACAGGTGAGCCTGCAGCCCCAGGCTCTGTGGTGCCGTGGAAGCGGCGGCAGTGGGCGCCGAGGGCTGGCCACAGCTTTCGGGGCTGGCCCCTTTGGCGTGGGAGAAATCCCCGGACGTTCGCAAGCTCCGTGCCGGCTTCGGGCAAAAAACGGCCCCGAGCGGGCCTCATACGTCGGGGCCTAGGCGGCACAGGTGAGCCCGCAGCCCCAGGCTCTGTGGTGCCGTGGATGCGGCGGCAGTGGGCGCCGAGGGCTGGCCACAGCTTTCGGGGCTGGCCCCTTTGGCGTGGGAGAAATCCCCGGACGTTTGCAAGCTCCGTGCCGGCTTCGGGCAAAAAACGGCCCCGAGCGGGCCTCATACGTCGGGGCCTAGGCGGCACCGGTGAGCCTGCAGCCCCAGGCTCTGTGGTGCCGTGGAAGCGGCGGCAGTGGGCGCCGAGGGCTGGCCACAGCTTTCGGGGCTGGCCCCTTTGGCGTGGGAGAAATCCCCGGACGTTTGCAAGCCCCGTGCCGGCTTTGGGCAAAAAACGGCCCTGAGCGGGCCTCATACGTCGGGGCCTAGGCGGCACAGGTGAGCCCGCAGCCCCAGGCTCTGTGGTGCCGTGGATGCGGCGGCAGTGGGCGCCGAGGGCTGGCCACAGCTTTCGGGGCTGGCCCCTTTGGCGTGGGAGAAATCGCCGGACGTTCGCAAGCCCCGTGCCGGCTTCGGGCAAAAAACGGCCCCGAGCGGGCCTCATACATCGGTGCCTAGGCGGCACAGGTGAGCCCGCAGCCCCAGGCTCTGTGGTGCCGTGGATGCGGCGGCAGTGGGCGCCGAGGGCTGGCCACAGCTTTTGGGGCTGGCCCCTTTGGCGTGGGAGAAATCCCCTGACGTTCGCAAGCCCCGTGCCGGCTTCGGGCAAAAAACGGCCCCGAGCGGGCCTCATACGTCGGGGCCTAGGCAGCACAGGTGAGCCCGCAGCCCCAGGCTCTGTGGTGCCGTGGAAGCGGCGGCAGTGGGCGCCGAGGGCTGGCCACAGCTTTCGGGGCTGGCCCCTTTGGCGTGGGAGAAATCGCCGGACGTTCGCAAGCCCCGTGCCGGCTTCGGGCAAAAAACGGCCCCGAGCGGGCCTCATACGTCGGGGCCTAGGCGGCACAGGTGAGCCCGCAGCCCCAGGCTCTGTGGTGCCGTGGATGCGGCGGCAGTGGGCGCCGAGGGCTGGCCACAGCTTTCGGGGCTGGCCCCTTTGGCGTGGGAGAAATCGCCGGACGTTCGCAAGCCCCGTGCCGGCTTCGGGCAAAAAAACGGCCCCGAGCGGGCCTCATACGTCGGGGCCTAGGCGGCACAGGTGAGCCCGCAGCCCCAGGCTCTGTGGTGCCGTGGAAGCGGCGGCAGTGGGCGCCGAGGGCTGGCCACAGCTTTCGGGGCTGGCCCCTTTGGCGTGGGAGAAATCGCCGGACGTTCGCAAGCCCCGTGCCGGCTTCGGGCAAAAAACGGCCCCGAGCGGGCCTCATACGTCGGGGCCTAGGCGGCACAGGTGAGCCCGCAGCCCCAGGCTCTGTGGTGCCGTGGAAGCGGCGGCAGTGGGCGCCGAGGGCTGGCCACAGCTTTCGGGGCTGGCCCCTTTGGCGTGGGAGAAATCGCCGGACGTTCGCAAGCCCCGTGCCGGCTTCGGGCAAAAAACGGCCCCGAGCGGGCCTCATACGTCGGGGCCTAGGCGGCACAGGTGAGCCCGCAGCCCCAGGCTCTGTGGTGCCGTGGATGCGGTGGCAGTGGGCGCCGAGGGCTGGCCACAGGTTTCGGGGCTGGCCCCTTTGGCGTGGGAGAAATCGCCGGACGTTCGCAAGCCCCGTGCCGGCTTCGGGCAAAAAACGGCCCCGAGCGGGCCTCATACGTCGGGGCCTAGGCGGCACAGGTGAGCCCGCAGCCCCAGGCTCTGTGGTGCCGTGGATGCGGCGGCAGTGGGCGCCGAGGGCTGGCCACAGCTCTCGGGGCTGGCCCCCTTGGCGTGGGAGAAATGGCCGGACGTTCGCAAGCCCCGTGCCGGCTTCGGGCAAAAAACGGCCCCGAGCGGGCCTCATACGTCGGGGCCTAGGCGGCACAGGTGAGCCCGCAGCCCCAGGCTCTGTGGTGCCGTGGAAGCGGCGGCAGTGGGCGCCGAGGGCTGGCCACAGCTTTCGGGGCTGGCCCCTTTGGCGTGGGAGAAATCGCCGGACGTTCGCAAGCCCCGTGCCGGCTTCGGGCAAAAAACGGCCCCGAGCGGGCCTCATACGTCGGGGCCTAGGCGGCACAGGTGAGCCCGCAGCCCCAGGCTCTGTGGTGCCGTGGAAGCGGCGGCAGTGGGCGCCGAGGGCTGGCCACAGCTTTCGGGGCTGGCCCCTTTGGCGTGGGAGAAATCGCCGGACGTTCGCAAGCCCCGTGCCGGCTTCGGGCAAAAAACGGCCCCGAGCGGGCCTCATACGTCGGGGCCTAGGCGGCACAGGTGAGCCCGCAGCCCCAGGCTCTGTGGTGCCGTGGATGCGGCGGCAGTGGGCGCCGAGGGCTGGCCACAGCTTTCGGGGCTGGCCCCTTTGGCGTGGGAGAAATCGCCGGACGTTCGCAAGCCCCGTGCCGGCTTCGGGCAAAAAACGGCCCCGAGCGGGCCTCATACGTCGGGGCCTAGGCGGCACAGGTGAGCCCGCAGCCCCAGGCTCTGTGGTGCCGTGGATGCGGCGGCAGTGGGCGCCGAGGGCTGGCCACAGCTTTCGGGGCTGGCCCCTTTGGCGTGGGAGAAATCGCCGGACGTTCGCAAGCCCCGTGCCGGCTTCGGGCAAAAAACGGCCCCGAGCGGGCCTCATACGTCGGGGCCTAGGCGGCACAGGTGAGCCCGCAGCCCCAGGCTCTGTGGTGCCGTGGATGCGGCGGCAGTGGGCGCCGAGGGCTGGCCACAGCTCTCGGGGCTGGCCCCCTTGGCGTGGGAGAAATGGCCGGACGTTCGCAAGCCCCGTGCCGGCTTCGGGCAAAAAACGGCCCCAAGCGGGCCTCATACGTCGGGGCCTAGGCGGCACAGGTGAGCCCGCAGCCCCAGGCTCTGTGGTGCCGTGGAAGCGGCGGCAGTGGGCGCCGAGGGCTGGGCACAGCTTTCGGGGCTGGCCCCTTTGGCGTGGGAGAAATCGCCGGACGTTCGCAAGCCCCGTGCCGGCTTCGGGCAAAAAACGGCCCCGAGCGGGCCTCATACGTCGGGGCCTAGGCGGCACAGGTGAGCCCGCAGCCCCAGGCTCTGTGGTGCCGTGGAAGCGGCGGCAGTGGGCGCCGAGGGCTGGCCACAGCTTTCGGGGCTGGCCCCTTTGGCGTGGGAGAAATCGCCGGACGTTCGCAAGCCCCGTGCCGGCTTCGGGCAAAAAACGGCCCCGAGCGGGCCTCATACGTCGGGGCCTAGGCGGCACAGGTGAGCCCGCAGCCCCAGGCTCTGTGGTGCCGTGGAAGCGGCGGCAGTGGGCGCTGAGGGCTGGCCACAGCTTTCGGGGCTGGCCCCTTTGGCGTGGGAGAAATCGCCGGACGTTTGCAAGCCCTGTGCCGGCTTCGGGCAAAAAACGGCCCTGAGCGGGCCTCATACATCGGGGCCTAGGCGGCACAGGTGAGCCTGCAGCCCCAGGCTCTGTGGTGCCGTGGAAGCGGCGGCAGTGGGCGCCGAGGGCTGGCCACAGCTTTCGGGGCTGGCCCCTTTGGCGTGGGAGAAATCCCCGGACGTTCGCAAGCTCCGTGCCGGCTTCGGGCAAAAAACGGCCCCGAGCGGGCCTCATACGTCGGGGCCTAGGCGGCACAGGTGAGCCCGCAGCCCCAGGCTCTGTGGTGCCGTGGATGCGGCGGCAGTGGGCGCCGAGGGCTGGCCACAGCTTTCGGGGCTGGCCCCTTTGGCGTGGGAGAAATCCCCGGACGTTTGCAAGCTCCGTGCCGGCTTCGGGCAAAAAACGGCCCCGAGCGGGCCTCATACGTCGGGGCCTAGGCGGCACAGGTGAGCCTGCAGCCCCAGGCTCTGTGGTGCCGTGGAAGCGGCGGCAGTGGGCGCCGAGGGCTGGCCACAGCTTTCGGGGCTGGCCCCTTTGGCGTGGGAGAAATCCCCGGACGTTTGCAAGCCCCGTGCCGGCTTTGGGCAAAAAACGGCCCTGAGCGGGCCTCATACGTCGGGGCCTAGGCGGCACAGGTGAGCCCGCAGCCCCAGGCTCTGTGGTGCCGTGGATGCGGCGGCAGTGGGCGCCGAGGGCTGGCCACAGCTTTCGGGGCTGGCCCCTTTGGCGTGGGAGAAATCGCCGGACGTTCGCAAGCCCCGTGCCGGCTTCGGGCAAAAAACGGCCCCGAGCGGGCCTCATACATCGGTGCCTAGGCGGCACAGGTGAGCCCGCAGCCCCAGGCTCTGTGGTGCCGTGGATGCGGCGGCAGTGGGCGCCGAGGGCTGGCCACAGCTTTTGGGGCTGGCCCCTTTGGCGTGGGAGAAATCCCCGGACGTTCGCAAGCCCCGTGCCGGCTTCGGGCAAAAAACGGCCCCGAGCGGGCCTCATACGTCGGGGCCTAGGCAGCACAGGTGAGCCCGCAGCCCCAGGCTCTGTGGTGCCGTGGAAGCGGCGGCAGTGGGCGCCGAGGGCTGGCCACAGCTTTCGGGGCTGGCCCCTTTGGCGTGGGAGAAATCGCCGGACGTTCGCAAGCCCCGTGCCGGCTTCGGGCAAAAAACGGCCCCGAGCGGGCCTCATACGTCGGGGCCTAGGCGGCACAGGTGAGCCCGCAGCCCCAGGCTCTGTGGTGCCGTGGATGCGGCGGCAGTGGGCGCCGAGGGCTGGCCACAGCTTTCGGGGCTGGCCCCTTTGGCGTGGGAGAAATCCCCGGACGTTCGCAAGCCCCGTGCCGGCTTCGGGCAAAAAACGGCCCCGAGCGGGCCTCATACGTCGGGGCCTAGGCGGCACAGGTGAGCCCGCAGCCCCAGGCTCTGTGGTGCCGTGGAAGCGGCGGCAGTGGGCGCCGAGGGCTGGCCACAGCTTTCGGGGCTGGCCCCTTTGGCGTGGGAGAAATCGCCGGACGTTCGCAAGCCCCGTGCCGGCTTCGGGCAAAAAACGGCCCCGAGCGGGCCTCATACGTCGGGGCCTAGGCGGCACAGGTGAGCCCGCAGCCCCAGGCTCTGTGGTGCCGTGGATGCGGCGGCAGTGGGCGCCGAGGGCTGGCCACAGCTTTCGGGGCTGGCCCCTTTGGCGTGGGAGAAATGGCCGGACGTTCGCAAGCCCCGTGCCGGCTTCGGGCAAAAAACGGCCCCGAGCGGGCCTCATACGTCGGGGCCTAGGCGGCACAGGTGAGCCCGCAGCCCCAGGCTCTGTGGTGCCGTGGAAGCGGCGGCAGTGGGCGCCGAGGGCTGGCCACAGCTTTCGGGGCTGGCCCCTTTGGCGTGGGAGAAATCGCCGGACGTTCGCAAGCCCCGTGCCGGCTTCGGGCAAAAAACGGCCCCGAGCGGGCCTCATACGTCGGGGCCTAGGCGGCACAGGTGAGCCCGCAGCCCCAGGCTCTGTGGTGCCGTGGATGCGGCGGCAGTGGGCGCCGAGGGCTGGCCACAGCTTTCGGGGCTGGCCCCTTTGGCGTGGGAGAAATCGCCGGACGTTCGCAAGCCCCGTGCCGGCTTCGGGCAAAAAACGGCCCCGAGCGGGCCTCATACGTCGGGGCCTAGGCGGCACAGGTGAGCCCGCAGCCCCAGGCTCTGTGGTGCCGTGGAAGCGGCGGCAGTGGGCGCCGAGGGCTGGCCACAGCTTTCGGGGCTGGCCCCTTTGGCGTGGGAGAAATCGCCGGACGTTCGCAAGCCCCGTGCCGGCTTCGGGCAAAAAACGGCCCCGAGCGGGCCTCATACGTCGGGGCCTAGGCGGCACAGGTGAGCCCGCAGCCCCAGGCTCTGTGGTGCCGTGGAAGCGGCGGCAGTGGGCGCCGAGGGCTGGCCACAGCTTTCGGGGCTGGCCCCTTTGGCGTGGGAGAAATCGCCGGACGTTCGCAAGCCCCGTGCCGGCTTCGGGCAAAAAACGGCCCCGAGCGGGCCTCATACGTCGGGGCCTAGGCGGCACAGGTGAGCCCGCAGCCCCAGGCTCTGTGGTGCCGTGGATGCGGTGGCAGTGGGCGCCGAGGGCTGGCCACAGGTTTCGGGGCTGGCCCCTTTGGCGTGGGAGAAATCGCCGGACGTTCGCAAGCCCCGTGCCGGCTTCGGGCAAAAAACGGCCCCGAGCGGGCCTCATACGTCGGGGCCTAGGCGGCACAGGTGAGCCCGCAGCCCCAGGCTCTGTGGTGCCGTGGATGCGGCGGCAGTGGGCGCCGAGGGCTGGCCACAGCTCTCGGGGCTGGCCCCCTTGGCGTGGGAGAAATGGCCGGACGTTCGCAAGCCCCGTGCCGGCTTCGGGCAAAAAACGGCCCCGAGCGGGCCTCATACGTCGGGGCCTAGGCGGCACAGGTGAGCCCGCAGGCCCAGGCTCTGTGGTGCCGTGGAAGCGGCGGCAGTGGGCGCCGAGGGCTGGCCACAGCTTTCGGGGCTGGCCCCTTTGGCGTGGGAGAAATCGCCGGACGTTCGCAAGCCCCGTGCCGGCTTCGGGCAAAAAACGGCCCCGAGCGGGCCTCATACGTCGGGGCCTAGGCGGCACAGGTGAGCCCGCAGCCCCAGGCTCTGTGGTGCCGTGGAAGCGGCGGCAGTGGGCGCCGAGGGCTGGCCACAGCTTTCGGGGCTGGCCCCTTTGGCGTGGGAGAAATCGCCGGACGTTCGCAAGCCCCGTGCCGGCTTCGGGCAAAAAACGGCCCCGAGCGGGCCTCATACGTCGGGGCCTAGGCGGCACAGGTGAGCCCGCAGCCCCAGGCTCTGTGGTGCCGTGGAAGCGGCGGCAGTGGGCGCCGAGGGCTGGCCACAGCTTTCGGGGCTGGCCCCTTTGGCGTGGGAGAAATCGCCGGACGTTCGCAAGCCCCGTGCCGGCTTCGGGCAAAAAACGGCCCCGAGCGGGCCTCATACGTCGGGGCCTAGGCGGCACAGGTGAGCCTGCAGCCCCAGGCTCTGTGGTGCCGTGGATGCGGCGGCAGTGGGCGCCGAGGGCTGGCCACAGCTTTCGGGGCTGGCCCCTTTGGCGTGGGAGAAATCCCCGGACGTTCGCAAGCCCCGTGCCGGCTTCGGGCAAAAAACGGCCCCGAGCGGGCCTCATACGTCGGGGCCTAGGCGGCACAGGTGAGCCCGCAGCCCCAGGCTCTGTGGTGCCGTGGATGCGGCGGCAGTGGGCGCCGAGGGCTGGCCACAGCTTTCGGGGCTGGCCCCTTTGGCGTGGGAGAAATCGCCGGACGTTCGCAAGCCCCGTGCCGGCTTCGGGCAAAAAACGGCCCCGAGCGGGCCTCATACGTCGGGGCCTAGGCGGCACAGGTGAGCCCGCAGCCCCAGGCTCTGTGGTGCCGTGGATGCGGCGGCAGTGGGCGCCGAGGGCTGGCCACAGCTTTTGGGGCTGGCCCCTTTGGCGTGGGAGAAATCCCCGGACGTTTGCAAGCTCCGTGCCGGCTTCGGGCAAAAAACAGCCCTGAGCGGGCCTCATACGTCGGGGCCTAGGCGGCACAGGTGAGCCCGCAGCCCCAGGCTCTGTGGTGCCGTGGATGCGGCGGCAGTGGGCGCCGAGGGCTGGGCACAGCTTTTGGGGCTGGCCCCTTTGGCGTGGGAGAAATCGCCGGACGTTCGCAAGCCCCGTGCCGGCTTCGGGCAAAAAACGGCCCCGAGCGGGCCTCATACGTCGGGGCCTAGGCGGCACAGGTGAGCCCGCAGCCCCAGGCTCTGTGGTGCCGTGGAAGCGGCGGCAGTGGGCGCCGAGGGCTGGCCACAGCTTTCGGGGCTGGCCCCTTTGGCGTGGGAGAAATCCCCGGACGTTTGCAAGCTCCGTGCCGGCTTCGGGCAAAAAACGGCCCCGAGCGGGCCTCATACGTCGGGGCCTAGGCGGCACAGGTGAGCCCGCAGCCCCAGGCTCTGTGGTGCCGTGGATGTGGCGGCAGTGGGCGCCGAGGGCTGGCCACAGCTTTCGGGGCTGGCCCCTTTGGCGTGGGAGAAATCGCCGGACGTTCGCAAGCCCCGTGCCGGCTTCGGGCAAAAAACGGCCCCGAGCGGGCCTCATACGTCGGGGCCTAGGCGGCACCGGTGACACCGCAGCCCCAGGCTCTGTGGTGCCGTGGATGTGGCGGCAGTGGGCGCCGAGGGCTGGCCACAGCTTTCGGGGCTGGCCCCTTTGGCGTGGGAGAAATCGCCGGACGTTCGCAAGCCCCGTGCCGGCTTCGGGCAAAAAACGGCCCCGAGCGGGCCTCATACATCGGGGCCTAGGCGGCACAGGTGAGCCCGCAGCCCCAGGCTCTGTGGTGCCGTGGATGCGGCGGCAGTGGGCGCCGAGGGCTGGCCACAGCTTTCGGGGCTGGCCCGTTTGGCGTGGGAGAAATCCCCGGACGTTCGCAAGCCCCGTGCCGGCTTCGGGCAAAAAACGGCCCCGAGCGGGCCTCATACGTCGGGGCCTAGGCAGCACAGGTGAGCCCGCAGCCCCAGGCTCTGTGGTGCCGTGGAAGCGGCGGCAGTGGGCGCCGAGGGCTGGCCACAGCTTTCGGGGCTGGCCCCTTTGGCGTGGGAGAAATCCCCGGACGTTCGCAAGCCCCGTGCCGGCTTCGGGCAAAAAACGGCCCCGAGCGGGCCTCATACGTCGGGGCCTAGGCGGCACAGGTGAGCCCGCAGCCCCAGGCTCTGTGGTGCCGTGGATGCGGCGGCAGTGGGCGCCGAGGGCTGGCCACAGCTTTCGGGGCTGGCCCCTTTGGCGTGGGAGAAATCCCCGGACGTTCGCAAGCCCCGTGCCGGCTTCGGGCAAAAAACGGCCCCGAGCGGGCCTCATACGTCGGGGCCTAGGCGGCACAGGTGAGCCCGCAGCCCCAGGCTCTGTGGTGCCGTGGATGCGGCGGCAGTGGGCGCCGAGGGCTGGCCACAGCTTTCGGGGCTGGCCCCTTTGGCGTGGGAGAAATCGCCGGACGTTCGCAAGCCCCGTGCCGGCTTCGGGCAAAAAACGGCCCCGAGCGGGCCTCATACGTTGGGGCCTAGGCGGCACAGGTGAGCCCGCAGCCCCAGGCTCTGTGGTGCCGTGGATGCGGCGGCAGTGGGCGCCGAGGGCTGGCCACAGCTTTCGGGGCTGGCCCCTTTGGCGTGGGAGAAATCCCCGGACGTTTGCAAGCCCCGTGCCGGCTTCGGGCAAAAAACAGCCCCGAGCGGGCCTCATACGTCGGGGCCTAGGCGGCACCGGTGAGCCTGCAGCCCCAGGCTCTGTGGTGCCGTGGATGCGGCGGCAGTGGGCGCCGAGGGCTGGCCACAGCTTTCGGGGCTGGCCCCTTTGGCGTGGGAGAAATACCCGGACGTTTGCAAGCCCCGTGCCGGCTTCGGGCAAAAAACGGCCCTGAGCGGGCCTCATACATCGGGGCCTAGGCGGCACAGGTGAGCCCGCAGCCCCAGGCTCTGTGGTGCCGTGGAAGCGGCGGCAGTGGGCGCCGAGGGCTGGCCACAGCTTTCGGGGCTGGCCCCTTTGGCGTGGGAGAAATCCCCGGACGTTCGCAAGCCCCGTGCCGGCTTCGGGCAAAATACGGCCCCGAGCAGGCCTCATACGTCGGGGCCTAGGCGGCACAGGTGAGCCTGCAGCCCCAGGCTCTGTGGTGCCGTGGAAGCGGCGGCAGTGGGCGCCGAGGGCTGGCCACAGCTTTCGGGGCTGGCCCCTTTGGCGTGGGAGAAATCGCCGGACGTTCGCAAGCCCCGTGCCGGCTTCGGGCAAAAAACGGCCCCGAGCGGGCCTCATACGTCGGGGCCTAGGCGGCACAGGTGAGCCCGCAGCCCCAGGCTCTGTGGTGCCGTGGATGCGGCGGCAGTGGGCGCCGAGGGCTGGCCACAGCTTTCGGGGCTGGCCCCTTTGGCGTGGGAGAAATCCCCGGACGTTCGCAAGCCCCGTGCCGGCTTCGGGCAAAAAACGGCCCCGAGCGGGCCTCATACGTCGGGGCCTAGGCGGCACAGGTGAGCCCGCAGCCCCAGGCTCTGTGGTGCCGTGGATGCGGCGGCAGTGGGCGCCGAGGGCTGGCCACAGCTTTCGGGGCTGGCCCCTTTGGCGTGGGAGAAATCGCCGGACGTTCGCAAGCCCCGTGCCGGCTTCGGGCAAAAAACGGCCCCGAGCGGGCCTCATACGTCGGGGCCTAGGCGGCACAGGTGAGCCCGCAGCCCCAGGCTCTGTGGTGCCGTGGATGCGGCGGCAGTGGGCGCCGAGGGCTGGCCACAGCTTTCGGGGCTGGCCCCTTTGGCGTGGGAGAAATCCCCGGACGTTTGCAAGCCCCGTGCCGGCTTCGGGCAAAAAACAGCCCCGAGCGGGCCTCATACGTCGGGGCCTAGGCGGCACCGGTGAGCCCGCAGCCCCAGGCTCTGTGGTGCCGTGGATGCGGCGGCAGTGGGCGCCGAGGGCTGGCCACAGCTTTCGGGGCTGGCCCCTTTGGCGTGGGAGAAATACCCGGACGTTTGCAAGCCCCGTGCCGGCTTCGGGCAAAAAACGGCCCTGAGCGGGCCTCATACATCGGGGCCTAGGCGGCACAGGTGAGCCCGCAGCCCCAGGCTCTGTGGTGCCGTGGAAGCGGCGGCAGTGGGCGCCGAGGGCTGGCCACAGCTTTCGGGGCTGGCCCCTTTGGCGTGGGAGAAATCCCCGGACGTTCGCAAGCCCCGTGCCGGCTTCGGGCAAAAAACGGCCCCGAGCAGGCCTCATACGTCGGGGCCTAGGCGGCACAGGTGAGCCTGCAGCCCCAGGCTCTGTGGTGCCGTGGAAGCGGCGGCAGTGGGCGCCGAGGGCTGGCCACAGCTTTCGGGGCTGGCCCCTTTGGCGTGGGAGAAATCGCCGGACGTTCGCAAGCCCCGTGCCGGCTTCGGGCAAAAAACGGCCCCGAGCGGGCCTCATACGTCGGGGCCTAGGCGGCACAGGTGAGCCCGCAGCCCCAGGCTCTGTGGTGCCGTGGATGCGGCGGCAGTGGGCGCCGAGGGCTGGCCACAGCTCTCGGGGCTGGCCCCTTTGGCGTGGGAGAAATCCCCGGACGTTTGCAAGCTCCGTGCCGGCTTCGGGCAAAAAACGGCCCCGAGCGGGCCTCATACGTCGGGGCCTAGGCGGCACCGGTGACACCGCAGCCCCAGGCTCTGTGGTGCCGTGGATGTGGCGGCAGTGGGCGCCGAGGGCTGGCCACAGCTTTCGGGGCTGGCCCCTTTGGCGTGGGAGAAATCCCCGGACGTTCGCAAGCCCCGTGCCGGCTTCGGGCAAAAAACGGCCCCGAGCGGGCCTCATACGTCGGGGCCTAGGCGGCACCGGTGACACCGCAGCCCCAGGCTCTGTGGTGCCGTGGATGTGGCGGCAGTGGGCGCCGAGGGCTGGCCACAGCTCTCGGGGCTGGCCCGTTTGGCGTGGGAGAAATCGCCGGACGTTCGCAAGCCCCGTGCCGGCTTCGGGCAAAAAACGGCCCCGAGCGGGCCTCATACGTCGGGGCCTAGGTGGCACAGGTGAGCCCGCAGCCCCAGGCTCTGTGGTGCCGTGGAAGCGGCGGCAGTGGGCGCCGAGGGCTGGCCACAGCTTTCGGGGCTGGCCCCTTTGGCGTGGGAGAAATCGCCGGACGTTCGCAAGCCCCGTGCCGGCTTCGGGCAAAAAACGGCCCCGAGCGGGCCTCGGACGTCGGGGCCTAGGCGGCACAGGTGAGCCCGCAGCCCCAGGCTCTGTGGTGCCGTGGAAGCGGCGGCAGTGTGCGCCGAGGGCTGGCCACAGCTTTCGGGGCTGGCCCCTTTGGCGTGGGAGAAATCGCCGGACGTTCGCAAGCCCCGTGCCGGCTTCGGGCAAAAAACGGCCCCGAGCGGGCCTCATACGTCGGGGCCTAGGCGGCACAGGTGAGCCCGCAGCCCCAGGCTCTGTGGTGCCGTGGATGCGGCGGCAGTGGGCGCCGAGGGCTGGCCACAGCTTTCGGGGCTGGCCCCTTTGGCGTGGGAGAAATCCCCAGACGTTCGCAAGCCCCGTGCCGGCTTCGGGCAAAAAACGGCCCCGAGCGGGCCTCATACGTCGGGGCCTAGGCGGCACAGGTGAGCCCGCAGCCCCAGGCTCTGTGGTGCCGTGGATGCGGCGGCAGTGGGCGCCGAGGGCTGGCCACAGCTTTTGGGGCTGGCCCCTTTGGCGTGGGAGAAATCGCCGGACGTTCGCAAGCCCCGTGCCGGCTTCGGGCAAAAAACGGCCCCGAGCGGGCCTCATACGTCGGGGCCTAGGCGGCACAGGTGAGCCCGCAGCCCCAGGCTCTGTGGTGCCGTGGAAGCGGCGGCAGTGGGCGCCGAGGGCTGGCCACAGCTTTCGGGGCTGGCCCCTTTGGCGTGGGAGAAATCCCCGGACGTTCGCAAGCCCCGTGCCGGCTTCGGGCAAAAAACGGCCCCGAGCGGGCCTCATACGTCGGGGCCTAGGCGGCACAGGTGAGCCCGCAGCCCCAGGCTCTGTGGTGCCGTGGAAGCGGCGGCAGTGGGCGCCGAGGGCTGGGCACAGCTTTCGGGGCTGGCCCCTTTGGCGTGGGAGAAATCCCCGGACGTTTGCAAGCTCCGTGCCGGCTTCGGGCAAAAAACAGCCCTGAGCGGGCCTCATACGTCGGGGCCTAGGCGGCACAGGTGAGCCCGCAGCCCCAGGCTCTGTGGTGCCGTGGATGCGGCGGCAGTGGGCGCCGAGGGCTGGCCACAGCTTTCGGGGCTGGCCCCTTTGGCGTGGGAGAAATCGCCGGACGTTCGCAAGCCCCGTGCCGGCTTCGGGCAAAAAACGGCCCCGAGCGGGCCTCATACGTCGGGGCCTAGGCGGCACAGGTGAGCCCGCAGCCCCAGGCTCTGTGGTGCCGTGGATGCGGCGGCAGTGGGCGCCGAGGGCTGGCCACAGCTTTCGGGGCTGGCCCCTTTGGCGTGGGAGAAATCGCCGGACGTTCGCAAGCCCCGTGCTGGCTTCGGGCAAAAAACGGCCCCGAGCGGGCCTCATACGTCGGGGCCTAGGCGGCACAGGTGAGCCCGCAGCCCCAGGCTCTGTGGTGCCGTGGAAGCGGTGGCAGTGGGCGCTGAGGGCTGGCCACAGCTTTCGGGGCTGGCCCCTTTGGCGTGGGAGAAATCCCCGGACGTTCGCAAGCCCCGTGCCGGCTTCGGGCAAAAAACGGCCCCGAGCGGGCCTCATACGTCGGGGCCTAGGCGGCACAGGTGAGCCCGCAGCCCCAGGCTCTGTGGTGCCGTGGAAGCGGCGGCAGTGGGCGCTGAGGGCTGGCCACAGCTTTCGGGGCTGGCCCGTTTGGCGTGGGAGAAATCGCCGGACGTTCGCAAGCCCCGTGCCGGCTTCGGGCAAAAAACGGCCCCGAGCGGGCCTCATACGTCGGGGCCTAGGCAGCACAGGTGAGCCCGCAGCCCCAGGCTCTGTGGTGCCGTGGAAGCGGCGGCAGTGGGCGCCGAGGGCTGGCCACAGCTTTCGGGGCTGGCCCCTTTGGCGTGGGAGAAATCGCCGGACGTTCGCAAGCCCCGTGCCGGCTTCGGGCAAAAAACGGCCCCGAGCGGGCCTCGGACGTCCGGGCCTAGGCGGCACAGGTGAGCCCGCAGCCCCAGGCTCTGTGGTGCCGTGGAAGCGGCGGCAGTGGGCGCCGAGGGCTGGGCACAGCTTTCGGGGCTGGCCCCTTTGGCGTGGGAGAAATCCCCGGACGTTCGCAAGCTCCGTGCCGGCTTCGGGCAAAAAACGGCCCCGAGCGGGCCTCATACGTCGGGGCCTAGGCGGCACCGGTGACACCGCAGCCCCAGGCAATGTGGTGCCGTGGATGTGGCGGCAGTGGGCGCCGAGGGCTGGGCACAGCTTTCGGGGCTGGCCCCTTTGGCGTGGGAGAAATCCCCGGACGTTTGCAAGCTCCGTGCCGGCTTCGGGCAAAAAACGGCCCCGAGCGGGCCTCATACGTCGGGGCCTAGGCGGCACCGGTGAGCCCACAGCCCCAGGCTCTGTGGTGCCGTGGATGCGGCGGCAGTGGGCGCCGAGGGCTGGCCACAGCTTTCGGGGCTGGCCCCTTTGGCGTGGGAGAAATCCCCGGACGTTTGCAAGCCCCGTGCCGGCTTTGGGCAAAAAACGGCCCTGAGCGGGCCTCATACATCGGGGTCTAGGCGGCACAGGTGAGCCCGCAGCCCCAGGCTCTGTGGTGCCGTGGAAGCGGCGGCAGTGGGCGCCGAGGGCTGGCCACAGCTTTCGGGGCTGGCCCCTTTGGCGTGGGAGAAATCGCCGGACGTTCGCAAGCCCCGTGCCGGCTTCGGGCAAAAAACGGCCCCGAGCGGGCCTCATACGTCGGGGCCTAGGCGGCACAGGTGAGCCCGCAGCCCCAGGCTCTGTGGTGCCGTGGAAGCGGCGGCAGTGGGCGCCGAGGGCTGGCCACAGCTTTCGGGGCTGGCCCCTTTGGCGTGGGAGAAATCGCCGGACGTTCGCAAGCCCCGTGCCGGCTTCGGGCAAAAAACGGCCCCGAGCGGGCCTCATACGTCGGGGCCTAGGCGGCACAGGTGAGCCCGCAGCCCCAGGCTCTGTGGTGCCGTGGAAGCGGCGGCAGTGGGCGCTGAGGGCTGGCCACAGCTTTCGGGGCTGGCCCCTTTGGCGTGGGAGAAATCGCCGGACGTTTGCAAGCCCCGTGCCGGCTTCGGGCAAAAAACGGCCCTGAGCGGGCCTCATACATCGGGGCCTAGGCGGCACAGGTGAGCCTGCAGCCCCAGGCTCTGTGGTGCCGTGGATGCGGCGGCAGTGGGCGCCGAGGGCTGGCCACAGCTTTCGGGGCTGGCCCCTTTGGCGTGGGAGAAATCGCCGGACGTTCGCAAGCCCCGTGCCGGCTTCGGGCAAAAAACGGCCCCGAGCGGGCCTCATACGTCGGGGCCTAGGCGGCACAGGTGAGCCTGCAGCCCCAGGCTCTGTGGTGCCGTGGAAGCGGCGGCAGTGGGCGCCGAGGGCTGGCCACAGCTTTCGGGGCTGGCCCCTTTGGCGTGGGAGAAATCGCCGGACGTTCGCAAGCCCCGTGCCGGCTTCGGGCAAAAAACGGCCCCGAGCGGGCCTCATACGTCGGGGCCTAGGCGGCACAGGTGAGCCCGCAGCCCCAGGCTCTGTGGTGCCGTGGAAGCGGCGGCAGTGGGCGCTGAGGGCTGGCCACAGCTTTCGGGGCTGGCCCCTTTGGCGTGGGAGAAATCCCCGGACGTTCGCAAGCCCCGTGCCGGCTTCGGGCAAAAAACGGCCCCGAGCGGGCCTCATACGTCGGGGCCTAGGCGGCACAGGTGAGCCCGCAGCCCCAGGCTCTGTGGTGCCGTGGAAGCGGCGGCAGTGGGCGCCGAGGGCTGGCCACAGCTTTCGGGGCTGGCCCCTTTGGCGTGGGAGAAATCCCCGGACGTTCGCAAGCTCCGTGCCGGCTTCGGGCAAAAAACGGCCCCGAGCGGGCCTCATACGTCGGGGCCTAGGCGGCACCGGTGACACCGCAGCCCCAGGCAATGTGGTGCCGTGGATGTGGCGGCAGTGGGCGCCGAGGGCTGGGCACAGCTTTCGGGGCTGGCCCCTTTGGCGTGGGAGAAATCCCCGGACGTTTGCAAGCTCCGTGCCGGCTTCGGGCAAAAAACGGCCCCGAGCGGGCCTCATACGTCGGGGCCTAGGCGGCACCGGTGAGCCCACAGCCCCAGGCTCTGTGGTGCCGTGGATGCGGCGGCAGTGGGCGCCGAGGGCTGGCCACAGCTTTCGGGGCTGGCCCCTTTGGCGTGGGAGAAATCCCCGGACGTTTGCAAGCCCCGTGCCGGCTTCGGGCAAAAAAACGGCCCTGAGCGGGCCTCATACATCGGGGCCTAGCCGGCACAGGTGAGCCCGCAGCCCCAGGCTCTGTGGTGCCGTGGAAGCGGCGGCAGTGGGCGCCGAGGGCTGGCCACAGCTTTCGGGGCTGGCCCCTTTGGCGTGGGAGAAATCGCCGGACGTTCGCAAGCCCCGTGCCGGCTTCGGGCAAAAAACGGCCCCGAGCGGGCCTCATACGTCGGGGCCTAGGCGGCACAGGTGAGCCCGCAGCCCCAGGCTCTGTGGTGCCGTGGATGCGGCGGCAGTGGGCGCCGAGGGCTGGCCACAGCTTTTGGGGCTGGCCCCTTTGGCGTGGGAGAAATCCCCTGACGTTCGCAAGCCCCGTGCCGGCTTCGGGCAAAAAACGGCCCCGAGCGGGCCTCATACGTCGGGGCCTAGGCAGCACAGGTGAGCCCGCAGCCCCAGGCTCTGTGGTGCCGTGGAAGCGGCGGCAGTGGGCGCCGAGGGCTGGCCACAGCTTTCGGGGCTGGCCCCTTTGGCGTGGGAGAAATCGCCGGACGTTCGCAAGCCCCGTGCCGGCTTCGGGCAAAAAACGGCCCCGAGCGGGCCTCATACGTCGGGGCCTAGGCGGCACAGGTGAGCCCGCAGCCCCAGGCTCTGTGGTGCCGTGGATGCGGCGGCAGTGGGCGCCGAGGGCTGGCCACAGCTTTCGGGGCTGGCCCCTTTGGCGTGGGAGAAATCGCCGGACGTTCGCAAGCCCCGTGCCGGCTTCGGGCAAAAAACGGCCCCGAGCGGGCCTCATACGTCGGGGCCTAGGCGGCACAGGTGAGCCCGCAGCCCCAGGCTCTGTGGTGCCGTGGATGCGGCGGCAGTGGGCGCCGAGGGCTGGCCACAGCTCTCGGGGCTGGCCCCCTTGGCGTGGGAGAAATGGCCGGACGTTCGCAAGCCCCGTGCCGGCTTCGGGCAAAAAACGGCCCCAAGCGGGCCTCATACGTCGGGGCCTAGGCGGCACAGGTGAGCCCGCAGCCCCAGGCTCTGTGGTGCCGTGGAAGCGGCGGCAGTGGGCGCCGAGGGCTGGGCACAGCTTTCGGGGCTGGCCCCTTTGGCGTGGGAGAAATCGCCGGACGTTCGCAAGCCCCGTGCCGGCTTCGGGCAAAAAACGGCCCCGAGCGGGCCTCATACGTCGGGGCCTAGGCGGCACAGGTGAGCCCGCAGCCCCAGGCTCTGTGGTGCCGTGGAAGCGGCGGCAGTGGGCGCCGAGGGCTGGCCACAGCTTTCGGGGCTGGCCCCTTTGGCGTGGGAGAAATCGCCGGACGTTCGCAAGCCCCGTGCCGGCTTCGGGCAAAAAACGGCCCCGAGCGGGCCTCATACGTCGGGGCCTAGGCGGCACAGGTGAGCCCGCAGCCCCAGGCTCTGTGGTGCCGTGGAAGCGGCGGCAGTGGGCGCTGAGGGCTGGCCACAGCTTTCGGGGCTGGCCCCTTTGGCGTGGGAGAAATCGCCGGACGTTTGCAAGCCCCGTGCCGGCTTCGGGCAAAAAACGGCCCTGAGCGGGCCTCATACATCGGGGCCTAGGCGGCACAGGTGAGCCTGCAGCCCCAGGCTCTGTGGTGCCGTGGAAGCGGCGGCAGTGGGCGCCGAGGGCTGGCCACAGCTTTCGGGGCTGGCCCCTTTGGCGTGGGAGAAATCCCCGGACGTTCGCAAGCTCCGTGCCGGCTTCGGGCAAAAAACGGCCCCGAGCGGGCCTCATACGTCGGGGCCTAGGCGGCACAGGTGAGCCCGCAGCCCCAGGCTCTGTGGTGCCGTGGATGCGGCGGCAGTGGGCGCCGAGGGCTGGCCACAGCTTTCGGGGCTGGCCCCTTTGGCGTGGGAGAAATCCCCGGACGTTTGCAAGCTCCGTGCCGGCTTCGGGCAAAAAACGGCCCCGAGCGGGCCTCATACGTCGGGGCCTAGGCGGCACCGGTGAGCCTGCAGCCCCAGGCTCTGTGGTGCCGTGGAAGCGGCGGCAGTGGGCGCCGAGGGCTGGCCACAGCTTTCGGGGCTGGCCCCTTTGGCGTGGGAGAAATCCCCGGACGTTTGCAAGCCCCGTGCCGGCTTTGGGCAAAAAACGGCCCTGAGCGGGCCTCATACGTCGGGGCCTAGGCGGCACAGGTGAGCCCGCAGCCCCAGGCTCTGTGGTGCCGTGGATGCGGCGGCAGTGGGCGCCGAGGGCTGGCCACAGCTTTCGGGGCTGGCCCCTTTGGCGTGGGAGAAATCGCCGGACGTTCGCAAGCCCCGTGCCGGCTTCGGGCAAAAAACGGCCCCGAGCGGGCCTCATACATCGGTGCCTAGGCGGCACAGGTGAGCCCGCAGCCCCAGGCTCTGTGGTGCCGTGGATGCGGCGGCAGTGGGCGCCGAGGGCTGGCCACAGCTTTTGGGGCTGGCCCCTTTGGCGTGGGAGAAATCCCCTGACGTTCGCAAGCCCCGTGCCGGCTTCGGGCAAAAAACGGCCCCGAGCGGGCCTCATACGTCGGGGCCTAGGCAGCACAGGTGAGCCCGCAGCCCCAGGCTCTGTGGTGCCGTGGAAGCGGCGGCAGTGGGCGCCGAGGGCTGGCCACAGCTTTCGGGGCTGGCCCCTTTGGCGTGGGAGAAATCGCCGGACGTTCGCAAGCCCCGTGCCGGCTTCGGGCAAAAAACGGCCCCGAGCGGGCCTCATACGTCGGGGCCTAGGCGGCACAGGTGAGCCCGCAGCCCCAGGCTCTGTGGTGCCGTGGATGCGGCGGCAGTGGGCGCCGAGGGCTGGCCACAGCTTTCGGGGCTGGCCCCTTTGGCGTGGGAGAAATCCCCGGACGTTCGCAAGCCCCGTGCCGGCTTCGGGCAAAAAACGGCCCCGAGCGGGCCTCATACGTCGGGGCCTAGGCGGCACAGGTGAGCCCGCAGCCCCAGGCTCTGTGGTGCCGTGGAAGCGGCGGCAGTGGGCGCCGAGGGCTGGCCACAGCTTTCGGGGCTGGCCCCTTTGGCGTGGGAGAAATCGCCGGACGTTCGCAAGCCCCGTGCCGGCTTCGGGCAAAAAACGGCCCCGAGCGGGCCTCATACGTCGGGGCCTAGGCGGCACAGGTGAGCCCGCAGCCCCAGGCTCTGTGGTGCCGTGGATGCGGCGGCAGTGGGCGCCGAGGGCTGGCCACAGCTTTCGGGGCTGGCCCCTTTGGCGTGGGAGAAATCGCCGGACGTTTGCAAGCCCCGTGCCGGCTTCGGGCAAAAAACGGCCCCGAGCGGGCCTCATACGTCGGGGCCTAGGCGGCACAGGTGAGCCCGCAGCCCCAGGCTCTGTGGTGCCGTGGAAGCGGCGGCAGTGGGCGCCGAGGGCTGGCCACAGCTTTCGGGGCTGGCCCCTTTGGCGTGGGAGAAATCGCCGGACGTTCGCAAGCCCCGTGCCGGCTTCGGGCAAAAAACGGCCCCGAGCGGGCCTCATACGTCGGGGCCTAGGCGGCACAGGTGAGCCCGCAGCCCCAGGCTCTGTGGTGCCGTGGATGCGGCGGCAGTGGGCGCCGAGGGCTGGCCACAGCTTTCGGGGCTGGCCCCTTTGGCGTGGGAGAAATCGCCGGACGTTCGCAAGCCCCGTGCCGGCTTCGGGCAAAAAACGGCCCCGAGCGGGCCTCATACGTCGGGGCCTAGGCGGCACAGGTGAGCCCGCAGCCCCAGGCTCTGTGGTGCCGTGGAAGCGGCGGCAGTGGGCGCCGAGGGCTGGCCACAGCTTTCGGGGCTGGCCCCTTTGGCGTGGGAGAAATCGCCGGACGTTCGCAAGCCCCGTGCCGGCTTCGGGCAAAAAACGGCCCCGAGCGGGCCTCATACGTCGGGGCCTAGGCGGCACAGGTGAGCCCGCAGCCCCAGGCTCTGTGGTGCCGTGGAAGCGGCGGCAGTGGGCGCCGAGGGCTGGCCACAGCTTTCGGGGCTGGCCCCTTTGGCGTGGGAGAAATCGCCGGACGTTCGCAAGCCCCGTGCCGGCTTCGGGCAAAAAACGGCCCCGAGCGGGCCTCATACGTCGGGGCCTAGGCGGCACAGGTGAGCCCGCAGCCCCAGGCTCTGTGGTGCCGTGGATGCGGTGGCAGTGGGCGCCGAGGGCTGGCCACAGGTTTCGGGGCTGGCCCCTTTGGCGTGGGAGAAATCCCCGGACGTTCGCAAGCCCCGTGCCGGCTTCGGGCAAAAAACGGCCCCGAGCGGGCCTCATACGTCGGGGCCTAGGCGGCACAGGTGAGCCCGCAGCCCCAGGCTCTGTGGTGCCGTGGATGCGGCGGCAGTGGGCGCCGAGGGCTGGCCACAGCTCTCGGGGCTGGCCCCCTTGGCGTGGGAGAAATGGCCGGACGTTCGCAAGCCCCGTGCCGGCTTCGGGCAAAAAACGGCCCCGAGCGGGCCTCATACGTCGGGGCCTAGGCGGCACAGGTGAGCCCGCAGCCCCAGGCTCTGTGGTGCCGTGGAAGCGGCGGCAGTGGGCGCCGAGGGCTGGCCACAGCTTTCGGGGCTGGCCCCTTTGGCGTGGGAGAAATCGCCGGACGTTCGCAAGCCCCGTGCCGGCTTCGGGCAAAAAACGGCCCCGAGCGGGCCTCATACGTCGGGGCCTAGGCGGCACAGGTGAGCCCGCAGCCCCAGGCTCTGTGGTGCCGTGGAAGCGGCGGCAGTGGGCGCCGAGGGCTGGCCACAGCTTTCGGGGCTGGCCCCTTTGGCGTGGGAGAAATCGCCGGACGTTCGCAAGCCCCGTGCCGGCTTCGGGCAAAAAACGGCCCCGAGCGGGCCTCATACGTCGGGGCCTAGGCGGCACAGGTGAGCCCGCAGCCCCAGGCTCTGTGGTGCCGTGGATGCGGCGGCAGTGGGCGCCGAGGGCTGGCCACAGCTTTCGGGGCTGGCCCCTTTGGCGTGGGAGAAATCGCCGGACGTTCGCAAGCCCCGTGCCGGCTTCGGGCAAAAAACGGCCCCGAGCGGGCCTCATACGTCGGGGCCTAGGCGGCACAGGTGAGCCCGCAGCCCCAGGCTCTGTGGTGCCGTGGATGCGGCGGCAGTGGGCGCCGAGGGCTGGCCACAGCTTTCGGGGCTGGCCCCTTTGGCGTGGGAGAAATCGCCGGACGTTCGCAAGCCCCGTGCCGGCTTCGGGCAAAAAACGGCCCCGAGCGGGCCTCATACGTCGGGGCCTAGGCGGCACAGGTGAGCCCGCAGCCCCAGGCTCTGTGGTGCCGTGGATGCGGCGGCAGTGGGCGCCGAGGGCTGGCCACAGCTCTCGGGGCTGGCCCCCTTGGCGTGGGAGAAATGGCCGGACGTTCGCAAGCCCCGTGCCGGCTTCGGGCAAAAAACGGCCCCAAGCGGGCCTCATACGTCGGGGCCTAGGCGGCACAGGTGAGCCCGCAGCCCCAGGCTCTGTGGTGCCGTGGAAGCGGCGGCAGTGGGCGCCGAGGGCTGGGCACAGCTTTCGGGGCTGGCCCCTTTGGCGTGGGAGAAATCGCCGGACGTTCGCAAGCCCCGTGCCGGCTTCGGGCAAAAAACGGCCCCGAGCGGGCCTCATACGTCGGGGCCTAGGCGGCACAGGTGAGCCCGCAGCCCCAGGCTCTGTGGTGCCGTGGAAGCGGCGGCAGTGGGCGCCGAGGGCTGGCCACAGCTTTCGGGGCTGGCCCCTTTGGCGTGGGAGAAATCGCCGGACGTTCGCAAGCCCCGTGCCGGCTTCGGGCAAAAAACGGCCCCGAGCGGGCCTCATACGTCGGGGCCTAGGCGGCACAGGTGAGCCCGCAGCCCCAGGCTCTGTGGTGCCGTGGAAGCGGCGGCAGTGGGCGCTGAGGGCTGGCCACAGCTTTCGGGGCTGGCCCCTTTGGCGTGGGAGAAATCGCCGGACGTTTGCAAGCCCTGTGCCGGCTTCGGGCAAAAAACGGCCCTGAGCGGGCCTCATACATCGGGGCCTAGGCGGCACAGGTGAGCCTGCAGCCCCAGGCTCTGTGGTGCCGTGGAAGCGGCGGCAGTGGGCGCCGAGGGCTGGCCACAGCTTTCGGGGCTGGCCCCTTTGGCGTGGGAGAAATCCCCGGACGTTCGCAAGCTCCGTGCCGGCTTCGGGCAAAAAACGGCCCCGAGCGGGCCTCATACGTCGGGGCCTAGGCGGCACAGGTGAGCCCGCAGCCCCAGGCTCTGTGGTGCCGTGGATGCGGCGGCAGTGGGCGCCGAGGGCTGGCCACAGCTTTCGGGGCTGGCCCCTTTGGCGTGGGAGAAATCCCCGGACGTTTGCAAGCTCCGTGCCGGCTTCGGGCAAAAAACGGCCCCGAGCGGGCCTCATACGTCGGGGCCTAGGCGGCACAGGTGAGCCTGCAGCCCCAGGCTCTGTGGTGCCGTGGAAGCGGCGGCAGTGGGCGCCGAGGGCTGGCCACAGCTTTCGGGGCTGGCCCCTTTGGCGTGGGAGAAATCCCCGGACGTTTGCAAGCCCCGTGCCGGCTTTGGGCAAAAAACGGCCCTGAGCGGGCCTCATACGTCGGGGCCTAGGCGGCACAGGTGAGCCCGCAGCCCCAGGCTCTGTGGTGCCGTGGATGCGGCGGCAGTGGGCGCCGAGGGCTGGCCACAGCTTTCGGGGCTGGCCCCTTTGGCGTGGGAGAAATCGCCGGACGTTCGCAAGCCCCGTGCCGGCTTCGGGCAAAAAACAGCCCCGAGCGGGCCTCATACGTCGGGGCCTAGGCGGCACAGGTGAGCCCGCAGCCCCAGGCTCTGTGGTGCCGTGGATGCGGCGGCAGTGGGCGCCGAGGGCTGGCCACAGCTTTTGGGGCTGGCCCCTTTGGCGTGGGAGAAATCCCCGGACGTTCGCAAGCCCCGTGCCGGCTTCGGGCAAAAAACGGCCCCGAGCGGGCCTCATACGTCGGGGCCTAGGCAGCACAGGTGAGCCCGCAGCCCCAGGCTCTGTGGTGCCGTGGAAGCGGCGGCAGTGGGCGCCGAGGGCTGGCCACAGCTTTCGGGGCTGGCCCCTTTGGCGTGGGAGAAATCGCCGGACGTTCGCAAGCCCCGTGCCGGCTTCGGGCAAAAAACGGCCCCGAGCGGGCCTCATACGTCGGGGCCTAGGCGGCACAGGTGAGCCCGCAGCCCCAGGCTCTGTGGTGCCGTGGATGCGGCGGCAGTGGGCGCCGAGGGCTGGCCACAGCTTTCGGGGCTGGCCCCTTTGGCGTGGGAGAAATCCCCGGACGTTCGCAAGCCCCGTGCCGGCTTCGGGCAAAAAACGGCCCCGAGCGGGCCTCATACGTCGGGGCCTAGGCGGCACAGGTGAGCCCGCAGCCCCAGGCTCTGTGGTGCCGTGGAAGCGGCGGCAGTGGGCGCCGAGGGCTGGCCACAGCTTTCGGGGCTGGCCCCTTTGGCGTGGGAGAAATCGCCGGACGTTCGCAAGCCCCGTGCCGGCTTCGGGCAAAAAACGGCCCCGAGCGGGCCTCATACGTCGGGGCCTAGGCGGCACAGGTGAGCCCGCAGCCCCAGGCTCTGTGGTGCCGTGGATGCGGCGGCAGTGGGCGCCGAGGGCTGGCCACAGCTTTCGGGGCTGGCCCCTTTGGCGTGGGAGAAATGGCCGGACGTTCGCAAGCCCCGTGCCGGCTTCGGGCAAAAAACGGCCCCGAGCGGGCCTCATACGTCGGGGCCTAGGCGGCACAGGTGAGCCCGCAGCCCCAGGCTCTGTGGTGCCGTGGAAGCGGCGGCAGTGGGCGCCGAGGGCTGGCCACAGCTTTCGGGGCTGGCCCCTTTGGCGTGGGAGAAATCGCCGGACGTTCGCAAGCCCCGTGCCGGCTTCGGGCAAAAAACGGCCCCGAGCGGGCCTCATACGTCGGGGCCTAGGCGGCACAGGTGAGCCCGCAGCCCCAGGCTCTGTGGTGCCGTGGATGCGGCGGCAGTGGGCGCCGAGGGCTGGCCACAGCTTTCGGGGCTGGCCCCTTTGGCGTGGGAGAAATCGCCGGACGTTCGCAAGCCCCGTGCCGGCTTCGGGCAAAAAACGGCCCCGAGCGGGCCTCATACGTCGGGGCCTAGGCGGCACAGGTGAGCCCGCAGCCCCAGGCTCTGTGGTGCCGTGGAAGCGGCGGCAGTGGGCGCCGAGGGCTGGCCACAGCTTTCGGGGCTGGCCCCTTTGGCGTGGGAGAAATCGCCGGACGTTCGCAAGCCCCGTGCCGGCTTCGGGCAAAAAACGGCCCCGAGCGGGCCTCATACGTCGGGGCCTAGGCGGCACAGGTGAGCCCGCAGCCCCAGGCTCTGTGGTGCCGTGGAAGCGGCGGCAGTGGGCGCCGAGGGCTGGCCACAGCTTTCGGGGCTGGCCCCTTTGGCGTGGGAGAAATCGCCGGACGTTCGCAAGCCCCGTGCCGGCTTCGGGCAAAAAACGGCCCCGAGCGGGCCTCATACGTCGGGGCCTAGGCGGCACAGGTGAGCCCGCAGCCCCAGGCTCTGTGGTGCCGTGGATGCGGTGGCAGTGGGCGCCGAGGGCTGGCCACAGGTTTCGGGGCTGGCCCCTTTGGCGTGGGAGAAATCGCCGGACGTTCGCAAGCCCCGTGCCGGCTTCGGGCAAAAAACGGCCCCGAGCGGGCCTCATACGTCGGGGCCTAGGCGGCACAGGTGAGCCCGCAGCCCCAGGCTCTGTGGTGCCGTGGATGCGGCGGCAGTGGGCGCCGAGGGCTGGCCACAGCTCTCGGGGCTGGCCCCCTTGGCGTGGGAGAAATGGCCGGACGTTCGCAAGCCCCGTGCCGGCTTCGGGCAAAAAACGGCCCCGAGCGGGCCTCATACGTCGGGGCCTAGGCGGCACAGGTGAGCCCGCAGGCCCAGGCTCTGTGGTGCCGTGGAAGCGGCGGCAGTGGGCGCCGAGGGCTGGCCACAGCTTTCGGGGCTGGCCCCTTTGGCGTGGGAGAAATCGCCGGACGTTCGCAAGCCCCGTGCCGGCTTCGGGCAAAAAACGGCCCCGAGCGGGCCTCATACGTCGGGGCCTAGGCGGCACAGGTGAGCCCGCAGCCCCAGGCTCTGTGGTGCCGTGGAAGCGGCGGCAGTGGGCGCCGAGGGCTGGCCACAGCTTTCGGGGCTGGCCCCTTTGGCGTGGGAGAAATCGCCGGACGTTCGCAAGCCCCGTGCCGGCTTCGGGCAAAAAACGGCCCCGAGCGGGCCTCATACGTCGGGGCCTAGGCGGCACAGGTGAGCCCGCAGCCCCAGGCTCTGTGGTGCCGTGGAAGCGGCGGCAGTGGGCGCCGAGGGCTGGCCACAGCTTTCGGGGCTGGCCCCTTTGGCGTGGGAGAAATCGCCGGACGTTCGCAAGCCCCGTGCCGGCTTCGGGCAAAAAACGGCCCCGAGCGGGCCTCATACGTCGGGGCCTAGGCGGCACAGGTGAGCCTGCAGCCCCAGGCTCTGTGGTGCCGTGGATGCGGCGGCAGTGGGCGCCGAGGGCTGGCCACAGCTTTCGGGGCTGGCCCCTTTGGCGTGGGAGAAATCCCCGGACGTTCGCAAGCCCCGTGCCGGCTTCGGGCAAAAAAACGGCCCCGAGCGGGCCTCATACGTCGGGGCCTAGGCGGCACAGGTGAGCCCGCAGCCCCAGGCTCTGTGGTGCCGTGGATGCGGCGGCAGTGGGCGCCGAGGGCTGGCCACAGCTTTCGGGGCTGGCCCCTTTGGCGTGGGAGAAATCGCCGGACGTTCGCAAGCCCCGTGCCGGCTTCGGGCAAAAAACGGCCCCGAGCGGGCCTCATACGTCGGGGCCTAGGCGGCACAGGTGAGCCCGCAGCCCCAGGCTCTGTGGTGCCGTGGATGCGGCGGCAGTGGGCGCCGAGGGCTGGCCACAGCTTTTGGGGCTGGCCCCTTTGGCGTGGGAGAAATCCCCGGACGTTTGCAAGCTCCGTGCCGGCTTCGGGCAAAAAACAGCCCTGAGCGGGCCTCATACGTCGGGGCCTAGGCGGCACAGGTGAGCCCGCAGCCCCAGGCTCTGTGGTGCCGTGGATGCGGCGGCAGTGGGCGCCGAGGGCTGGGCACAGCTTTTGGGGCTGGCCCCTTTGGCGTGGGAGAAATCGCCGGACGTTCGCAAGCCCCGTGCCGGCTTCGGGCAAAAAACGGCCCCGAGCGGGCCTCATACGTCGGGGCCTAGGCGGCACAGGTGAGCCCGCAGCCCCAGGCTCTGTGGTGCCGTGGAAGCGGCGGCAGTGGGCGCCGAGGGCTGGCCACAGCTTTCGGGGCTGGCCCCTTTGGCGTGGGAGAAATCCCCGGACGTTTGCAAGCTCCGTGCCGGCTTCGGGCAAAAAACGGCCCCGAGCGGGCCTCATACGTCGGGGCCTAGGCGGCACAGGTGAGCCCGCAGCCCCAGGCTCTGTGGTGCCGTGGATGTGGCGGCAGTGGGCGCCGAGGGCTGGCCACAGCTTTCGGGGCTGGCCCCTTTGGCGTGGGAGAAATCGCCGGACGTTCGCAAGCCCCGTGCCGGCTTCGGGCAAAAAACGGCCCCGAGCGGGCCTCATACGTCGGGGCCTAGGCGGCACCGGTGACACCGCAGCCCCAGGCTCTGTGGTGCCGTGGATGTGGCGGCAGTGGGCGCCGAGGGCTGGCCACAGCTTTCGGGGCTGGCCCCTTTGGCGTGGGAGAAATCGCCGGACGTTCGCAAGCCCCGTGCCGGCTTCGGGCAAAAAACGGCCCCGAGCGGGCCTCATACATCGGGGCCTAGGCGGCACAGGTGAGCCCGCAGCCCCAGGCTCTGTGGTGCCGTGGATGCGGCGGCAGTGGGCGCCGAGGGCTGGCCACAGCTTTCGGGGCTGGCCCGTTTGGCGTGGGAGAAATCCCCGGACGTTCGCAAGCCCCGTGCCGGCTTCGGGCAAAAAACGGCCCCGAGCGGGCCTCATACGTCGGGGCCTAGGCAGCACAGGTGAGCCCGCAGCCCCAGGCTCTGTGGTGCCGTGGAAGCGGCGGCAGTGGGCGCCGAGGGCTGGCCACAGCTTTCGGGGCTGGCCCCTTTGGCGTGGGAGAAATCCCCGGACGTTCGCAAGCCCCGTGCCGGCTTCGGGCAAAAAACGGCCCCGAGCGGGCCTCATACGTCGGGGCCTAGGCGGCACAGGTGAGCCCGCAGCCCCAGGCTCTGTGGTGCCGTGGATGCGGCGGCAGTGGGCGCCGAGGGCTGGCCACAGCTTTCGGGGCTGGCCCCTTTGGCGTGGGAGAAATCCCCGGACGTTCGCAAGCCCCGTGCCGGCTTCGGGCAAAAAACGGCCCCGAGCGGGCCTCATACGTCGGGGCCTAGGCGGCACAGGTGAGCCCGCAGCCCCAGGCTCTGTGGTGCCGTGGATGCGGCGGCAGTGGGCGCCGAGGGCTGGCCACAGCTTTCGGGGCTGGCCCCTTTGGCGTGGGAGAAATCGCCGGACGTTCGCAAGCCCCGTGCCGGCTTCGGGCAAAAAACGGCCCCGAGCGGGCCTCATACGTTGGGGCCTAGGCGGCACAGGTGAGCCCGCAGCCCCAGGCTCTGTGGTGCCGTGGATGCGGCGGCAGTGGGCGCCGAGGGCTGGCCACAGCTTTCGGGGCTGGCCCCTTTGGCGTGGGAGAAATCCCCGGACGTTTGCAAGCCCCGTGCCGGCTTCGGGCAAAAAACAGCCCCGAGCGGGCCTCATACGTCGGGGCCTAGGCGGCACCGGTGAGCCTGCAGCCCCAGGCTCTGTGGTGCCGTGGATGCGGCGGCAGTGGGCGCCGAGGGCTGGCCACAGCTTTCGGGGCTGGCCCCTTTGGCGTGGGAGAAATACCCGGACGTTTGCAAGCCCCGTGCCGGCTTCGGGCAAAAAACGGCCCTGAGCGGGCCTCATACATCGGGGCCTAGGCGGCACAGGTGAGCCCGCAGCCCCAGGCTCTGTGGTGCCGTGGAAGCGGCGGCAGTGGGCGCCGAGGGCTGGCCACAGCTTTCGGGGCTGGCCCCTTTGGCGTGGGAGAAATCCCCGGACGTTCGCAAGCCCCGTGCCGGCTTCGGGCAAAATACGGCCCCGAGCAGGCCTCATACGTCGGGGCCTAGGCGGCACAGGTGAGCCTGCAGCCCCAGGCTCTGTGGTGCCGTGGAAGCGGCGGCAGTGGGCGCCGAGGGCTGGCCACAGCTTTCGGGGCTGGCCCCTTTGGCGTGGGAGAAATCGCCGGACGTTCGCAAGCCCCGTGCCGGCTTCGGGCAAAAAACGGCCCCGAGCGGGCCTCATACGTCGGGGCCTAGGCGGCACAGGTGAGCCCGCAGCCCCAGGCTCTGTGGTGCCGTGGATGCGGCGGCAGTGGGCGCCGAGGGCTGGCCACAGCTTTCGGGGCTGGCCCCTTTGGCGTGGGAGAAATCCCCGGACGTTCGCAAGCCCCGTGCCGGCTTCGGGCAAAAAACGGCCCCGAGCGGGCCTCATACGTCGGGGCCTAGGCGGCACAGGTGAGCCCGCAGCCCCAGGCTCTGTGGTGCCGTGGATGCGGCGGCAGTGGGCGCCGAGGGCTGGCCACAGCTTTCGGGGCTGGCCCCTTTGGCGTGGGAGAAATCGCCGGACGTTCGCAAGCCCCGTGCCGGCTTCGGGCAAAAAACGGCCCCGAGCGGGCCTCATACGTCGGGGCCTAGGCGGCACAGGTGAGCCCGCAGCCCCAGGCTCTGTGGTGCCGTGGATGCGGCGGCAGTGGGCGCCGAGGGCTGGCCACAGCTTTCGGGGCTGGCCCCTTTGGCGTGGGAGAAATCCCCGGACGTTTGCAAGCCCCGTGCCGGCTTCGGGCAAAAAACAGCCCCGAGCGGGCCTCATACGTCGGGGCCTAGGCGGCACCGGTGAGCCCGCAGCCCCAGGCTCTGTGGTGCCGTGGATGCGGCGGCAGTGGGCGCCGAGGGCTGGCCACAGCTTTCGGGGCTGGCCCCTTTGGCGTGGGAGAAATACCCGGACGTTTGCAAGCCCCGTGCCGGCTTCGGGCAAAAAACGGCCCTGAGCGGGCCTCATACATCGGGGCCTAGGCGGCACAGGTGAGCCCGCAGCCCCAGGCTCTGTGGTGCCGTGGAAGCGGCGGCAGTGGGCGCCGAGGGCTGGCCACAGCTTTCGGGGCTGGCCCCTTTGGCGTGGGAGAAATCCCCGGACGTTCGCAAGCCCCGTGCCGGCTTCGGCAAAAAACGGCCCCGAGCAGGCCTCATACGTCGGGGCCTAGGCGGCACAGGTGAGCCTGCAGCCCCAGGCTCTGTGGTGCCGTGGAAGCGGCGGCAGTGGGCCGAGGGCTGGCCACAGCTTTCGGGGCTGGCCCCTTTGGCGTGGGAGAAATCGCCGGACGTTCGCAAGCCCCGTGCCGGCTTCGGGCAAAAAACGGCCCCGAGCGGGCCTCATACGTCGGGTGCCTAGGCGGCACAGGTGAGCCCGCAGCCCCAGGCTCTGTGGTGCCGTGGATGCGGCGGCAGTGGGCGCCGAGGGCTGGCCACAGCTCTCGGGGCTGGCCCCTTTGGCGTGGGAGAAATCCCCGGACGTTTGCAAGCTCCGTGCCGGCTTCGGGCAAAAAAACGGCCCCGAGCGGGCCTCATACGTCGGGGCCTAGGCGGCACCAGGTGACACCGCAGCCCCAGGCTCTGTGGTGCCGTGGATGTGGCGGCAGTGGGCGCCGAGGGATGGCCACAGCTTTCGGGGCTGGCCCCTTTGGCGTGGGAGAAATCCCCGGACGTTCGCAAGCCCCGTGCCGGCTTCGGGCAAAAAAACGGCCCCGAGCGGGCCTCATACGTCGGGGCCTAGGCGGCACGGTGACAACCGCAGCCCCAGGCTCTGTGGTGCCGTGGATGTGGCGGCAGTGGGCGCCGAGGGCTGGCCACAGCTTTCGGGGCTGGCCCCTTTGGCGTGGGAGAAATCCCCGGACGTTCGCAAGCCCCGTGCCGGCTTCGGGCAAAAAACGGCCCCGAGCGGGCCTCATACATCGGGGCCTAGGCGGCACAGGTGAGCCCGCAGCCCCAGGCTCTGTGGTGCCGTGGATGCGGCGGCAGTGGGCGCCGAGGGCTGGCCACAGCTTTCGGGGCTGGCCCCTTTGGCATGGGAGAAATCCCCGGACGTTCGCAAGCCCCGTGCCGGCTTCGGGCAAAAAACGGCCCCGAGCGGGCCTCATACGTCGGGGCCTAGGCAGCACAGGTGAGCCCGCAGCCCCAGGCTCTGTGGTGCCGTGGAAGCGGCGGCAGTGGGCGCCGAGGGCTGGCCACAGCTTTCGGGGCTGGCCCCTTTGGCGTGGGAGAAATCGCCAGACGTTCGCAAGCCCCGTGCCGGCTTCGGGCAAAAAACGGCCCTGAGCGGGCCTCATACGTCGGGGCCTAGGCGGCACAGGTGAGCCCGCAGCCCCAGGCTCTGTGGTGCCGTGGAAGCGGCGGCAGTGGGCGCTGAGGGCTGGCCACAGCTTTCGGGGCTGGCCCCTTTGGCGTGGGAGAAATCGCCGGACGTTCGCAAGCCCCGTGCCGGCTTCGGGCAAAAAACGGCCCCGAGCGGGCCTCATACGTCGGGGCCTAGGCGGCACAGGTGAGCCCGCAGCCCCAGGCTCTGTGGTGCCGTGGATGCGGCGGCAGTGGGCGCCGAGGGCTGGCCACAGCTTTCGGGGCTGGCCCCTTTGGCGTGGGAGAAATCCCCGGACGTTCGCAAGCCCCGTGCTGGCTTCGGGCAAAAAACGGCCCCGAGCGGGCCTCATACGTCGGGGCCTAGGCGGCACCGGTGACACCGCAGCCCCAGGCTCTGTGGTGCCGTGGATGCGGCGGCAGTGGGCGCCGAGGGCTGGCCACAGCTTTCGGGGCTGGCCCCTTTGGCGTGGGAGAAATCGCCGGACATTCGCAAGCCCCGTGCCGGCTTCGGGCAAAAAACGGCCCCGAGCGGGCCTCATATGTCGGGGCCTAGGCGGCACAGGTGAGCCCGCAGCCTCAGGCTCTGTGGTGCCGTGGATGCGGCGGCAGTGGGCGCCGAGGGCTGGCCACAGCTTTCGGGGCTGGCCCCTTTGGCGTGGGAGAAATCGCCGGACGTTTGCAAGCCCCGTGCCGGCTTCGGGCAAAAAACGGCCCTGAGCGGGCCTCATACATCGGGGCCTAGGCGGCACAGGTGAGCCCGCAGCCCCAGGCTCTGTGGTGCCGTGGAAGCGGCGGCAGTGGGCGCCGAGGGCTGGCCACAGCTTTCGGGGCTGGCCCCTTTGGCGTGGGAGAAATCCCCGGACGTTCGCAAGCCCCGTGCCGGCTTCGGGCAAAAAACGGCCCCGAGCGGGCCTCATACGTCGGGGCCTAGGCGGCACAGGTGAGCCCGCAGCCCCAGGCTCTGTGGTGCCGTGGATGCGGCGGCAGTGGGCGCCGAGGGCTGGCCACAGCTTTCGGGGCTGGCCCCTTTGGCGTGGGAGAAATCGCCGGACGTTCGCAAGCCCCGTGCCGGCTTCGGGCAAAAAACGGCCCCGAGCGGGCCTCATACGTCGGGGCCTAGGCGGCACAGGTGAGCCTGCAGCCCCAGGCTCTGTGGTGCCGTGGATGCGGCGGCAGTGGGCGCCGAGGGCTGGCCACAGCTTTCGGGGCTGGCCCCTTTGGCGTGGGAGAAATCGCCGGACGTTCGCAAGCCCCGTGCCGGCTTCGGGCAAAAAACAGCCCCGAGCGGGCCTCATACGTCGGGGCCTAGGCGGCACAGGTGAGCCCGCAGCCCCAGGCTCTGTGGTGCCGTGGAAGCGGCCGCAGTGGGCGCCGAGGGCTGGCCACAGCTTTCGGGGCTGGCCCCTTTGGCGTGGGAGAAATCCCCGGACGTTCGCAAGCCCCGTGCCGGCTTCGGGCAAAAAACGGCCCCGAGCGGGCCTCATACGTCGGGGCCTCGGCGGCACAGGTGAGCCCGCAGCCCCAGGCTCTGTGGTGCCGTGGAAGCGGCGGCAGTGGGCGCCGAGGGCTGGCCACAGCTTTCGGGGCTGGCCCCTTTGGCGTGGGAGAAATCGCCGGACGTTCGCAAGCCCCGTGCCGGCTTCGGGCAAAAAAACGGCCCCGAGCGGGCCTCATACGTCGGGGCCTAGGCGGCACAGGTGAGCCCGCAGCCCCAGGCTCTGTGGTGCCGTGGAAGCGGCGGCAGTGTGCGCCGAGGGCTGGCCACAGCTTTCGGGGCTGGCCCCTTTGGCGTGGGAGAAATCCCCGGACGTTCGCAAGCTCCGTGCCGGCTTCGGGCAAAAAACGGCCCCGAGCGGGCCTCATACGTCGGGGCCTAGGCGGCACCGGTGACACCGCAGCCCCAGGCAATGTGGTGCCGTGGATGTGGCGGCAGTGGGCGCCGAGGGCTGGCCACAGCTTTCGGGGCTGGCCCCTTTGGCGTGGGAGAAATCCCCGGACGTTTGCAAGCTCCGTGCCGGCTTCGGGCAAAAAACGGCCCTGAGCGGGCCTCATACATCGGGGCCTAGGCGGCACCGGTGACACCGCAGCCCCAGGCTCTGTGGTGCCGTGGAAGCGGCGGCAGTGGGCGCCGAGGGCTGGCCACAGCTTTCGGGGCTGGCCCCTTTGGCGTGGGAGAAATCCGCGGACGTTTGCAAGCCCCGTGCCGGCTTCGGGCAAAAAACGGCCCCGAGCGGGCCTCATACATCGGTGCCTAGGCGGCACAGGTGAGCCCGCAGCCCCAGGCTCTGTGGTGCCGTGGATGCGGCGGCAGTGGGCGCCGAGGGCTGGCCACAGCTTTTGGGGCTGGCCCCTTTGGCGTGGGAGAAATCCCCTGACGTTCGCAAGCCCCGTGCCGGCTTCGGGCAAAAAACGGCCCCGAGCGGGCCTCATACGTCGGGGCCTAGGCGGCACAGGTGAGCCCGCAGCCCCAGGCTCTGTGGTGCCGTGGATGCGGCGGCAGTGGGCGCCGAGGGCTGGCCACAGCTTTCGGGGCTGGCCCCTTTGGCGTGGGAGAAATCCCCTGACGTTCGCAAGCCCCGTGCCGGCTTCGGGCAAAAAACGGCCCCGAGCGGGCCTCATACGTCGGGGCCTAGGCAGCACAGGTGAGCCCGCAGCCCCAGGCTCTGTGGTGCCGTGGAAGCGGCGGCAGTGGGCGCCGAGGGCTGGCCACAGCTTTCGGGGCTGGCCCCTTTGGCGTGGGAGAAATCGCCGGACGTTCGCAAGCCCCGTGCCGGCTTCGGGCAAAAAACGGCCCCGAGCGGGCCTCATACGTCGGGGCCTAGGCGGCACAGGTGAGCCCGCAGCCCCAGGCTCTGTGGTGCCGTGGAAGCGGCGGCAGTGGGCGCCGAGGGCTGGCCACAGCTTTCGGGGCTGGCCCCTTTGGCGTGGGAGAAATCGCCGGACGTTCGCAAGCCCCGTGCCGGCTTCGGGCAAAAAACGGCCCCGAGCGGGCCTCATACGTCGGGGCCTCGGCGGCACAGGTGAGCCCGCAGCCCCAGGCTCTGTGGTGCCGTGGATGCGGTGGCAGTGGGCGCCGAGGGCTGGCCACAGCTTTCGGGGCTGGCCCCTTTGGCGTGGGAGAAATCGCCGGACGTTCGCAAGCCCCGTGCCGGCTTCGGGCAAAAAACGGCCCCGAGCGGGCCTCATACGTCGGGGCCTAGGCGGCACAGGTGAGCCCGCAGCCCCAGGCTCTGTGGTGCCGTGGATGCGGCGGCAGTGGGCGCCGAGGGCTGGCCACAGCTCTCGGGGCTGGCCCCCTTGGCGTGGGAGAAATGGCCGGACGTTCGCAAGCCCCGTGCCGGCTTCGGGCAAAAAACGGCCCCGAGCGGGCCTCATACGTCGGGGCCTAGGCGGCACAGGTGAGCCCGCAGCCCCAGGCTCTGTGGTGCCGTGGAAGCGGCGGCAGTGGGCGCCGAGGGCTGGCCACAGCTTTCGGGGCTGGCCCCTTTGGCGTGGGAGAAATCCCCGGACGTTCGCAAGCCCCGTGCCGGCTTCGGGCAAAAAACGGCCCCGAGCGGGCCTCATACGTCGGGGCCTAGGCGGCACAGGTGAGCCCGCAGCCCCAGGCTCTGTGGTGCCGTGGAAGCGGCGGCAGTGGGCGCCGAGGGCTGGCCACAGCTTTCGGGGCTGGCCCCTTTGGCGTGGGAGAAATCGCCGGACGTTCGCAAGCCCCGTGCCGGCTTCGGGCAAAAAACGGCCCCGAGCGGGCCTCATACGTCGGGGCCTAGGCGGCACAGGTGAGCCCGCAGCCCCAGGCTCTGTGGTGCCGTGGATGCGGCGGCAGTGGGCGCCGAGGGCTGGCCACAGCTTTCGGGGCTGGCCCCTTTGGCGTGGGAGAAATCGCCGGACGTTCGCAAGCCCCGTGCTGGCTTCGGGCAAAAAACGGCCCCGAGCGGGCCTCGGACGTCGGGGCCTAGGCGGCACAGGTGAGCCCGCAGCCCCAGGCTCTGTGGTGCCGTGGAAGCGGTGGCAGTGGGCGCTGAGGGCTGGCCACAGCTTTCGGGGCTGGCCCCTTTGGCGTGGGAGAAATCGCCGGACGTTCGCAAGCCCCGTGCCGGCTTCGGGCAAAAAACGGCCCCGAGCGGGCCTCATACGTCGGGGCCTAGGCGGCACAGGTGAGCCCGCAGCCCCAGGCTCTGTGGTGCCGTGGATGCGGCGGCAGTGGGCGCCGAGGGCTGGCCACAGCTTTCGGGGCTGGCCCCTTTGGCGTGGGAGAAATCGCCGGACGTTCGCAAGCCCCGTGCCGGCTTCGGGCAAAAAAACGGCCCCGAGCGGGCCTCATACGTCGGGGCCTAGGCGGTACCGGTGAGCCTGCAGCCCCAGGCTCTGTGGTGCCGTGGATGCGGCGGCAGTGGGCGCCGAGGGCTGGCCACAGCTTTCGGGGCTGGCCCCTTTGGCGTGGGAGAAATCGCCGGACGTTCGCAAGCCCCGTGCCGGCTTCGGGCAAAAAACGGCCCCGAGCGGGCCTCATACGTCGGGGCCTAGGCGGCACAGGTGAGCCCGCAGCCCCAGGCTCTGTGGTGCCGTGGATGCGGCGGCAGTGGGCGCCGAGGGCTGGCCACAGCTCTCGGGGCTGGCCCCTTTGGCGTGGGAGAAATGGCCGGACGTTCGCAAGCCCCGTGCCGGCTTCGGGCAAAAAACGGCCCCGAGCGGGCCTCATACGTCGGGGCCTAGGCGGCACAGGTGAGCCCGCAGCCCCAGGCTCTGTGGTGCCGTGGAAGCGGCGGCAGTGGGCGCCGAGGGCTGGCCACAGCTTTCGGGGCTGGCCCCTTTGGCGTGGGAGAAATCGCCGGACGTTCGCAAGCCCCGTGCCGGCTTCGGGCAAAAAACGGCCCCGAGCGGGCCTCATACGTCGGGGCCTAGGCGGCACAGGTGAGCCCGCAGCCCCAGGCTCTGTGGTGCCGTGGAAGCGGCGGCAGTGGGCGCTGAGGGCTGGCCACAGCTTTCGGGGCTGGCCCCTTTGGCGTGGGAGAAATCGCCGGACGTTCGCAAGCCCCGTGCCGGCTTCGGGCAAAAAACGGCCCCGAGCGGGCCTCATACGTCGGGGCCTAGGCGGCACAGGTGAGCCCGCAGCCCCAGGCTCTGTGGTGCCGTGGATGCGGCGGCAGTGGGCGCCGAGGGCTGGCCACAGGTTTCGGGGCTGGCCCCTTTGGCGTGGGAGAAATCGCCGGACGTTCGCAAGCCCCGTGCTGGCTTCGGGCAAAAAACGGCCCCGAGCGGGCCTCATACGTCGGGGCCTAGGCGGCACAGGTGACACCGCAGCCCCAGGCTCTGTGGTGCCGTGGATGCGGCGGCAGTGGGCGCCGAGGGCTGGCCACAGCTTTCGGGGCTGGCCCCTTTGGCGTGGGAGAAATCGCCGGACGTTCGCAAGCCCCGTGCCGGCTTCGGGCAAAAAACGGCCCCGAGCGGGCCTCATATGTCGGGGCCTAGGCGGCACAGGTGAGCCCGCAGCCTCAGGCTCTGTGGTGCCGTGGATGCGGCGGCAGTGGGCGCCGAGGGCTGGCCACAGCTTTCGGGGCTGGCCCCTTTGGCGTGGGAGAAATCGCCGGACGTTTGCAAGCCCCGTGCCGGCTTCGGGCAAAAAACGGCCCTGAGCGGGCCTCATACATCGGGGCCTAGGCGGCACAGGTGAGCCCGCAGCCCCAGGCTCTGTGGTGCCGTGGAAGCGGCGGCAGTGGGCGCCGAGGGCTGGCCACAGCTTTCGGGGCTGGCCCCTTTGGCGTGGGAGAAATCCCCGGACGTTCGCAAGCCCCGTGCCGGCTTCGGGCAAAAAACGGCCCCGAGCGGGCCTCATACGTCGGGGCCTAGGCGGCACAGGTGAGCCCGCAGCCCCAGGCTCTGTGGTGCCGTGGATGCGGCGGCAGTGGGCGCCGAGGGCTGGCCACAGCTTTCGGGGCTGGCCCCTTTGGCGTGGGAGAAATCCCCGGACGTTCGCAAGCCCCGTGCCGGCTTCGGGCAAAAAAACGGCCCCGAGCGGGCCTCATACGTCGGGGCCTAGGCGGCACAGGTGAGCCTGCAGCCCCAGGCTCTGTGGTGCCGTGGATGCGGCGGCAGTGGGCGCCGAGGGCTGGCCACAGCTTTCGGGGCTGGCCCCTTTGGCGTGGGAGAAATCCCCGGACGTTCGCAAGCCCCGTGCCGGCTTCGGGCAAAAAACAGCCCCGAGCGGGCCTCATACGTCGGGGCCTAGGCGGCACAGGTGAGCCCGCAGCCCCAGGCTCTGTGGTGCCGTGGAAGCGGCGGCAGTGGGCGCCGAGGGCTGGCCACAGCTTTCGGGGCTGGCCCCTTTGGCGTGGGAGAAATCCCCGGACGTTCGCAAGCTCCGTGCCGGCTTCGGGCAAAAAAACGGCCCCGAGCGGGCCTCATACGTCGGGGCCTAGGCGGCACCGGTGACACCGCAGCCCCAGGCAATGTGGTGCCGTGGATGTGGCGGCAGTGGGCGCCGAGGGCTGGCCACAGCTTTCGGGGCTGGCCCCTTTGGCGTGGGAGAAATCCCCGGACGTTTGCAAGCTCCGTGCCGGCTTCGGGCAAAAAACGGCCCTGAGCGGGCCTCATACATCGGGGCCTAGGCGGCACAGGTGAGCCCGCAGCCCCAGGCTCTGTGGTGCCGTGGAAGCGGCGGCAGTGGGCGCCGAGGGCTTGCCACAGCTTTCGGGGCTGGCCCCTTTGGCGTGGGAGAAATCGCCGGACGTTTGCAAGCCCCGTGCCGGCTTCGGGCAAAAAACGGCCCCGAGCGGGCCTCATACATCGGTGCCTAGGCGGCACAGGTGAGCCCGCAGCCCCAGGCTCTGTGGTGCCGTGGATGCGGCGGCAGTGGGCGCCGAGGGCTGGCCACAGCTTTTGGGGCTGGCCCCTTTGGCGTGGGAGAAATCCCCTGACGTTCGCAAGCCCCGTGCCGGCTTCGGGCAAAAAACGGCCCCGAGCGGGCCTCATACGTCGGGGCCTAGGCGGCACAGGTGAGCCCGCAGCCCCAGGCTCTGTGGTGCCGTGGATGCGGCGGCAGTGGGCGCCGAGGGCTGGCCACAGCTTTCGGGGCTGGCCCCTTTGGCGTGGGAGAAATCCCCTGACGTTCGCAAGCCCCGTGCCGGCTTCGGGCAAAAAAACGGCCCCGAGCGGGCCTCATACGTCGGGGCCTAGGCAGCACAGGTGAGCCCGCAGCCCCAGGCTCTGTGGTGCCGTGGAAGCGGCGGCAGTGGGCGCCGAGGGCTGGCCACAGCTTTCGGGGCTGGCCCCTTTGGCGTGGGAGAAATCGCCGGACGTTCGCAAGCCCCGTGCCGGCTTCGGGCAAAAAACGGCCCCGAGCGGGCCTCATACGTCGGGGCCTAGGCGGCACAGGTGAGCCCGCAGCCCCAGGCTCTGTGGTGCCGTGGAAGCGGCGGCAGTGGGCGCCGAGGGCTGGCCACAGCTTTCGGGGCTGGTCCCTTTGGCGTGGGAGAAATCGCCGGACGTTCGCAAGCCCCGTGCCGGCTTCGGGCAAAAAACGGCCCCGAGCGGGCCTCATACGTCGGGGCCTAGGCGGCACCGGTGAGCCTGCAGCCCCAGGCTCTGTGGTGCCGTGGATGCGGCGGCAGTGGGCGCCGAGGGCTGGCCACAGCTTTCGGGGCTGGCCCCTTTGGCGTGGGAGAAATCGCCGGACGTTCGCAAGCCCCGTGCCGGCTTCGGGCAAAAAAACGGCCCCGAGCGGGCCTCATACGTCGGGGCCTAGGCGGCACAGGTGAGCCCGCAGCCCCAGGCTCTGTGGTGCCGTGGATGCGGCGGCAGTGGGCGCCGAGGGCTGGCCACAGCTCTCGGGGCTGGCCCCCTTGGCGTGGGAGAAATGGCCGGACGTTCGCAAGCCCCGTGCCGGCTTCGGGCAAAAAACGGCCCCGAGCGGGCCTCATACGTCGGGGCCTAGGCGGCACAGGTGAGCCCGCAGCCCCAGGCTCTGTGGTGCCGTGGAAGCGGCGGCAGTGGGCGCCGAGGGCTGGCCACAGCTTTCGGGGCTGGCCCCTTTGGCGTGGGAGAAATCGCCGGACGTTCGCAAGCCCCGTGCCGGCTTCGGGCAAAAAACGGCCCCGAGCGGGCCTCATACGTCGGGGCCTAGGCGGCACAGGTGAGCCCGCAGCCCCAGGCTCTGTGGTGCCGTGGAAGCGGCGGCAGTGGGCGCCGAGGGCTGGCCACAGCTTTCGGGGCTGGCCCCTTTGGCGTGGGAGAAATCGCCGGACGTTCGCAAGCCCCGTGCCGGCTTCGGGCAAAAAACGGCCCCGAGCGGGCCTCATACGTCGGGGCCTAGGCGGCACAGGTGAGCCCGCAGCCCCAGGCTCTGTGGTGCCGTGGAAGCGGCGGCAGTGGGCGCCGAGGGCTGGCCACAGCTTTCGGGGCTGGCCCCTTTGGCGTGGGAGAAATCGCCGGACGTTCGCAAGCCCCGTGCCGGCTTCGGGCAAAAAACGGCCCCGAGCGGGCCTCATACGTCGGGGCCTAGGCGGCACAGGTGAGCCCGCAGCCCCAGGCTCTGTGGTGCCGTGGATGCGGCGGCAGTGGGCGCCGAGGGCTGGCCACAGGTTTCGGGGCTGGCCCCTTTGGCGTGGGAGAAATCGCCGGACGTTCGCAAGCCCCGTGCTGGCTTCGGGCAAAAAACGGCCCCGAGCGGGCCTCATACGTCGGGGCCTAGGCGGCACCGGTGACACCGCAGCCCCAGGCTCTGTGGTGCCGTGGATGCGGCGGCAGTGGGCGCCGAGGGCTGGCCACAGCTTTCGGGGCTGGCCCCTTTGGCGTGGGAGAAATCGCCGGACGTTCGCAAGCCCCGTGCCGGCTTCGGGCAAAAAACGGCCCCGAGCGGGCCTCATATGTCGGGGCCTAGGCGGCACAGGTGAGCCCGCAGCCTCAGGCTCTGTGGTGCCGTGGATGCGGCGGCAGTGGGCGCCGAGGGCTGGCCACAGCTTTCGGGGCTGGCCCCTTTGGCGTGGGAGAAATCGCCGGACGTTTGCAAGCCCCGTGCCGGCTTCGGGCAAAAAACGGCCCTGAGCGGGCCTCATACATCGGGGCCTAGGCGGCACAGGTGAGCCCGCAGCCCCAGGTTCTGTGGTGCCGTGGAAGCGGCGGCAGTGGGCGCCGAGGGCTGGCCACAGCTTTCGGGGCTGGCCCCTTTGGCGTGGGAGAAATCCCCGGACGTTCGCAAGCCCCGTGCCGGCTTCGGGCAAAAAACGGCCCCGAGCGGGCCTCATACGTCGGGGCCTAGGCGGCACAGGTGAGCCCGCAGCCCCAGGCTCTGTGGTGCCGTGGATGCGGCGGCAGTGGGCGCCGAGGGCTGGCCACAGCTTTCGGGGCTGGCCCCTTTGGCGTGGGAGAAATCCCCGGACGTTCGCAAGCCCCGTGCCGGCTTCGGGCAAAAAACGGCCCCGAGCGGGCCTCATACGTCGGGGCCTAGGCGGCACAGGTGAGCCTGCAGCCCCAGGCTCTGTGGTGCCGTGGATGCGGCGGCAGTGGGCGCCGAGGGCTGGCCACAGCTTTCGGGGCTGGCCCCTTTGGCGTGGGAGAAATCGCCGGACGTTCGCAAGCCCCGTGCCGGCTTCGGGCAAAAAACAGCCCCGAGCGGGCCTCATACGTCGGGGCCTAGGCGGCACAGGTGAGCCCGCAGCCCCAGGCTCTGTGGTGCCGTGGAAGCGGCGGCAGTGGGCGCCGAGGGCTGGCCACAGCTTTCGGGGCTGGCCCCTTTGGCGTGGGAGAAATCCCCGGACGTTCGCAAGCCCCGTGCCGGCTTCGGGCAAAAAACGGCCCCGAGCGGGCCTCATACGTCGGGGCCTAGGCGGCACAGGTGAGCCCGCAGCCCCAGGCTCTGTGGTGCTGGAAGCGGCGGCAGTGGGCGCTGAGGGCTGGCCACAGCTTTCGGGGCTGGCCCCTTTGGCGTGGGAGAAATCGCCGGACGTTCGCAAGCCCCGTGCCGGCTTCGGGCAAAAAAACGGCCCCGAGCGGGCCTCATACGTCGGGGCCTAGGCAGCACAGGTGAGCCCGCAGCCCCAGGCTCTGTGGTGCCGTGGGAAGCGGCGGCAGTGGGCGCCGAGGGCTGGCCACAGCTTTCGGGGCTGGCCCCTTTGGCGTGGGAGAAATCCCCTGACGTTCGCAAGCCCCGTGCCGGCTTCGGGCAAAAAACGGCCCCGAGCGGGCCTCATACGTCGGGGCCTAGGCAGCACAGGTGAGCCCGCAGCCCCAGGCTCTGTGGTGCCGTGGAAGCGGCGGCAGTGGGCGCCGAGGGCTGGCCACAGCTTTCGGGGCTGGCCCTTTGGCGTGGGAGAAATCGCCGGACGTTCGCAAGCCCCGTGCCGGCTTCGGGCAAAAAACGGCCCCGAGCGGGCCTCATACGTCGGGGCCTCGGCGGCACAGGTGAGCCCGCAGCCCCCAGGCTCTGTGGTGCCGTGGAAGCGGCGGCAGTGGGCGCCGAGGGCTGGCCACAGCTTTCGGGGCTGGCCCCTTTGGCGTGGGAGAAATCGCCGGACGTTCGCAAGCCCGTGCCGGCTTCGGGCAAAAAACGGCCCCGAGCGGGCCTCATACGTCGGGGCCTAGGCGGCACAGGTGAGCCCGCAGCCCCAGGCTCTGTGGTGCCGTGGAAGCGGCGGCAGTGGGCGCCGAGGGCTGGCCACAGCTTTTGGGGCTGGCCCTTTGGCGTGGGAGAAATCGCCGGACGTTCGCAAGCCCCGTGCCGGCTTCGGGCAAAAAACGGCCCCCGAGCGGGCCTCATACATCGGTGCCTAGGCGGCACAGGTGAGCCCGCAGCCCCAGGCTCTGTGGTGCCGTGGATGCGGCGGCAGTGGGCGCCGAGGGCTGGCCACAGCTTTCGGGGCTGGCCCCTTTGGCGTGGGAGAAATCCCCTGACGTTCGCAAGCCCCGTGCCGGCTTCGGGCAAAAAACGGCCCCGAGCGGGCCTCATACGTCGGGGCCTAGGCCAGCACAGGTGAGCCCGCAGCCCCAGGCTCTGTGGTGCCGTGGAAGCGGCGGCAGTGGGCGCCGAGGGCTGGCCACAGCTTTCGGGGCTGGCCCCTTTGGCGTGGGAGAAATCGCCGGACGTTCGCAAGCCCCGTGCCGGCTTCGGGCAAAAAACGGCCCCGAGCGGGCCTCATACGTCGGGGCCTAGGCGGCACCGGTGAGCCCGCAGCCCAGGCTCTGTGGTGCCGTGGAAGCGGCGGCAGTGGGCGCCGAGGGCTGGCCACAGCTTTCGGGGCTGGCCCCTTTGGCGTGGGAGAAATCGCCGGACGTTCGCAAGCCCCGAGCCGGCTTCGGGCAAAAAACGGCCCCGAGCGGGCCTCATACGTCGGGGCCTAGGCGGCACAGGTGAGCCCGCAGCCCCAGGCTCTGTGGTGCCGTGGATGCGGTGGCAGTGGGCGCCGAGGGCTGGCCACAGGTTTCGGGGCTGGCCCCTTTGGCGTGGGAGAAATCGCCGGACGTTCGCAAGCCCCGTGCCGGCTTCGGGCAAAAAACGGCCCCGAGCGGGCCTCATACGTCGGGGCCTAGGCGGCACAGGTGAGCCCGCAGCCCCAGGCTCTGTGGTGCCGTGGATGCGGCGGCAGTGGGCGCCGAGGGCTGGCCACAGCTCTCGGGGCTGGCCCCCTTGGCGTGGGAGAAATGGCCGGACGTTCGCAAGCCCCGTGCCGGCTTCGGGCAAAAAACGGCCCCGAGCGGGCCTCATACGTCGGGGCCTAGGCGGCACAGGTGAGCCCGCAGCCCCAGGCTCTGTGGTGCCGTGGAAGCGGCGGCAGTGGGCGCCGAGGGCTGGCCACAGCTTTCGGGGCTGGCCCCTTTGGCGTGGGAGAAATCGCCGGACGTTCGCAAGCCCCGTGCCGGCTTCGGGCAAAAAACGGCCCCGAGCGGGCCTCATACGTCGGGGCCTAGGCGGCACAGGTGAGCCCGCAGCCCCAGGCTCTGTGGTGCCGTGGAAGCGGCGGCAGTGGGCGCCGAGGGCTGGCCACAGCTTTCGGGGCTGGCCCCTTTGGCGTGGGAGAAATCGCCGGACGTTCGCAAGCCCCGTGCCGGCTTCGGGCAAAAAACGGCCCCGAGCGGGCCTCATACGTCGGGGCCTAGGCGGCACAGGTGAGCCCGCAGCCCCAGGCTCTGTGGTGCCGTGGAAGCGGCGGCAGTGGGCGCTGAGGGCTGGCCACAGCTTTCGGGGCTGGCCCCTTTGGCGTGGGAGAAATCGCCGGACGTTCGCAAGCCCCGTGCCGGCTTCGGGCAAAAAACGGCCCCGAGCGGGCCTCATACGTCGGGGCCTAGGCGGCACAGGTGAGCCCGCAGCCCCAGGCTCTGTGGTGCCGTGGATGCGGCGGCAGTGGGCGCCGAGGGCTGGCCACAGCTTTCGGGGCTGGCCCCTTTGGCGTGGGAGAAATCGCCGGACGTTCGCAAGCCCCGTGCTGGCTTCGGGCAAAAAACGGCCCCGAGCGGGCCTCATACGTCGGGGCCTAGGCGGCACAGGTGAGCCCGCAGCCCCAGGCTCTGTGGTGCCGTGGAAGCGGTGGCAGTGGGCGCTGAGGGCTGGCCACAGCTTTCGGGGCTGGCCCCTTTGGCGTGGGAGAAATCGCCGGACGTTCGCAAGCCCCGTGCCGGCTTCGGGCAAAAAACGGCCCCGAGCGGGCCTCATACGTCGGGGCCAAGGCGGCACAGGTGAGCCCGCAGCCCCAGGCTCTGTGGTGCCGTGGATGCGGCGGCAGTGGGCGCCGAGGGCTGGCCACAGCTTTCGGGGCTGGTCCCTTTGGCGTGGGAGAAATCGCCGGACGTTCGCAAGCCCCGTGCCGGCTTCGGGCAAAAAACGGCCCCGAGCGGGCCTCATACGTCGGGGCCTAGGCGGCACAGGTGAGCCCGCAGCCCCAGGCTCTGTGGTGCCGTGGATGCGGCGGCAGTGGGCGCCGAGGGCTGGCCACAGCTTTTGGGGCTGGCCCCTTTGGCGTGGGAGAAATCCCCGGACGTTTGCAAGCTCCGTGCCGGCTTCGGGCAAAAAACAGCCCTGAGCATACGTCGGGGCCTAGGCGGCACAGGTGAGCCCGCAGCCCCAGGCTCTGTGGTGCCGTGGATGCGGCGGCAGTGGGCGTCGAGGGCTGGCCACAGCTTTCGGGGCTGGCCCCTTTGGCGTGGGAGAAATCCCCGGACGTTCGCAAGCCCCGTGCCGGCTTCGGGCAAAAAACGGCCCCGAGCGGGCCTCATACGTCGGGGCCTAGGCGGCACAGGTGAGCCCGCAGCCCCAGGCTCTGTGGTGCCGTGGAAGCGGCGGCAGTGGGCGCCGAGGGCTGGCCACAGCTTTCGGGGCTGGCCCCTTTGGCGTGGGAGAAATCCCCCGGACGTTTTGCAAGCTCCGTGCCGGCTTCGGGCAAAAAACGGCCCCGAGCGGGCCCTCAATACGTCGGGGCCTAGGGCGGCACAGGTGAGCCCGCAGCCCCAGGCTTCTGTGGTGCCGTGGATGTGGCGGCAGTGGGCGCCGAGGGCTGGCCACAGCTTTCGGGGCTGGCCCCTTTGGCGTGGGAGAAATCGCCGGACGTTCGCAAGCCCCGTGCCGGCTTCGGGCAAAAAACGGCCCCGAGCGGGCCTCATACGTCGGGGCCTAGGCGGCACCGGTGACACCGCAGCCCCAGGCTCTGTGGTGCCGTGGATGTGGCGGCAGTGGGCGCCGAGGGCTGGCCACAGCTTTCGGGGCTGGCCCCTTTGGGCGTGGGAGAAATCGCCGGACGTTCGCAAGCCCCGTGCCGGCTTCGGGCAAAAAACGGCCCCGAGCGGGCCTCATACGTCGGGGCCTAGGCGGCACAGGTGAGCCCGCAGCCCCAGGCTCTGTGGTGCCGTGGATGCGGCGGCAGTGGGCGCCGAGGGCTGGCCACAGCTTTCGGGGCTGGCCCCTTTGGCGTGGGAGAAATCGCCGGACGTTCGCAAGCCCCGTGCCGGCTTCGGGCAAAAAACGGCCCCGAGCGGGGCCTCATACGTCGGGGCCTAGGCGGCACCGGTGAGCCCGCAGCCCCCAGGCTCTGTGGTGCCGTGGAAGCGGCGGCAGTGGGCGCCGAGGGCTGGCCACAGCTTTCGGGGCTGGCCCCTTTGGCGTGGGAGAAATCGCCGGACGTTCGCAAGCCCCGTGCCGGCTTCGGGCAAAAAAACGGCCCCGAGCGGGCCTCATACGTCGGGGCCTAGGCGGCACAGGTGAGCCCGCAGCCCCAGGCTCTGTGGTGCCGTGGATGCGGTGGCAGTGGGCGCCGAGGGCTGGCCACAGGTTTCGGGGCTGGCCCCTTTGGCGTGGGAGAAATCGCCGGACGTTCGCAAGCCCCGTGCCGGCTTCGGGCAAAAACGGCCCCGAGCGGGCCTCATACGTCGGGGCCTAGGCGGCACAGGTGAGCCCGCAGCCCCAGGCTCTGTGGTGCCATGGATGCGGCGGCAGTGGGCGCCGAGGGCTGGCCACAGCTCTCGGGGCTGGCCCCCTTGGCGTGGGAGAAATCGCCGGACGTTCGCAAGCCCCGTGCCGGCTTCGGGCAAAAAACGGCCCCGAGCGGGCCTCATACGTCGGGGCCTAGGCGGCACAGGTGAGCCCGCAGCCCCAGGCTCTGTGGTGCCGTGGAAGCGGCGGCAGTGGGCGCCGAGGGCTGGCCACAGCTTTCGGGGCTGGCCCCTTTGGCGTGGGAGAAATCGCCGGACGTTCGCAAGCCCCGTGCCGGCTTCGGGCAAAAAACGGCCCCGAGCGGGCCTCATACGTCGGGGCCTAGGCGGCACAGGTGAGCCCGCAGCCCCAGGCTCTGTGGTGCCGTGGAAGCGGCGGCAGTGGGCGCCGAGGGCTGGCCACAGCTTTCGGGGCTGGCCCCTTTGGCGTGGGAGGAAATCGCCGGACGTTCGCAAGCCCCGTGCCGGCTTCGGCAAAAAACGGCCCCGAGCGGGCCTCATACGTCGGGGCCTAGGCGGCACAGGTGAGCCCGCAGCCCCAGGCTCTGTGGTGCCGTGGAAGCGGCGGCAGTGGGCGCCGAGGGCTGGCCACAGCTTTCGGGGCTGGCCCCTTTGGCGTGGGAGAAATCGCCGGACGTTCGCAAGCCCCGTGCCGGCTTCGGGCAAAAAACGGCCCCGAGCGGGCCTCATACGTCGGGGCCTAGGCGGCAGCGGTGACACCGCAGCCCCAGGCTCTGTGGTGCCGTGGATGCGGCGGCAGTGGGCGCCGAGGGCTGGCCACAGCTTTCGGGGCTGGCCCCTTTGGCGTGGGGAGAAATCGCCGGACGTTCGCAAGCCCCGTGCCGGCTTCGGGCAAAAAACGGCCCCGAGCGGGCCTCATACGTCGGGGCCTAGGCGGCACAGGTGAGCCTGCAGCCCCAGGCTCTGTGGTGCCGTGGATGCGGCGGCAGTGGGCGCCGAGGGCTGGCCACAGCTTTCGGGGCTGGCCCCTTTGGCGTGGGAGAAATCGCCGGACGTTCGCAAGCCCCGTGCCGGCTTCGGGCAAAAAACGGCCCCGAGCGGGCCTCATACGTCGGGGCCTAGGCGGCACAGGTGAGCCCGCAGCCCCAGGCTCTGTGGTGCCGTGGATGCGGCGGCAGTGGGCGCCGAGGGCTGGCCACAGCTTTTGGGGCTGGCCCCTTTGGCGTGGGAGAAATCCCCGGACGTTTGCAAGCTCCGTGCCGGCTTCGGGCAAAAAACAGCCCTGAGCGGGCCTCATACGTCGGGGCCTAGGCGGCACAGGTGAGCCCGCAGCCCCAGGCTCTGTGGTGCCGTGGATGCGGCGGCAGTGGGCGCCGAGGGCTGGGCACAGCTTTCGGGGCTGGCCCCTTTGGCGTGGGAGAAATCGCCGGACGTTCGCAAGCCCCGTGCCGGCTTCGGGCAAAAAACGGCCCCGAGCGGGCCTCATACGTCGGGGCCTAGGCGGCACAGGTGAGCCCGCAGCCCCAGGCTCTGTGGTGCCGTGGAAGCGGCGGCAGTGGGCGCCGAGGGCTGGCCACAGCTTTCGGGCTGGCCCCTTTGGCGTGGGAGAAATCGCCGGACGTTCGCAAGCCCCGTGCCGGCTTCGGGCAAAAAACGGCCCCGAGCGGGCCTCATACGTCGGGGCCTAGGCGGCAGCGGTGACACCGCAGCCCCAGGCTCTGTGGTGCCGTGGATGTGGCGGCAGTGGGCGCCGAGGGCTGGCCACAGCTTTCGGGGCTGGCCCCTTTGGCGTGGGAGAAATCGCCGGACGTTCGCAAGCCCCGTGCCGGCTTCGGGCAAAAAACGGCCCCGAGCGGGCCTCATACATCGGGGCCTAGGCGGCACAGGTGAGCCCGCAGCCCCAGGCTCTGTGGTGCCGTGGATGCGGCGGCAGTGGGCGCCGAGGGCTGGCCACAGCTTTTGGGGCTGGCCCGTTTGGCGTGGAGAAATCCCCGGACGTTCGCAAGCCCCGTGCCGGCTTCGGGCAAAAAACGGCCCCCGAGCGGGCCTCATACGTCGGGGCCTAGGCAGCACAGGTGAGCCCGCAGCCCCAGGCTCTGTGGTGCCGTGGAAGCGGCGGCAGTGGGCGCTGAGGGCTGGCCACAGCTTTCGGGGCTGGCCCCTTTGGCGTGGGAAAAATCCCCGGACGTTCGCAAGCCCCGTGCCGGCTTCGGGCAAAAAACGGCCCCGAGCGGGCCTCATACGTCGGGGCCTAGGCGGCACAGGTGAGCCCGCAGCCCCAGGCTCTGTGGTGCCGTGGATGCGGCGGCAGTGGGCGCCGAGGGCTGGCCACAGCTTTCGGGGCTGGCCCCTTTGGCGTGGGAGAAATCCCCGGACGTTCGCAAGCCCCGTGCCGGCTTCGGGCAAAAAACGGCCCCGAGCGGGCCTCATACGTCGGGGCCTAGGCGGCACAGGTGAGCCCGCAGCCCCAGGCTCTGTGGTGCCGTGGAAGCGGACGGCAGTGGCAGGGCCGAGGGCTGGCCACAGCTTTCGGGGCTGGCCCCTTTGGCGTGGGAGAAATCCCCGGACGTTCGCAAGCTCCGTGCCGGCTTCGGGCAAAAAAACGGCCCCCGAGCGGGCCTCATACGTCGGGGCCTAGGCGGCACCGGTGACACCGCAGCCCCAGGCAATGTGGTGCCGTGGATGTGGCGGCAGTGGGCGCCGAGGGCTGGCCACAGCTTTCGGGGCTGGCCCCTTTGGCGTGGGAGAAATCCCCGGACGTTTGCAAGCTCCGTGCCGGCTTCGGGCAAAAAACGGCCCTGAGCGGGCCTCATACATCGGGGCCTAGGCGGCACAGGTGAGCCCGCAGCCCCAGGCTCTGTGGTGCCGTGGAAGCGGCGGCAGTGGGCGCCGAGGGCTTGCCACAGCTTTCGGGGCTGGCCCCTTTGGCGTGGGAGAAATCGCCGGACGTTTGCAAGCCCCGTGCCGGCTTCGGGCAAAAAAAACGGCCCCGAGCGGGCCTCATACATCGGTGCCTAGGCGGCACAGGTGAGCCCGCAGCCCCAGGCTCTGTGGTGCCGTGGATGCGGCGGCAGTGGGCGCCGAGGGCTGGCCACAGCTTTTGGGGCTGGCCCCTTTGGCGTGGGAGAAATCCCCTGACGTTCGCAAGCCCCGTGCCGGCTTCGGGCAAAAAACGGCCCCGAGCGGGCCTCATACGTCGGGGCCTAGGCGGCACAGGTGAGCCCGCAGCCCCAGGCTCTGTGGTGCCGTGGATGCGGCGGCAGTGGGCGCCGAGGGCTGGCCACAGCTTTCGGGGCTGGCCCCTTTGGCGTGGGAGAAATCCCCTGACGTTCGCAAGCCCCGTGCCGGCTTCGGGCAAAAAACGGCCCCGAGCGGGCCTCATACGTCGGGGCCTAGGCAGCACAGGTGAGCCCGCAGCCCCAGGCTCTGTGGTGCCGTGGAAGCGGCGGCAGTGGGCGCCGAGGGCTGGCCACAGCTTTCGGGGCTGGCCCCTTTGGCGTGGGAGAAATCGCCGGACGTTCGCAAGCCCCGTGCCGGCTTCGGGCAAAAAAACGGCCCCGAGCGGGCCTCATACGTCGGGGCCTAGGCGGCACAGGTGAGCCCGCAGCCCCAGGCTCTGTGGTGCCGTGGAAGCGGCGGCAGTGGGCGCCGAGGGCTGGCCACAGCTTTCGGGGCTGGTCCCTTTGGCGTGGGAGAAATCGCCGGACGTTCGCAAGCCCCGTGCCGGCTTCGGGCAAAAAACGGCCCCGAGCGGGCCTCATACGTCGGGGCCTAGGCGGCACCGGTGAGCCTGCAAGCCCCAGGCTCTGTGGTGCCGTGGATGCGGCGGCAGTGGGCGCCGAGGCTGGCCACAGCTTTCGGGGCTGGCCCCTTTGGCGTGGGAGAAATCGCCGGACGTTCGCAAGCCCCGTGCCGGCTTCGGGCAAAAAACGGCCCCGAGCGGGCCTCATACGTCGGGGCCTAGGCGGCACAGGTGAGCCCGCAGCCCCAGGCTCTGTGGTGCCGTGGATGCGGCGGCAGTGGGCGCCGAGGGCTGGCCACAGCTCTCGGGGCTGGCCCCCTTGGCGTGGGAGAAATGGCCGGACGTTCGCAAGCCCCGTGCCGGCTTCGGGCAAAAAACGGCCCCGAGCGGGCCTCATACGTCGGGGCCTAGGCGGCACAGGTGAGCCCGCAGCCCCAGGCTCTGTGGTGCCGTGGAAGCGGCGGCAGTGGGCGCCGAGGGCTGGCCACAGCTTTCGGGGCTGGCCCCTTTGGCGTGGGAGAAATCGCCGGACGTTCGCAAGCCCCGTGCCGGCTTCGGGCAAAAAACGGCCCCGAGCGGGCCTCATACGTCGGGGCCTAGGCGGCACAGGTGAGCCCGCAGCCCCAGGCTCTGTGGTGCCGTGGAAGCGGCGGCAGTGGGCGCCGAGGGCTGGCCACAGCTTTCGGGCTGGCCCCTTTGGCGTGGGGAGAAATCGCCGGACGTTCGCAAGCCCCGTGCCGGCTTCGGGCAAAAAACGGCCCCGAGCGGGCCTCATACGTCGGGGCCTAGGCGGCACAGGTGAGCCCGCAGCCCCAGGCTCTGTGGTGCCGTGGAAGCGGCGGCAGTGGGCGCCGAGGGCTGGCCACAGCTTTCGGGGCTGGCCCCTTTGGCGTGGGAGAAATCGCCGGACGTTCGCAAGCCCCGTGCCGGCTTCGGGCAAAAAAACGGCCCCGAGCGGGCCTCATACGTCGGGGCCTAGGCGGCACAGGTGAGCCCGCAGCCCCAGGCTCTGTGGTGCCGTGGATGCGGCGGCAGTGGGCGCCGAGGGCTGGCCACAGGTTTCGGGGCTGGCCCCTTTGGCGTGGGAGAAATCGCCGGACGTTCGCAAGCCCCGTGCTGGCTTCCGGCAAAAAAACGGCCCCGAGCGGGCCTCATACGTCGGGGCCTAGGCGGCACCGGTGACACCGCAGCCCCAGGCTCTGTGGTGCCGTGGATGCGGCGGCAGTGGGCGCCGAGGGCTGGCCACAGCTTTCGGGGCTGGCCCCTTTGGCGTGGGAGAAATCGCCGGACGTTCGCAAGCCCCGTGCCGGCTTCGGGCAAAAAAACGGCCCGAGCGGGCCTCATATGTCGGGGCCTAGGCGGCACAGGTGAGCCCGCAGCCTCAGGCTCTGTGGTGCCGTGGATGCGGCGGCAGTGGGCGCCGAGGGCTGGCCACAGCTTTCGGGGCTGGCCCCTTTGGCGTGGGAGAAATCGCCGGACGTTTGCAAGCCCCGTGCCGGCTTCGGGCAAAAAAACGGCCCTGAGCGGGCCTCATACATCGGGGCCTAGGCGGCACAGGTGAGCCCGCAGCCCCAGGTCTGTGGTGCCCGTGGAAGCGGCGGCAGTGGGCGCCGAGGGCTGGCCACAGCTTTCGGGGCTGGCCCCTTTGGCGTGGGAGAAATCCCCGGACGTTCGCAAGCCCCGTGCCGGCTTCGGGCAAAAAACGGCCCCGAGCGGGCCTCATACGTCGGGGCCTAGGCGGCACAGGTGAGCCCGCAGCCCCAGGCTCTGTGGTGCCGTGGATGCGGCGGCAGTGGGCGCCGAGGGCTGGCCACAGCTTTCGGGGCTGGCCCCTTTGGCGTGGGAGAAATCCCCGGACGTTCGCAAGCCCCGTGCCGGCTTCGGGCAAAAAACGGCCCCGAGCGGGCCTCATACGTCGGGGCCTAGGCGGCACAGGTGAGCCTGCAGCCCCAGGCTCTGTGGTGCCGTGGATGCGGCGGCAGTGGGCGCCGAGGGCTGGCCACAGCTTTCGGGGCTGGCCCCTTTGGCGTGGGAGAAATCGCCGGACGTTCGCAAGCCCCGTGCCGGCTTCGGGCAAAAAACAGCCCCGAGCGGGCCTCATACGTCGGGGCCTAGGCGGCACAGGGTGAGCCCGCAGCCCCAGGCTCTGTGGTGCCGTGGAAGCGGCGGCAGTGGGCGCCGAGGGCTGGCCCACAGCTTTCGGGGCTGGCCCCTTTGGCGTGGGAGAAATCCCCGGACGTTCGCAAGCCCCGTGCCGGCTTCGGGCAAAAAACGGCCCCGAGCGGGGCCTCATACGTCGGGGCCTAGGCGGCACAGGTGAGCCCGCAGCCCCAGGCTCTGTGGTGCCGTGGAAGCGGCGGCAGTGGGCGCTGAGGGCTGGCCACAGCTTTCGGGGCTGGCCCCTTTGGCGTGGGAGAAATCGCCGACGTTCGCAAGCCCCGTGCCGGCTTCGGGCAAAAAACGGCCCCGAGCGGGCCTCATACGTCGGGGCCTAGGCAGCACAGGTGAGCCCGCAGCCCCAGGCTCTGTGGTGCCGTGGAAGCGGCGGCAGTGGGCGCCGAGGGCTGGCCACAGCTTTCGGGGGCTGGCCCCTTTGGCGTGGGAGAAATCCCCTGACGTTCGCAAGCCCCGTGCCGGCTTCGGGCAAAAAAACGGCCCCGAGCGGGCCTCATACGTCGGGGCCTAGGCAGCACAGGTGAGCCCGCAGCCCCAGGCTCTGTGGTGCCGTGGAAGCGGCGGCAGTGGGCGCCGAGGGCTGGCCACAGCTTTCGGGGCTGGCCCCTTTGGCGTGGGAGAAATCGCCGGACGTTCGCAAGCCCCGTGCGGCTTCGGGCAAAAAAACGGCCCCGAGCGGGCCTCATACGTCGGGGCCTCGGCGGCACAGGTGAGCCCGCAGCCCCAGGCTCTGTGGTGCCGTGAAGCGGCGGCAGTGGGCGCCGAGGGCTGGCCACAGCTTTCGGGGCTGGCCCCTTTGGCGTGGGAGAAATCGCCGGACGTTCGCAAGCCCCGTGCCGGCTTCGGGCAAAAAACGGCCCCGAGCGGGCCTCATACGTCGGGGCCTAGGCGGCACAGGTGAGCCCGCAGCCCCAGGCTCTGTGGTGCCGTGGAAGCGGCGGCAGTGGGCGCCGAGGGCTGGCCACAGCTTTTGGGGCTGGCCCCTTTGGCGTGGGAGAAATCGCCGGACGTTCGCAAGCCCCGTGCCGGCTTCGGGCAAAAAACGGCCCCGAGCGGGCCTCATACATCGGTGCCTAGGCGGCACAGGTGAGCCCGCAGCCCCAGGCTCTGTGGTGCCGTGGATGCGGCGGCAGTGGGCGCCGAGGGCTGGCCACAGCTTTCGGGGCTGGCCCCTTTGGCGTGGGAGAAATCCCCTGACGTTCGCAAGCCCCGTGCCGGCTCGGGCAAAAAACGGCCCCGAGCGGGCCTCATACGTCGGGGCCTAGGCAGCACAGGTGAGCCCGCAGCCCCAGGCTCTGTGGTGCCGTGGAAGCGGCGGCAGTGGGCGCCGAGGGCTGGCCACAGCTTTCGGGGCTGGCCCCTTTGGCGTGGGAGAAATCGCCGGACGTTCGCAAGCCCCGTGCCGGCTTCGGGCAAAAAACGGCCCCGAGCGGGCCTCATACGTCGGGGCCTAGGCGGCACCGGTGAGCCCGCAGCCCCAGGCTCTGTGGTGCCGTGGAAGCGGCGGCAGTGGGCGCCGAGGGCTGGCCACAGCTTTCGGGGCTGGCCCCTTTGGCGTGGGAGAAATCGCCGGACGTTCGCAAGCCCCGAGCCGGCTTCGGGCAAAAAACGGCCCCGAGCGGGCCTCATACGTCGGGGCCTAGGCGGCACAGGTGAGCCCGCAGCCCCAGGCTCTGTGGTGCCGTGGATGCGGTGGCAGTGGGCGCCGAGGGCTGGCCACAGGTTTCGGGGCTGGCCCCTTTGGCGTGGGAGAAATCGCCGGACGTTCGCAAGCCCCGTGCCGGCTTCGGGCAAAAAACGGCCCCGAGCGGGCCTCATACGTCGGGGCCTAGGCGGCACAGGTGAGCCCGCAGCCCCAGGCTCTGTGGTGCCGTGGATGCGGCGGCAGTGGGCGCCGAGGGCTGGCCACAGCTCTCGGGGCTGGCCCCTTTGGCGTGGGAGAAATGGCCGGACGTTCGCAAGCCCCGTGCCGGCTTCGGGCAAAAAACGGCCCCGAGCGGGCCTCATACGTCGGGGCCTAGGCGGCACAGGTGAGCCCGCAGCCCCAGGCTCTGTGGTGCCGTGGAAGCGGCGGCAGTGGGCGCCGAGGGCTGGCCACAGCTTTCGGGGCTGGCCCCTTTGGCGTGGAGAAATCGCCGGACGTTCGCAAGCCCCGTGCCGGCTTTCGGGCAAAAAACGGCCCCGAGCGGGCCTCATACGTCGGGGGCCTAGGCGGCACAGGTGAGCCCGCAGCCCCAGGCTCTGTGGTGCCGTGGAAGCGGCGGCAGTGGGCGCCGAGGGCTGGCCACAGCTTTCGGGGCTGGCCCCTTTGGCGTGGGAGAAATCGCCGGACGTTCGCAAGCCCCGTGCCGGCTTCGGGCAAAAAACGGCCCCGAGCGGGCCTCATACGTCGGGGGCCTAGGCGGCACAGGTGAGCCCGCAGCCCCAGGCTCTGTGGTGCCGTGGAAGCGGCGGCAGTGGGCGCTGAGGGCTGGCCACAGCTTTCGGGGCTGGCCCCTTTGGCGTGGGAGAAATCGCCGGACGTTCGCAAGCCCCGTGCCGGCTTCGGGCAAAAAACGGCCCCGAGCGGGCCTCATACGTCGGGGCCTAGGCGGCACAGGTGAGCCCGCAGCCCCAGGCTCTGTGGTGCCGTGGATGCGGCGGCAGTGGGCGCCGAGGGCTGGCCACAGCTTTCGGGGCTGGCCCCTTTGGCGTGGGAGAAATCGCCGGACGTTCGCAAAGCCCCGTGCTGGCTTCGGGCAAAAAAACGGCCCCGAGCGGGCCTCATACGTCGGGGCCTAGGCGGCACAGGTGAGCCCGCAGCCCCAGGCTCTGTGGTGCCGTGGAAGCGGTGGCAGTGGGCGCTGAGGGCTGGCCACAGCTTTCGGGGCTGGCCCCTTTGGCGTGGGAGAAATCGCCGGACGTTCGCAAGCCCCGTGCCGGCTTCGGGCAAAAAACGGCCCCGAGCGGGCCTCATACGTCGGGGCCTAGGCGGCACAGGTGAGCCCGCAGCCCCAGGCTCTGTGGTGCCGTGGATGCGGCGGCAGTGGGCGCCGAGGGCTGGCCACAGCTTTCGGGGCTGGGTCCCTTTGGCGTGGGAGAAATCGCCGGACGTTCGCAAGCCCCGTGCCGGCTTCGGGCAAAAAACGGCCCCGAGCGGGCCTCATACGTCGGGGCCTAGGCGGCACAGGTGAGCCCGCAGCCCCAGGCTCTGTGGTGCCGTGGATGCGGCGGCAGTGGGCGCCGAGGGCTGGCCACAGCTTTTGGGCTGGCCCCTTTGGCGTGGGAGAAATCCCGGACGTTTGCAAGCTCCGTGCCGGCTTCGGGCAAAAAACAGCCCTGAGCGGGCCTCATACGTCGGGGCCTAGGCGGCACAGGTGAGCCCGCAGCCCCAGGCTCTGTGGTGCCGTGGATGCGGCGGCAGATGGGCGTCGAGGGCTGGCCACAGCTTTCGGGGCTGGCCCCTTTGGCGTGGGAGAAATCCCCGGACGTTCGCAAGCCCCGTGCCGGCTTCGGGCAAAAAACGGCCCGAGCGGGGCCTCATACGTCGGGGCCTAGGCGGCACAGGTGAGCCCGCAGCCCCAGGCTCTGTGGTGCCGTGGAAGCGGCGGCAGTGGGGCGCCGAGGGCTGGCCACAGCTTTCGGGGCTGGCCCCTTTGGCGTGGGGAGAAATCCCCGGACGTTTGCAAGCTCCGTGCCGGCTTCGGGCAAAAAACGGCCCCGAGCGGGCCTCATACGTCGGGGCCTAGGCGGCACAGGTGAGCCCGCAGCCCCAGGCTCTGTGGTGCCGTGGATGTGGCGGCAGTGGGCGCCGAGGGCTGGCCACAGCTTTCGGGGCTGGCCCCTTTGGCGTGGGAGAAATCGCCGGACGTTCGCAAGCCCCGTGCCGGCTTCGGGCAAAAAACGCCCCGAGCGGGGCCTCATACGTCGGGGCCTAGGCGGCACCGGTGACACCGCAGCCCCAGGCTCTGTGGTGCCGTGGATGTGGCGGGCAGTGGGCGCCGAGGGCTGGCCACAGCTTTCGGGGCTGGCCCCTTTGGCGTGGGAGAAATCGCCGGAACGTTCGCAAGCCCCGTGCCGGCTTCGGGCAAAAAAACGGCCCCGAGCGGGCCTCATACGTCGGGCCTAGGCGGCACAGGTGAGCCCGCAGCCCCAGGCTCTGTGGTGCCGTGGATGCGGCGGCAGTGGGCGCCGAGGGCTGGCCACAGCTTTCGGGGCTGGCCCCTTTGGCGTGGGAGAAATCGCCGGACGTTCGCAAGCCCCGTGCCGGCTTCGGGCAAAAAACGGCCCCGAGCGGGCCTCATACGTCGGGGCCTAGGCGGCACCGGTGAGCCCGCAGCCCCAGGCTCTGTGGTGCCGTGGAAGCGGCGGCAGTGGGCGCCGAGGGCTGGCCACAGCTTTCGGGCTGGCCCCTTTGGCGTGGGAGAAATCGCCGGACGTTCGCAAGCCCCGTGCCGGCTTCGGGCAAAAAACGGCCCCGAGCGGGCCTCATACGTCGGGGCCTAGGCGGCACAGGTGAGCCCGCAGCCCCAGGCTCTGTGGTGCCGTGGATGCGGTGGCAGTGGGCGCCGAGGGCTGGCCACAGCTTTCGGGGCTGGCCCCTTTGGCGTGGGAGAAATCGCCGGACGTTCGCAAGCCCCGTGCCGGCTTCGGGCAAAAAACGGCCCCGAGCGGGCCTCATACGTCGGGGCCTAGGCGGCACAGGTGAGCCCGCAGCCCCAGGCTCTGTGGTGCCATGGATGCGGCGGCAGTGGGCGCCGAGGGCTGGCCACAGCTCTCGGGGCTGGCCCCCTTGGCGTGGGAGAAATCGCCGGACGTTCGCAAGCCCCGTGCCGGCTTCGGGCAAAAAACGGCCCCGAGCGGGGCCTCATACGTCGGGGCCTAGGCGGCACAGGTGAGCCCGCAGCCCCAGGCTCTGTGGTGCCGTGGAAGCGGCGGCAGTGGGCGCCGAGGGCTGGCCACAGCTTTCGGGGCTGGCCCCTTTGGCGTGGGAGAAATCGCCGGACGTTCGCAAGCCCCGTGCCGGCTTCGGGCAAAAAACGGCCCCGAGCGGGCCTCATACGTCGGGGCCTAGGCGGCACAGGTGAGCCCGCAGCCCCAGGCTCTGTGGTGCCGTGGAAGCGGCGGCAGTGGGCGCCGAGGGCTGGCCACAGCTTTCGGGGCTGGCCCCTTTGGCGTGGGAGAAATCGCCGGACCGTTTCGCAAGCCCCGTGCCGGCTTCGGGCAAAAAACGGCCCCGAGCGGGCCTCATACGTCGGGGCCTAGGCGGCACAGGTGAGCCCGCAGCCCCAGGCTCTGTGGTGCCGTGGAAGCGGCGGCAGTGGGCGCCGAGGGGCTGGCCACAGCTTTCGGGGCTGGCCCCTTTGGCGTGGGAGAAATCGCCGGACGTTCCGCAAGCCCCGTGCCGGCTTCGGGCAAAAAACGGCCCCGAGCGGGCCTCATACGTCGGGGGCCTAGGCGGCAGCGGTGACACCCGCAGCCCCAGGCTCTGTGGTGCCGTGGATGCGGCGGCAGTGGGCGCCGAGGGCTGGCCACAGCTTTCGGGGCTGGCCCCTTTGGCGTGGGAGAAATCGCCGGACGTTCGCAAGCCCCGTGCCGGCTTCGGGCAAAAAAACGGCCCCGAGCGGCCTCATACGTCGGGGCCTAGGCGGCACAGGTGAGCCTGCAGCCCCAGGCTCTGTGGTGCCGTGGATGCGGCGGCAGTGGGCGCCGAGGGCTGGCCACAGCTTTCGGGGCTGGCCCCTTTGGCGTGGGAAGAAATCGCCGGACGTTCGCAAGCCCCGTGCCGGCTTCGGGCAAAAAAACGGCCCCGAGCGGGCCTCATACGTCGGGGCCTAGGCGGCACAGGTGAGCCCGCAGCCCCAGGCTCTGTGGTGCCGTGGATTGCGGCGGCAGTGGGCGCCGAGGGCTGGCCACAGCTTTTTGGGGCTGGCCCCTTTGGCGTGGGAGAAATCCCCGGACGTTTGCAAGCTCCGTGCCGGCTTCGGGCAAAAAACAGCCCTGAGCGGGCCTCATACGTCGGGGCCTAGGCGGCACAGGTGAGCCCGCAGCCCCAGGCTCTGTGGTGCCGTGGATGCGGCGGCAGTGGGCGCCGAGGGCTGGGCACAGCTTTCGGGGCTGGCCCCTTTGGCGTGGGAGAAATCGCCGGACGTTCGCAAGCCCCGTGCCGGCTTCGGGCAAAAAACGGCCCCGAGCGGGCCTCATACGTCGGGGCCTAGGCGGCACAGGTGAGCCCGCAGCCCCAGGCTCTGTGGTGCCGTGGAAGCGGCGGCAGTGGGGCGCCGAGGGCTGGCCACAGCTTTCGGGGCTGGCCCCTTTGGCGTGGGAGAAATCGCCGGACGTTCGCAAGCCCCGTGCCGGCTTCGGGCAAAAAACGGCCCCGAGCGGGGCCTCATACGTCGGGGCCTAGGCGGCAGCGGTGACACCGCAGCCCCAGGCTCTGTGGTGCCGTGGATGTGGCGGCAGTGGGCGCCGAGGGCTGGCCACAGCTTTCGGGGCTGGCCCCTTTGGCGTGGGAGAATCGCCGGACGTTCGCAAGCCCCGTGCCGGCTTCGGGCAAAAAAACGGCCCCCGAGCGGGCCTCATACATCGGGGGCCTAGGCGGCACAGGTGAGCCCGCAGCCCCAGGCTCTGTGGTGCCGTGGATGCGGCGGCAGTGGGGCGCCGAGGGCTGGCCACAGCTTTTGGGGCTGGCCCGTTTGGCGTGGGAGAAATCCCCGGACGTTCGCAAGCCCCGTGCCGGCTTCGGGCAAAAAACGGCCCCGAGCGGGCCTCATACGTCGGGGCCTAGGCAGCACAGGTGAGCCCGCAGCCCCAGGCTCTGTGGTGCCGTGGAAGCGGCGGCAGTGGGCGCTGAGGGCTGGCCACAGCTTTCGGGGCTGGCCCCTTTGGCGTGGGAAAAATCCCCGGACGTTCGCAAGCCCCGTGCCGGCTTCGGGCAAAAAAACGGCCCCGAGCGGGCCTCATACGTCGGGGCCTAGGCGGCACAGGTGAGCCCGCAGCCCCAGGCTCTGTGGTGCCGTGGATGCGGCGGCAGTGGGCGCCGAGGGCTGGCCACAGCTTTCGGGGCTGGCCCCTTTGGCGTGGGAGAAATCCCCGGACGTTCGCAAGCCCCGTGCCGGCTTCTGGGCAAAAAACGGCCCCGAGCGGGCCTCATACGTCGGGGCCTAGGCGGCACAGGTGAGCCCGCAGCCCCAGGCTCTGTGGTGCCGTGGATGCGGCGGCAGTGGGCGCCGAGGGCTGGCCACAGCTTTCGGGGCTGGCCCCTTTGGCGTGGGAGAAATCGCCGGACCGTTCGCAAGGCCCCGTGCCGGCTTCGGGCAAAAAACGGCCCCGAGCGGGGCCTCATACGTCGGGGCCTAGGCGGCACAGGTGAGCCCGCAGCCCCAGGCTCTGTGGTGCCGTGGATGCGGGCGGCAGTGGGCGCCGAGGGCTGGCCACAGCTTTCGGGGCTGGCCCCTTTGGCGTGGGAGAAATCCCCGGGACGTTTGCAAGCCCCGTGCCGGCTTCGGGCAAAAAACAGCCCCGAGCGGGCCTCATACGTCGGGGCCTAGGCGGCACCGGTGAGCCCGCAGCCCCAGGCTCTGTGGTGCCGTGGATGCGGCGGCAGTGGGCGCCGAGGGCTGGCCACAGCTTTCGGGGCTGGCCCCTTTGGCGTGGGAGAAATACCCGGACGTTTGCAAGCCCCGTGCCGGCTTCGGGCAAAAAACGGCCCCTGAGCGGGCCTCATACATCGGGGCCTAGGCGGCACAGGTGAGCCCGCAGCCCCAGGCTCTGTGGTGCCGTGGAAGCGGCGGCAGTGGGGCGCCGAGGGCTGGCCACAGCTTTCGGGGCTGGCCCCTTTGGCGTGGGAGAAATCGCCGGACGTTCGCAAGCCCCGTGCCGGCTTCGGGCAAAAAACGGCCCCGAGCGGGCCTCATACGTCGGGGCCTAGGCGGCACAGGTGAGCCCGCAGCCCCAGGCTCTGTGGTGCCGTGGAAGCGGCGGCAGTGGGCGCCGAGGGCTGGCCACAGCTTTCGGGGCTGGCCCCTTTGGCGTGGGAGAAATCGCCGGACGTTCGCAAGCCCCGTGCCGGCTTCGGGCAAAAAAACGGCCCCGAGCGGGCCTCATACGTCGGGGCCTAGGCGGCACAGGTGAGCCCGCAGCCCCAGGCTCTGTGGTGCCGTGGATGCGGCGGCAGTGGGCGCCGAGGGCTGGCCACAGCTTTCGGGGCTGGCCCCTTTGGCGTGGGAGAAATCCCCGGACGTTTGCAAGCTCCGTGCCGGCTTCGGGCAAAAAACGGCCCCGAGCGGGCCTCATACGTCGGGGCCTAGGCGGCACCGGTGACACCGCAGCCCCAGGCTCTGTGGTGCCGTGGATGTGGCGGCAGTGGGCGCCGAGGGCTGGCCACAGCTTTCGGGGCTGGCCCCTTTGGCGTGGGAGAAATCCCCGGACGTTTGCAAGCTCCGTGCCGGCTTCGGGCAAAAAACGGCCCCGAGCGGGCCTCATACATCGGGGCCTAGGCGGCACAGGTGAGCCCGCAGCCCCAGGCTCTGTGGTGCCGTGGATGCGGCGGCAGTGGGCGCCGAGGGCTGGCCACAGCTTTCGGGGCTGGCCCCTTTGGCGCGGGAGAAATCCCGGACGTTCGCAAGCCCCGTGCCGGCTTCGGGCAAAAAACGGCCCCGAGCGGGCCTCATACGTCGGGGCCTAGGCAGCACAGGTGAGCCCGCAGCCCCAGGCTCTGTGGTGCCGTGGAAGCGGCGGCAGTGGGCGCCGAGGGCTGGCCACAGCTTTCGGGGCTGGCCCCTTTGGCGTGGGAGAAATCGCCAGACGTTCGCAAGCCCCGTGCCGGCTTCGGGCAAAAAACGGCCCCGAGCGGGCCTCATACGTCGGGGCCTAGGCGGCACAGGTGAGCCGCAGCCCCAGGCTCTGTGGTGCCGTGGATGCGGCGGCAGTGGGGCGCCGAGGGCTGGCCACAGCTTTCGGGGCTGGCCCCTTTGGCGTGGGAGAAATCGCCGGACGTTCGCAAGCCCCGTGCCGGCTTCGGGCAAAAAACGGCCCCGAGCGGGCCTCATACGTCGGGGCCTAGGCGGCACAGGTGAGCCCGCAGCCCCAGGCTCTGTGGTGCCGTGGAAGCGGCGGCAGTGGGCGCTGAGGGCTGGCCACAGCTTTCGGGGCTGGCCCCTTTTGGCGTGGGAGAAATGGCCGGACGTTCGCAAGCCCCGTGCCGGCTTCGGGCAAAAAAACGGCCCCGAGCGGGCCTCATACGTCGGGGCCTAGGCGGCACAGGTGAGCCCGCAGCCCCAGGCTCTGTGGTGCGTGGATGCGGCGGCAGTGGGCGCCGAGGGCTGGCCACAGGTTTCGGGGCTGGCCCCTTTGGCGTGGGAGAAATCCCCGGACGTTCGCAAGCCCCGTGCTGGCTTCAGGGCAAAAAACGGCCCCGAGCGGGCCTCATACGTCGGGGCCTAGGCGGCACCGGTGACACCGCAGCCCAGGCTCTGTGTGGTGCCGTGGATGCGGCGGCAGTGGGCGCCGAGGGCTGGCCACAGCTTTCGGGGCTGGCCCCTTTGGCGTGGGAGAAATCGCCGGACGTTCGCAAGCCCCGTGCCGGCTTCGGGCAAAAAACGGCCCCGAGCGGGCCTCATATGTCGGGGCCTAGGCGGCACAGGTGAGCCCGCAGCCTCAGGCTCTGTGGTGCCGTGGATGCGGTGGCAGTGGGCGCCGAGGGCTGGCCACAGCTTTCGGGGCTGGCCCCTTTGGCGTGGGAGAAATCGCCGGACGTTTGCAAGCCCCGTGCCGGCTTCGGGCAAAAAACGGCCCTGAGCGGGCCTCATACATCGGGGCCTAGGCGGCACAGGTGAGCCCGCAGCCCCAGGCTCTGTGGTGCCGTGGAAGCGGCGGCAGTGGGCGCCGAGGGCTGGCCACAGCTTTCGGGGCTGGCCCCTTTGGCGTGGGAGAAATCCCCGGACGTTCGCAATCCCCGTGCCGGCTTCGGGCAAAAAACGGCCCCGAGCGGGCCTCATACGTCGGGGCCTAGGCGGCACAGGTGAGCCCGCAGCCCCAGGCTCTGTGGTGCCGTGGATGCGGCGGCAGTGGGCGCCGAGGGCTGGCCACAGCTTTCGGGGCTGGCCCCTTTGGCGTGGGAGAAATCCCCGGACGTTCGCAAGCCCCGTGCCGGCTTCGGGCAAAAAACGGCCCCGAGCGGGCCTCATACGTCGGGGCCTAGGCGGCACAGGTGAGCCTGCAGCCCCAGGCTCTGTGGTGCCGTGGATGCGGCGGCAGTGGGCGCCGAGGGCTGGCCACAGCTTTCGGGGCTGGCCCCTTTGGCGTGGGAGAAATCGCCGGACGTTCGCAAGCCCCGTGCCGGCTTCGGGCAAAAAACAGCCCCGAGCGGGCCTCATACGTCGGGGCCTAGGCGGCACAGGTGAGCCCGCAGCCCCAGGCTCTGTGGTGCCGTGGAAGCGGCGGCAGTGGGCGCCGAGGGCTGGCCACAGCTTTCGGGGCTGGCCCCTTTGGCGTGGGAGAAATCCCCGGACGTTCGCAAGCCCCGTGCCGGCTTCGGGCAAAAAACGGCCCCGAGCGGGCCTCATACGTCGGGGCCTCGGCGGCACAGGTGAGCCCGCAGCCCCAGGCTCTGTGGTGCCGTGGAAACGGCGGCAGTGGGCGCCGAGGGCTGGCCACAGCTTTCGGGGCTGGCCCCTTTGGCGTGGGAGAAATCCCCGGACGTTTGCAAGCTCCGTGCCGGCTTCGGGCAAAAAACGGCCCCGAGCGGGCCTCATACGTCGGGGCCTAGGCAGCACAGGTGAGCCCGCAGCCCCAGGCTCTGTGGTGCCGTGGAAGCGGCGGCAGTGGGCGCCGAGGGCTGGCCACAGCTTTCGGGGCTGGCCCCTTTGGCGTGGGAGAAATCGCCGGACGTTCGCAAGCCCCGTGCCGGCTTCGGGCAAAAAACGGCCCCGAGCGGGCCTCATACGTCGGGGCCTAGGCGGCACAGGTGAGCCCGCAGCCCCAGGCTCTGTGGTGCCGTGGAAGCGGCGGCAGTGTGCGCCGAGGGCTGGCCACAGCTTTCGGGGCTGGCCCCTTTGGCGTGGGAGAAATCCCCGGACGTTCGCAAGCTCCGTGCCGGCTTCGGGCAAAAAACGGCCCCGAGCGGGCCTCATACGTCGGGGCCTAGGCGGCACCGGTGACACCGCAGCCCCAGGCAATGTGGTGCCGTGGATGTGGCGGCAGTGGGCGCCGAGGGCTGGCCACAGCTTTCGGGGCTGGCCCCCTTTGGCGTGGGAGAAATCCCCGGACGTTTGCAAGCTCCGTGCCGGCTTCGGGCAAAAAACGGCCCTGAGCGGGCCTCATACATCGGGGCCTAGGCGGCACAGGTGAGCCCGCAGCCCCAGGCTCTGTGGTTGCCGTGGAAGCGGCGGCAGTGGGCGCCGAGGGCTGGCCACAGCTTTCGGGGCTGGCCCCTTTGGCGTGGGAGAAATCGCCGGACGTTTGCAAGCCCCGTGCCGGCTTCGGGCAAAAAACGGCCCCGAGCGGGCCTCATACATCGGTGCCTAGGCGGCACAGGTGAGCCCGCAGCCCCAGGCTCTGTGGTGCCGTGGATGCGGGCGGCAGTGGGCGCCGAGGGCTGGCCACAGCTTTCGGGGCTGGCCCCTTTGGCGTGGGAGAAATCCCCTGACGTTCGCAAGCCCCGTGCCGGCTTCGGGCAAAAAACGGCCCCGAGCGGGCCTCATACGTCGGGGCCTAGGCAGCACAGGTGAGCCCGCAGCCCCAGGCTCTGTGGTGCCGTGGAAGCGGCGGCAGTGGGCGCCGAGGGCTGGCCACAGCTTTCGGGGCTGGCCCCTTTGGCGTGGGAGAAATCGCCGGACGTTCGCAAGCCCCGTGCCGGCTTCGGGCAAAAAACGGCCCCGAGCGGGCCTCATACGTCGGGGCCTAGGCGGCACAGGTGAGCCCGCAGCCCCAGGCTCTGTGGTGCCGTGGAAGCGGCGGCAGTGGGCGCCGAGGGCTGGCCACAGCTTTCGGGGCTGGCCCCTTTGGCGTGGGAGAAATCGCCGGACGTTCGCAAGCCCCGTGCCGGCTTCGGGCAAAAAACGGCCCCGAGCGGGCCTCATACGTCGGGGCCTAGGCGGCACAGGTGAGCCCGCAGCCCCAGGCTCTGTGGTGCCGTGGATGCGGTGGCAGTGGGCGCCGAGGGCTGGCCACAGGTTTCGGGGCTGGCCCCTTTGGCGTGGGAGAAATCGCCGGACGTTCGCAAGCCCCGTGCCGGCTTTCGGGCAAAAAAACGGCCCCGAGCGGGCCTCATACGTCGGGGCCTAGGCGGCACAGGTGAGCCCGCAGCCCCAGGCTCTGTGGTGCCGTGGATGCGGCGGCAGTGGGCGCCGAGGGCTGGCCACAGCTCTCGGGGCTGGCCCCCTTGGCGTGGGAGAAATGGCCGGACGTTCGCAAGCCCCGTGCCGGCTTCGGGCAAAAAACGGCCCCGAGCGGGCCTCATACGTCGGGGCCTAGGCGGCACAGGTGAGCCCGCAGCCCCAGGCTCTGTGGTGCCGTGGAAGCGGCGGCAGTGTGCGCCGAGGGCTGGCCACAGCTTTCGGGGCTGGCCCCTTTGGCGTGGGAGAAATCGCCGGACGTTCGCAAGCCCCGTGCCGTCTTCGGGCAAAAAACAGCCCCGAGCGGGCCTCATACGTCGGGGCCTAGGCGGCACAGGTGAGCCCGCAGCCCCAGGCTCTGTGGTGCCGTGGAAGCGGCGGCAGTGGGCGCCGAGGGCTGGCCACAGCTTTCGGGGCTGGCCCCTTTGGCGTGGGAGAAATCGCCGGACGTTCGCAAGCCCCGTGCCGGCTTCGGGCAAAAAACGGCCCCGAGCGGGCCTCATACGTCGGGGCCTAGGCGGCACAGGTGAGCCCGCAGCCCCAGGCTCTGTGGTGCCGTGGAAGCGGCGGCAGTGGGCGCTGAGGGCTGGCCACAGCTTTCGGGGCTGGCCCCTTTGGCGTGGGAGAAATCGCCGGACGTTCGCAAGCCCCGTGCCGGCTTCGGGCAAAAAACGGCCCCGAGCGGGCCTCATACGTCGGGGCCTAGGCGGCACAGGTGAGCCCGCAGCCCCAGGCTCTGTGGTGCCGTGGATGCGGCGGCAGTGGGCGCCGAGGGCTGGCCACAGCTTTCGGGGCTGGCCCCTTTGGCGTGGGAGAAATCGCCGGACGTTCGCAAGCCCCGTGCTGGCTTCGGGCAAAAAACGGCCCCGAGCGGGCCTCGGACGTCGGGGCCTAGGCGGCACAGGTGAGCCCGCAGCCCCAGGCTCTGTGGTGCCGTGGAAGCGGTGGCAGTGGGCGCTGAGGGCTGGCCACAGCTTTCGGGGCTGGTCCCTTTGGCGTGGGAGAAATCGCCGGACGTTCGCAAGCCCCGTGCCGGCTTCGGGCAAAAAACGGCCCCGAGCGGGCCTCATACGTCGGGGCCTAGGCGGCACAGGTGAGCCCGCAGCCCCAGGCTCTGTGGTGCCGTGGATGCGGCGGCAGTGGGCGCCGAGGGCTGGCCACAGCTTTCGGGGCTGGTCCCTTTGGCGTGGGAGAAATCGCCGGACGTTCGCAAGCCCCGTGCCGGCTTCGGGCAAAAAACGGCCCCGAGCGGGCCTCATACGTCGGGGCCTAGGCGGCACCGGTGAGCCTGCAGCCCCAGGCTCTGTGGTGCCGTGGATGCGGCGGCAGTGGGCGCCGAGGGCTGGCCACAGCTTTCGGGGCTGGCCCCTTTGGCGTGGGAGAAATCGCCGGACGTTCGCAAGCCCCGTGCCGGCTTCGGGCAAAAAACGGCCCCGAGCGGGCCTCATACGTCGGGGCCTAGGCGGCACAGGTGAGCCCGCAGCCCCAGGCTCTGTGGTGCCGTGGATGCGGCGGCAGTGGGCGCCGAGGGCTGGCCACAGCTCTCGGGGCTGGCCCCCTTGGCGTGGGAGAAATGGCCGGACGTTCGCAAGCCCCGTGCCGGCTTCGGGCAAAAAACGGCCCCGAGCGGGCCTCATACGTCGGGGCCTAGGCGGCACAGGTGAGCCCGCAGCCCCAGGCTCTGTGGTGCCGTGGAAGTGGCGGCAGTGGGCGCCGAGGGCTGGCCACAGCTTTCGGGGCTGGCCCCTTTGGCGTGGGAGAAATCGCCGGACGTTCGCAAGCCCCGTGCCGGCTTCGGGCAAAAAACGGCCCCGAGCGGGCCTCATACGTCGGGGCCTAGGCGGCACAGGTGAGCCCGCAGCCCCAGGCTCTGTGGTGCCGTGGAAGCGGCGGCAGTGGGCGCCGAGGGCTGGCCACAGCTTTCGGGGCTGGCCCCTTTGGCGTGGGAGAAATCGCCGGACGTTCGCAAGCCCCGTGCCGGCTTCGGGCAAAAAACGGCCCCGAGCGGGCCTCATACGTCGGGGCCTAGGCGGCACAGGTGAGCCCGCAGCCCCAGGCTCTGTGGTGCCGTGGAAGCGGCGGCAGTGGGCGCTGAGGGCTGGCCACAGCTTTCGGGGCTGGCCCCTTTGGCGTGGGAGAAATCGCCGGACGTTCGCAAGCCCCGTGCCGGCTTCGGGCAAAAAACGGCCCCGAGCGGGCCTCATACGTCGGGGCCTAGGCGGCACAGGTGAGCCCGCAGCCCCAGGCTCTGTGGTGCCGTGGATGCGGCGGCAGTGGGCGCCGAGGGCTGGCCACAGCTTTCGGGGCTGGCCCCTTTGGCGTGGGAGAAATCGCCGGACGTTCGCAAGCCCCGTGCTGGCTTCGGGCAAAAAACGGCCCCGAGCGGGCCTCATACGTCGGGGCCTAGGCGGCACCGGTGACACCGCAGCCCCAGGCTCTGTGGTGCCGTGGATGCGGCGGCAGTGGGCGCCGAGGGCTGGCCACAGCTTTCGGGGCTGGCCCCTTTGGCGTGGGAGAAATCGCCGGACGTTCGCAAGCCCCGTGCCGGCTTCGGGCAAAAAACGGCCCCGAGCGGGCCTCATATGTCGGGGCCTAGGCGGCACAGGTGAGCCCGCAGCCTCAGGCTCTGTGGTGCCGTGGATGCGGCGGCAGTGGGCGCCGAGGGCTGGCCACAGCTTTCGGGGCTGGCCCCTTTGGCGTGGGAGAAATCGCCGGACGTTTGCAAGCCCCGTGCCGGCTTCGGGCAAAAAACGGCCCTGAGCGGGCCTCATACATCGGGGCCTAGGCGGCACAGGTGAGCCCGCAGCCCCAGGCTCTGTGGTGCCGTGGAAGCGGCGGCAGTGGGCGCCGAGGGCTGGCCACAGCTTTCGGGGCTGGCCCCTTTGGCGTGGGAGAAATCCCCGGACGTTCGCAAGCCCCGTGCCGGCTTTGGGCAAAAAACGGCCCCGAGCGGGCCTCATACGTCGGGGCCTAGGCGGCACAGGTGAGCCCGCAGCCCCAGGCTCTGTGGTGCCGTGGATGCGGCGGCAGTGGGCGCCGAGGGCTGGCCACAGCTTTCGGGGCTGGCCCCTTTGGCGTGGGAGAAATCCCCGGACGTTCGCAAGCCCCGTGCCGGCTTCGAGCAAAAAACTGCCCCGAGCGGGCCTCATACGTCGGGGCCTAGGCGGCACAGGTGAGCCTGCAGCCCCAGGCTCTGTGGTGCCGTGGATGCGGCGGCAGTGGGCGCCGAGGGCTGGCCACAGCTTTCGGGGCTGGCCCCTTTGGCGTGGGAGAAATCGCCGGACGTTCGCAAGCCCCGTGCCGGCTTCGGGCAAAAAACAGCCCCGAGCGGGCCTCATACGTCGGGGCCTAGGCGGCACAGGTGAGCCCGCAGCCCCAGGCTCTGTGGTGCCGTGGAAGCGGCGGCAGTGGGCGCCGAGGGCTGGCCACAGCTTTCGGGGCTGGCCCCTTTGGCGTGGGAGAAATCCCCGGACGTTCGCAAGCTCCGTGCCGGCTTCGGGCAAAAAACGGCCCCGAGCGGGCCTCATACGTCGGGGCCTAGGCGGCACCGGTGACACCGCAGCCCCAGGCAATGTGGTGCCGTGGATGTGGCGGCAGTGGGCGCCGAGGGCTGGCCACAGCTTTCGGGGCTGGCCCCTTTGGCGTGGGAGAAATCCCCGGACGTTTGCAAGCTCCGTGCCGGCTTCGGGCAAAAAACGGCCCTGAGCGGGCCTCATACGTCGGGGCCTAGGCGGCACAGGTGAGCCCGCAGCCCCAGGCTCTGTGGTGCCGTGGAAGCGGCGGCAGTGGGCGCCGAGGGCTGGCCACAGCTTTCGGGGCTGGCCCCTTTGGCGTGGGAGAAATCCCCGGACGTTCGCAAGCCCCGTGCCGGCTTCGGGCAAAAAAACGGCCCCGAGCGGGCCTCATACGTCGGGGCCTAGGCGGCACAGGTGAGCCCGCAGCCCCAGGCTCTGTGGTGCCGTGGATGCGGCGGCAGTGGGCGCCGAGGGCTGGCCACAGCTTTCGGGGCTTGGCCCCTTTGGCGTGGGAGAAATCCCCGGACGTTCGCAAGCCCCGTGCCGGCTTCGGGCAAAAAAACGGCCCCGAGCGGGCCTCATACGTCGGGGCCTAGGCAGCACAGGTGAGCCCGCAGCCCCAGGCTCTGTGGTGCCGTGGAAGCGGCGGCAGTGGGCGCCGAGGGCTGGCCACAGCTTTCGGGGCTGGCCCCTTTGGCGTGGGAGAAATCGCCGGACGTTCGCAAGCCCCGTGCCGGCTTCGGGCAAAAAACGGCCCCGAGCGGGCCTCATACGTCGGGGCCTAGGCGGCACAGGTGAGCCCGCAGCCCCAGGCTCTGTGGTGCCGTGGAAGCGGCGGCAGTGGGCGCCGAGGGCTGGCCACAGCTTTCGGGGCTGGCCCCTTTGGCGTGGGAGAAATGGCCGGACGTTCGCAAGCCCCGTGCCGGCTTCGGGCAAAAAACGGCCCCGAGCGGGCCTCATACGTCGGGGCCTAGGCGGCACAGGTGAGCCCGCAGCCCCAGGCTCTGTGGTGCCGTGGATGCGGCGGCAGTGGGCGCCGAGGGCTGGCCACAGCTTTCGGGGCTGGCCCCTTTGGCGTGGGAGAAATCGCCGGACGTTCGCAAGCCCCGTGCCGGCTTCGGGCAAAAAACGGCCCCGAGCGGGCCTCATACGTCGGGGCCTAGGCGGCACAGGTGAGCCCGCAGCCCCAGGCTCTGTGGTGCCGTGGAAGCGGCGGCAGTGGGCGCCGAGGGCTGGCCACAGCTTTCGGGGCTGGCCCCTTTGGCGTGGGAGAAATCGCCGGACGTTCGCAAGCCCCGTGCCGGCTTCGGGCAAAAAACGGCCCCGAGCGGGCCTCATACGTCGGGGCCTAGGCGGCACAGGTGAGCCCGCAGCCCCAGGCTCTGTGGTGCCGTGGAAGCGGCGGCAGTGGGCGCTGAGGGCTGGCCACAGCTTTCGGGGCTGGCCCCTTTGGCGTGGGAGAAATCGCCGGACGTTCGCAAGCCCCGTGCCGGCTTCGGGCAAAAAACGGCCCCGAGCGGGCCTCATACGTCGGGGCCTAGGCGGCACAGGTGAGCCCGCAGCCCCAGGCTCTGTGGTGCCGTGGATGCGGCGGCAGTGGGCGCCGAGGGGCTGGCCACAGCTTTCGGGGCTGGCCCCTTTGGCGTGGGAGAAATCGCCGGACGTTCGCAAGCCCCGTGCTGGCTTCGGGCAAAAAACGGCCCCGAGCGGGCCTCGGACGTCGGGGCCTAGGCGGCACAGGTGAGCCCGCAGCCCCAGGCTCTGTGGTGCCGTGGAAGCGGTGGCAGTGGGCGCTGAGGGCTGGGCACAGCTTTCGGGGCTGGCCCCTTTGGCGTGGGAGAAATCGCCGGACGTTCGCAAGCCCCGTGCCGGCTTCGGGCAAAAAACGGCCCCGAGCGGGCCTCATACGTCGGGGCCTAGGCGGCACAGGTGAGCCCGCAGCCCCAGGCTCTGTGGTGCCGTGGATGCGGCGGCAGTGGGCGCCGAGGGCTGGCCACAGCTTTCGGGGCTGGTCCCTTTGGCGTGGGAGAAATCGCCGGACGTTCGCAAGCCCCGTGCCGGCTTCGGGCAAAAAACGGCCCCGAGCGGGCCTCATACGTCGGGGCCTAGGCGGCACCGGTGAGCCCGCAGCCCCAGGCTCTGTGGTGCCGTGGATGCGGCGGCAGTGGGCACCGAGGGCTGGCCACAGCTTTCGGGGCTGGCCCCTTTGGCGTGGGAGAAATCGCTGGACGTTCGCAAGCCCCGTGCCGGCTTCGGGCAAAAAACGGCCCCGAGCGGGCCTCATACGTCGGGGCCTAGGCGGCACAGGTGAGCCCGCAGCCCCAGGCTCTGTGGTGCCGTGGAAGCGGCGGCAGTGGGCGCTGAGGGCTGGCCACAGCTTTCGGGGCTGGCCCCTTTGGCGTGGGAGAAATCGCCGGACGTTCGCAAGCCCCGTGCCGGCTTCGGGCAAAAAAACGGCCCCGAGCGGGCCTCATACGTCGGGGCCTAGGCGGCACAGGTGAGCCCGCAGCCCCAGGCTCTGTGGTGCCGTGGATGCGGCGGCAGTGGGCGCCGAGGGCTGGCCACAGGTTTCGGGGCTGGCCCCTTTGGCGTGGGAGAAATCGCCGGACGTTCGCAAGCCCCGTGCTGGCTTCGGGCAAAAAACGGCCCCGAGCGGGCCTCATACGTCGGGGCCTAGGCGGCACCGGTGACACCGCAGCCCCAGGCTCTGTGGTGCCGTGGATGCGGCGGCAGTGGGCGCCGAGGGCTGGCCACAGCTTTCGGGGCTGGCCCCTTTGGCGTGGGAGAAATCGCCGGACGTTCGCAAGCCCCGTGCCGGCTTCGGGCAAAAAACGGCCCCGAGCGGGCCTCATATGTCGGGGCCTAGGCGGCACAGGTGAGCCCGCAGCCTCAGGCTCTGTGGTGCCGTGGATGCGGCGGCAGTGGGCGCCGAGGGCTGGCCACAGCTTTCGGGGCTGGCCCCTTTGGCGTGGGAGAAATCGCCGGACGTTTGCAAGCCCCGTGCCGGCTTCGGGCAAAAAACGGCCCTGAGCGGGCCTCATACATCGGGGCCTAGGCGGCACAGGTGAGCCCGCAGCCCCAGGCTCTGTGGTGCCGTGGATGCGGCGGCAGTGGGCGCCGAGGGCTGGCCACAGCTTTCGGGGCTGGCCCCTTTGGCGTGGGAGAAATCGCCGGACGTTCGCAAGCCCCGTGCCGGCTTCGGGCAAAAAACGGCCCCGAGCGGGCCTCATACGTCGGGGCCTAGGCGGCACAGGTGAGCCCGCAGCCCCAGGCTCTGTGGTGCCGTGGATGCGGCGGCAGTGGGCGCCGAGGGCTGGCCACAGCTTTCGGGGCTGGCCCCTTTGGCGTGGGAGAAATCCCCGGACGTTCGCAAGCCCCGTGCCGGCTTCGGGCAAAAAACGGCCCCGAGCGGGCCTCATACGTCGGGGCCTAGGCGGCACAGGTGAGCCTGCAGCCCCAGGCTCTGTGGTGCCGTGGATGCGGCGGCAGTGGGCGCCGAGGGCTGGCCACAGCTTTCGGGGCTGGCCCCTTTGGCGTGGGAGAAATCGCCGGACGTTCGCAAGCCCCGTGCCGGCTTCGGGCAAAAAAAAGCCCCGAGCGGGCCTCATACGTCGGGGCCTAGGCGGCACAGGTGAGCCCGCAGCCCCAGGCTCTGTGGTGCCGTGGAAGCGGCGGCAGTGGGCGCCGAGGGCTGGCCACAGCTTTCGGGGCTGGCCCCTTTGGCGTGGGAGAAATCCCCGGACGTTCGCAAGCCCCGTGCCGGCTTCGGGCAAAAAACGGCCCCGAGCGGGCCTCATACGTCGGGGCCTAGGCGGCACAGGTGAGCCCGCAGCCCCAGCCTCTGTGGTGCCGTGGAAGCGGCGGCAGTGGGCGCTGAGGGCTGGCCACAGCTTTCGGGGCTGGCCCCTTTGGCGTGGGAGAAATCCCCGGACGTTCGCAAGCCCCGTGCCGGCTTCGGGCAAAAAACGGCCCCGAGCGGGCCTCATATGTCGGGGCCTAGGCAGCACAGGTGAGCCCGCAGCCCCAGGCTCTGTGGTGCCGTGGAAGCGGCGGCAGTGGGCGCCGAGGGCTGGCCACAGCTTTCGGGGCTGGCCCCTTTGGCGTGGGAGAAATCCCCGGACGTTCGCAAGCCCCGTGCCGGCTTCGGGCAAAAAACGGCCCCGAGCGGGCCTCATACGTCGGGGCCTAGGCAGCACAGGTGAGCCCGCAGCCCCAGGCTCTGTGGTGCCGTGGAAGCGGCGGCAGTGGGCGCCGAGGGCTGGCCACAGCTTTCGGGGCTGGCCCCTTTGGCGTGGGAGAAATCCCCGGACGTTCGCAAGCTCCGTGCCGGCTTCGGGCAAAAAACGGCCCCGAGCGGGCCTCATACGTCGGGGCCTAGGCGGCACCGGTGACACCGCAGCCCCAGGCTCTGTGGTGCCGTGGATGTGGCGGCAGTGGGCGCCGAGGGCTGGCCACAGCTTTCGGGGCTGGCCCCTTTGGCGTGGGAGAAATCCCCGGACGTTTGCAAGCTCCGTGCCGGCTTCGGGCAAAAAACGGCCCCGAGCGGGCCTCATACGTCGGGGCCTAGGCGGCACCGGTGAGCCCACAGCCCCAGGCTCTGTGGTGCCGTGGATGCGGCGGCAGTGGGCGCCGAGGGCTGGCCACAGCTTTCGGGGCTGGCCCCTTTGGCGTGGGAGAAATCCCCGGACGTTTGCAAGCCCCGTGCCGGCTTCGGGCAAAAAACGGCCCTGAGCGGGCCTCATACATCGGGGCCTAGGCGGCACAGGTGAGCCCGCAGCCCCAGGCTCTGTGGTGCCGTGGAAGCGGCGGCAGTGGGCGCCGAGGGCTGGCCACAGCTTTTGGGGCTGGCCCCTTTGGCGTGGGAGAAATCGCCGGACGTTCGCAAGCCCCGTGCCGGCTTCGGGCAAAAAACGGCCCCGAGCGGGCCTCATACATCGGTGCCTAGGCGGCACAGGTGAGCCCGCAGCCCCAGGCTCTGTGGTGCCGTGGATGCGGCGGCAGTGGGCGCCGAGGGCTGGCCACAGCTTTCGGGGCTGGCCCCTTTGGCGTGGGAGAAATCCCCGGACGTTCGCAAGCCCCGTGCCGGCTTCGGGCAAAAAACGGCCCCGAGCGGGCCTCATACGTCGGGGCCTAGGCGGCACAGGTGAGCCCGCAGCCCCAGGCTCTGTGGTGCCGTGGAAGCGGCGGCAGTGGGCGCCGAGGGCTGGCCACAGCTTTCGGGGCTGGCCCCTTTGGCGTGGGAGAAATCGCCGGACGTTCGCAAGCCCCGTGCCGGCTTCGGGCAAAAAACGGCCCCGAGCGGGCCTCATACGTCGGGGCCTAGGCGGCACAGGTGAGCCCGCAGCCCCAGGCTCTGTGGTGCCGTGGAAGCGGCGGCAGTGGGCGCCGAGGGCTGGCCACAGCTTTCGGGGCTGGCCCCTTTGGCGTGGGAGAAATCGCCGGACGTTCGCAAGCCCCGTGCCGGCTTCGGGCAAAAAACGGCCCCGAGCGGGCCTCATACGTCGGGGCCTAGGCGGCACAGGTGAGCCCGCAGCCCCAGGCTCTGTGGTGCCGTGGATGCGGTGGCAGTGGGCGCCGAGGGCTGGCCACAGGTTTCGGGGCTGGCCCCTTTGGCGTGGGAGAAATCGCCGGACGTTCGCAAGCCCCGTGCCGGCTTCGGGCAAAAAACGGCCCCGAGCGGGCCTCATACGTCGGGGCCTAGGCGGCACAGGTGAGCCCGCAGCCCCAGGCTCTGTGGTGCCGTGGATGCGGCGGCAGTGGGCGCCGAGGGCTGGCCACAGCTCTCGGGGCTGGCCCCCTTGGCGTGGGAGAAATGGCCGGACGTTCGCAAGCCCCGTGCCGGCTTCGGGCAAAAAACGGCCCCGAGCGGGCCTCATACGTCGGGGCCTAGGCGGCACAGGTGAGCCCGCAGCCCCAGGCTCTGTGGTGCCGTGGAAGCGGCGGCAGTGGGCGCCGAGGGCTGGCCACAGCTTTCGGGGCTGGCCCCTTTGGCGTGGGAGAAATCCCCTGACGTTCGCAAGCCCCGTGCCGGCTTCGGGCAAAAAACGGCCCCGAGCGGGCCTCATACGTCGGGGCCTCGGCGGCACAGGTGAGCCCGCAGCCCCAGGCTCTGTGGTGCCGTGGAAGCGGCGGCAGTGGGCGCCGAGGGCTGGCCACAGCTTTCGGGGCTGGCCCCTTTGGCGTGGGAGAAATCCCCGGACGTTCGCAAGCCCCGTGCCGGCTTCGGGCAAAAAACGGCCCCGAGCGGGCCTCATACGTCGGGGCCTAGGCGGCACAGGTGAGCCCGCAGCCCCAGGCTCTGTGGTGCCGTGGAAGCGGCGGCAGTGGGCGCTGAGGGCTGGCCACAGCTTTCGGGGCTGGCCCCTTTGGCGTGGGAGAAATCGCCGGACGTTCGCAAGCCCCGTGCCGGCTTCGGGCAAAAAACGGCCCCGAGCGGGCCTCATACGTCGGGGCCTAGGCGGCACAGGTGAGCCCGCAGCCCCAGGCTCTGTGGTGCCGTGGATGCGGCGGCAGTGGGCGCCGAGGGCTGGCCACAGCTTTCGGGGCTGGCCCCTTTGGCGTGGGAGAAATCGCCGGACGTTCGCAAGCCCCGTGCTGGCTTCGGGCAAAAAACGGCCCCGAGCGGGCCTCATACGTCGGGGCCTAGGCGGCACAGGTGAGCCCGCAGCCCCAGGCTCTGTGGTGCCGTGGAAGCGGTGGCAGTGGGCGCTGAGGGCTGGCCACAGCTTTCGGGGCTGGCCCCTTTGGCGTGGGAGAAATCCCCGGACGTTCGCAAGCCCCGTGCCGGCTTCGGGCAAAAAACGGCCCCGAGCGGGCCTCATACGTCGGGGCCTAGGCGGCACAGGTGAGCCCGCAGCCCCAGGCTCTGTGGTGCCGTGGATGCGGCGGCAGTGGGCGCCGAGGGCTGGCCACAGCTTTCGGGGCTGGTCCCTTTGGCGTGGGAGAAATCGCCGGACGTTCGCAAGCCCCGTGCCGGCTTCGGGCAAAAAACGGCCCCGAGCGGGCCTCATACGTCGGGGCCTAGGCGGCACCGGTGAGCCTGCAGCCCCAGGCTCTGTGGTGCCGTGGATGCGGCGGCAGTGGGCGCCGAGGGCTGGCCACAGCTTTCGGGGCTGGCCCCTTTGGCGTGGGAGAAATCGCCGGACGTTCGCAAGCCCCGTGCCGGCTTCGGGCAAAAAACGGCCCCGAGCGGGCCTCATACGTCGGGGCCTAGGCGGCACAGGTGAGCCCGCAGCCCCAGGCTCTGTGGTGCCGTGGATGCGGCGGCAGTGGGCGCCGAGGGCTGGCCACAGCTTTTGGGGCTGGCCCCTTTGGCGTGGGAGAAATCCCCGGACGTTTGCAAGCTCCGTGCCGGCTTCGGGCAAAAAACAGCCCTGAGCGGGCCTCATACGTCGGGGCCTAGGCGGCACAGGTGAGCCCGCAGCCCCAGGCTCTGTGGTGCCGTGGATGCGGCGGCAGTGGGCGCCGAGGGCTGGCCACAGCTTTCGGGGCTGGCCCCTTTGGCGTGGGAGAAATCCCCGGACGTTCGCAAGCCCCGTGCCGGCTTCGGGCAAAAAAACGGCCCCGAGCGGGCCTCATACGTCGGGGCCTAGGCGGCACAGGTGAGCCCGCAGCCCCAGGCTCTGTGGTGCCGTGGAAGCGGCGGCAGTGGGCGCCGAGGGCTGGCCACAGCTTTCGGGGCTGGCCCCTTTGGCGTGGGAGAAATCGCCGGACGTTTGCAAGCTCCGTGCCGGCTTCGGGCAAAAAACGGCCCCGAGCGGGCCTCATACGTCGGGGCCTAGGCGGCACAGGTGAGCCCGCAGCCCCAGGCTCTGTGGTGCCGTGGATGTGGCGGCAGTGGGCGCCGAGGGCTGGCCACAGCTTTCGGGGCTGGCCCCTTTGGCGTGGGAGAAATCGCCGGACGTTCGCAAGCCCCGTGCCGGCTTCGGGCAAAAAACGGCCCCGAGCGGGCCTCATACGTCGGGGCCTAGGCGGCACCGGTGACACCGCAGCCCCAGGCTCTGTGGTGCCGTGGATGTGGCGGCAGTGGGCGCCGAGGGCTGGCCACAGCTTTCGGGGCTGGCCCCTTTGGCGTGGGAGAAATCCCCGGACGTTCGCAAGCCCCGTGCCGGCTTCGGGCAAAAAACGGCCCCGAGCCGGCCTCATACATCGGGGCCTAGGCGGCACAGGTGAGCCCGCAGCCCCAGGCTCTGTGGTGCCGTGGATGCGGCGGCAGTGGGCGCCGAGGGCTGGCCACAGCTTTCGGGGCTGGCCCGTTTGGCGTGGGAGAAATCGCCGGACGTTCGCAAGCCCCGTGCCGGCTTCGGGCAAAAAACGGCCCCGAGCGGGCCTCATACGTCGGGGCCTAGGCAGCACAGGTGAGCCCGCAGCCCCAGGCTCTGTGGTGCCGTGGAAGCGGCGGCAGTGGGCGCCGAGGGCTGGCCACAGCTTTCGGGGCTGGCCCCTTTGGCGTGGGAGAAATCCCCGGACGTTCGCAAGCCCCGTGCCGGCTTCGGGCAAAACACGGCCCCCAGCGGGCCTCATACGTCGGGGCCTAGGCGGCACAGGTGAGCCCGCAGCCCCAGGCTCTGTGGTGCCGTGGATGCGGCGGCAGTGGGCGCCGAGGGCTGGCCACAGCTTTCGGGGCTGGCCCCTTTGGCGTGGGAGAAATCCCCGGACGTTCGCAAGCCCCGTGCCGGCTTCGGGCAAAAAACGGCCCCGAGCGGGCCTCATACGTCGGGGCCTAGGCAGCACAGGTGAGCCCGCAGCCCCAGGCTCTGTGGTGCCGTGGAAGCGGCGGCAGTGGGCGCCGAGGGCTGGCCACAGCTTTCGGGGCTGGCCCCTTTGGCGTGGGAGAAATCGCCGGACGTTCGCAAGCCCCGTGCCGGCTTCGGGCAAAAAACGGCCCCGAGCGGGCCTCATACGTCGGGGCCTAGGCGGCACAGGTGAGCCCGCAGCCCCAGGCTCTGTGGTGCCGTGGAAGCGGCGGCAGTGGGCGCCGAGGGCTGGCCACAGCTTTCGGGGCTGGCCCCTTTGGCGTGGGAGAAATCGCCGGACGTTCGCAAGCCCCGTGCCGGCTTCGGGCAAAAAACGGCCCCGAGCGGGCCTCATACGTCGGGGCCTAGGCGGCACAGGTGAGCCCGCAGCCCCAGGCTCTGTGGTGCCGTGGATGCGGTGGCAGTGGGCGCCGAGGGCTGGCCACAGGTTTCGGGGCTGGCCCCTTTGGCGTGGGAGAAATCGCCGGACGTTCGCAAGCCCCGTGCCGGCTTCGGGCAAAAAACGGCCCCGAGCGGGCCTCATACGTCGGGGCCTAGGCGGCACAGGTGAGCCCGCAGCCCCAGGCTCTGTGGTGCCGTGGATGCGGCGGCAGTGGGCGCCGAGGGCTGGCCACAGCTCTCGGGGCTGGCCCCCTTGGCGTGGGAGAAATGGCCGGACGTTCGCAAGCCCCGTGCCGGCTTCGGGCAAAAAACGGCCCCGAGCGGGCCTCATACGTCGGGGCCTAGGCGGCACAGGTGAGCCCGCAGCCCCAGGCTCTGTGGTGCCGTGGATGCGGCGGCAGTGGGCGCCGAGGGCTGGCCACAGCTTTCGGGGCTGGCCCGTTTGGCGTGGGAGAAATCCCCGGACGTTCGCAAGCCCCGTGCCGGCTTCGGGCAAAAAACGGCCCCGAGCGGGCCTCATACGTCGGGGCCTAGGCGGCACAGGTGAGCCCGCAGCCCCAGGCTCTGTGGTGCCGTGGAAGCGGCGGCAGTGGGCGCCGAGGGCTGGCCACAGCTTTCGGGGCTGGCCCCTTTGGCGTGGGAGAAATCCCCGGACGTTCGCAAGCCCCGTGCCGGCTTCGGGCAAAAAACGGCCCCGAGCGGGCCTCATACGTCGGGGCCTAGGCGGCACAGGTGAGCCCGCAGCCCCAGGCTCTGTGGTGCCGTGGATGCGGCGGCAGTGGGCGCCGAGGGCTGGCCACAGCTTTCGGGGCTGGCCCCTTTGGCGTGGGAGAAATACCCGGACGTTTGCAAGCCCCGTGCCGGCTTCGGGCAAAAAACGGCCCCGAGCGGGCCTCATACGTCGGGGCCTAGGCGGCACAGGTGAGCCCGCAGCCCCAGGCTCTGTGGTGCCGTGGAAGCGGCGGCAGTGGGCGCCGAGGGCTGGCCACAGCTTTCGGGGCTGGCCCCTTTGGCGTGGGAGAAATCGCCGGACGTTCGCAAGCCCCGTGCCGGCTTCGGGCAAAAAACGGCCCCGAGCGGGCCTCATACGTCGGGGCCTAGGCGGCACAGGTGAGCCCGCAGCCCCAGGCTCTGTGGTGCCGTGGAAGCGGCGGCAGTGGGCGCCGAGGGCTGGCCACAGCTTTCGGGGCTGGCCCCTTTGGCGTGGGAGAAATCGCCGGACGTTCGCAAGCCCCGTGCCGGCTTCGGGCAAAAAACGGCCCCGAGCGGGCCTCATACGTCGGGGCCTAGGCGGCACAGGTGAGCCTGCAGCCCCAGGCTCTGTGGTGCCGTGGATGCGGCGGCAGTGGGCGCCGAGGGCTGGCCACAGCTCTCGGGGCTGGCCCCCTTGGCGTGGGAGAAATGGCCGGACGTTCGCAAGCCCCGTGCCGGCTTCGGGCAAAAAACGGCCCCGAGCGGGCCTCATACGTCGGGGCCTAGGCGGCACAGGTGAGCCCGCAGCCCCAGGCTCTGTGGTGCCGTGGAAGCAGCGGCAGTGGGCGCCGAGGGCTGGCCACAGCTTTCGGGGCTGGCCCCTTTGGCGTGGGAGAAATGGCCGGACGTTCGCAAGCCCCGTGCCGGCTTCGGGCAAAAAAACGGCCCCGAGCGGGCCTCATACGTCGGGGCCTAGGCGGCACAGGTGAGCCCGCAGCCCCAGGCTCTGTGGTGCCGTGGAAGCGGCGGCAGTGGGCGCCGAGGGCTGGCCACAGCTTTCGGGGCTGGCCCCTTTGGCGTGGGAGAAATCGCCGGACGTTCGCAAGCCCCGTGCCGGCTTCGGGCAAAAAACGGCCCCGAGCGGGCCTCATACGTCGGGGCCTAGGCGGCACAGGTGAGCCCGCAGCCCCAGGCTCTGTGGTGCCGTGGAAGCGGCGGCAGTGGGCGCTGAGGGCTGGCCACAGCTTTCGGGGCTGGCCCCTTTGGCGTGGGAGAAATCGCCGGACGTTCGCAAGCCCCGTGCCGGCTTCGGGCAAAAAACGGCCCCGAGCGGGCCTCATACGTCGGGGCCTAGGCGGCACAGGTGAGCCCGCAGCCCCAGGCTCTGTGGTGCCGTGGATGCGGCGGCAGTGGGCGCCGAGGGCTGGCCACAGCTTTCGGGGCTGGCCCCTTTGGCGTGGGAGAAATGGCCGGACGTTCGCAAGCCCCGTGCCGGCTTCGGGCAAAAAACGGCCCCGAGCGGGCCTCATACGTCGGGGCCTAGGCGGCACCGGTGAGCCTGCAGCCCCAGGCTCTGTGGTGCCGTGGATGTGGCGGCAGTGGGCGCCGAGGGCTGGCCACAGCTTTCGGGGCTGGCCCCTTTGGCGTGGGAGAAATGGCCGGACGTTCGCAAGCCCCGTGCCGGCTTCGGGCAAAAAACGGCCCCGAGCGGGCCTCATACGTCGGGGCCTAGGCGGCACAGGTGAGCCCGCAGCCCCAGGCTCTGTGGTGCCGTGGAAGCGGTGGCAGTGGGCGCTGAGGGCTGGCCACAGCTTTCGGGGCTGGCCCCTTTGGCGTGGGAGAAATCGCCGGACGTTCGCAAGCCCCGTGCCGGCTTCGGGCAAAAAACGGCCCCGAGCGGGCCTCATACGTCGGGGCCTAGGCGGCACAGGTGAGCCCGCAGCCCCAGGCTCTGTGGTGCCGTGGATGCGGCGGCAGTGGGCGCCGAGGGCTGGCCACAGCTTTCGGGGCTGGCCCCTTTGGCGTGGGAGAAATCCCCGGACGTTCGCAAGCCCCGTGCCGGCTTCGGGCAAAAAACGGCCCCGAGCGGGCCTCATACGTCGGGGCCTAGGCGGCACCGGTGAGCCTGCAGCCCCAGGCTCTGTGGTGCCGTGGATGTGGCGGCAGTGGGCGCCGAGGGCTGGCCACAGCTTTCGGGGCTGGCCCCTTTGGCGTGGGAGAAATCGCCGGACGTTTGCAAGCTCCGTGCCGGCTTCGGGCAAAAAACAGCCCTGAGCGGGCCTCATACGTCGGGGGCCTAGGCGGCACAGGTGAGCCCGCAGCCCCAGGCTCTGTGGTGCCGTGGATGCGGCGGCAGTGGGCGCCGAGGGCTGGGCACAGCTTTCGGGGCTGGCCCCTTTGGCGTGGGAGAAATCCCCGGACGTTCGCAAGCCCCGTGCCGGCTTCGGGCAAAAAACGGCCCCGAGCGGGCCTCATACGTCGGGGCCTAGGCGGCACAGGTGAGCCTGCAGCCCCAGGCTCTGTGGTGCCGTGGATGCGGCGGCAGTGGGCGCCGAGGGCTGGCCACAGCTCTCGGGGCTGGCCCCCTTGGCGTGGGAGAAATGGCCGGACGTTCGCAAGCCCCGTGCCGGCTTCGGGCAAAAAACGGCCCCGAGCGGGCCTCATACGTCGGGGCCTAGGCGGCACAGGTGAGCCCGCAGCCCCAGGCTCTGTGGTGCCGTGGAAGCAGCGGCAGTGGGCGCCGAGGGCTGGCCACAGCTTTCGGGGCTGGCCCCTTTGGCGTGGGAGAAATGGCCGGACGTTCGCAAGCCCCGTGCCGGCTTCGGGCAAAAAACGGCCCCGAGCGGGCCTCATACGTCGGGGCCTAGGCGGCACAGGTGAGCCCGCAGCCCCAGGCTCTGTGGTGCCGTGGAAGCGGCGGCAGTGGGCGCCGAGGGCTGGCCACAGCTTTCGGGGCTGGCCCCTTTGGCGTGGGAGAAATCGCCGGACGTTCGCAAGCCCCGTGCCGGCTTCGGGCAAAAAACGGCCCCGAGCGGGCCTCATACGTCGGGGCCTAGGCGGCACAGGTGAGCCCGCAGCCCCAGGCTCTGTGGTGCCGTGGAAGCGGCGGCAGTGGGCGCTGAGGGCTGGCCACAGCTTTCGGGGCTGGCCCCTTTGGCGTGGGAGAAATCGCCGGACGTTCGCAAGCCCCGTGCCGGCTTCGGGCAAAAAAACGGCCCCGAGCGGGCCTCATACGTCGGGGCCTAGGCGGCACAGGTGAGCCCGCAGCCCCAGGCTCTGTGGTGCCGTGGATGCGGCGGCAGTGGGCGCCGAGGGCTGGCCACAGCTTTCGGGGCTGGCCCCTTTGGCGTGGGAGAAATGGCCGGACGTTCGCAAGCCCCGTGCCGGCTTCGGGCAAAAAACGGCCCCGAGCGGGCCTCATACGTCGGGGCCTAGGCGGCACCGGTGAGCCTGCAGCCCCAGGCTCTGTGGTGCCGTGGATGTGGCGGCAGTGGGCGCCGAGGGCTGGCCACAGCTTTCGGGGCTGGCCCCTTTGGCGTGGGAGAAATGGCCGGACGTTCGCAAGCCCCGTGCCGGCTTCGGGCAAAAAACGGCCCCGAGCGGGCCTCATACGTCGGGGCCTAGGCGGCACAGGTGAGCCCGCAGCCCCAGGCTCTGTGGTGCCGTGGAAGCGGTGGCAGTGGGCGCTGAGGGCTGGCCACAGCTTTCGGGGCTGGCCCCTTTGGCGTGGGAGAAATCGCCGGACGTTCGCAAGCCCCGTGCCGGCTTCGGGCAAAAAACGGCCCCGAGCGGGCCTCATACGTCGGGGCCTAGGCGGCACAGGTGAGCCCGCAGCCCCAGGCTCTGTGGTGCCGTGGATGCGGCGGCAGTGGGCGCCGAGGGCTGGCCACAGCTTTCGGGGCTGGCCCCTTTGGCGTGGGAGAAATCCCCGGACGTTCGCAAGCCCCGTGCCGGCTTCGGGCAAAAAACGGCCCCGAGCGGGCCTCATACGTCGGGGCCTAGGCGGCACCGGTGAGCCTGCAGCCCCAGGCTCTGTGGTGCCGTGGATGTGGCGGCAGTGGGCGCCGAGGGCTGGCCACAGCTTTCGGGGCTGGCCCCTTTGGCGTGGGAGAAATCGCCGGACGTTTGCAAGCTCCGTGCCGGCTTCGGGCAAAAAACAGCCCTGAGCGGGCCTCATACGTCGGGGCCTAGGCGGCACAGGTGAGCCCGCAGCCCCAGGCTCTGTGGTGCCGTGGATGCGGCGGCAGTGGGCGCCGAGGGCTGGGCACAGCTTTCGGGGCTGGCCCCTTTGGCGTGGGAGAAATCCCCGGACGTTCGCAAGCCCCGTGCCGGCTTCGGGCAAAAAACGGCCCCGAGCGGGCCTCATACGTCGGGGCCTAGGCGGCACAGGTGAGCCCGCAGCCCCAGGCTCTGTGGTGCCGTGGATGCGGCGGCAGTGGGCGCCGAGGGCTGGCCACAGCTTTCGGGGCTGGCCCCTTTGGCGTGGGAGAAATCCCCGGACGTTCGCAAGCCCCGTGCCGGCTTCGGGCAAAAAACGGCCCCGAGCGGGCCTCATACGTCGGGGCCTAGGCGGCACCGGTGAGCCTGCAGCCCCAGGCTCTGTGGTGCCGTGGATGTGGCGGCAGTGGGCGCCGAGGGCTGGCCACAGCTTTCGGGGCTGGCCCCTTTGGCGTGGGAGAAATCGCCGGACGTTTGCAAGCTCCGTGCCGGCTTCGGGCAAAAAACAGCCCTGAGCGGGCCTCATACGTCGGGGCCTAGGCGGCACAGGTGAGCCCGCAGCCCCAGGCTCTGTGGTGCCGTGGATGCGGCGGCAGTGGGCGCCGAGGGCTGGGCACAGCTTTCGGGGCTGGCCCCTTTGGCGTGGGAGAAATCCCCGGACGTTCGCAAGCCCCGTGCCGGCTTCGGGCAAAAAACGGCCCCGAGCGGGCCTCATACGTCGGGGCCTAGGCGGCACAGGTGAGCCCGCAGCCCCAGGCTCTGTGGTGCCGTGGAAGCGGCGGCAGTGGGCGCCGAGGGCTGGCCACAGCTTTCGGGGCTGGCCCCTTTGGCGTGGGAGAAATCCCCGGACGTTTGCAAGCTCCGTGCCGGCTTCGGGCAAAAAACGGCCCCGAGCGGGCCTCATACGTCGGGGCCTAGGCGGCACAGGTGAGCCCGCAGCCCCAGGCTCTGTGGTGCCGTGGATGTGGCGGCAGTGGGCGCCGAGGGCTGGCCACAGCTTTCGGGGCTGGCCCCTTTGGCGTGGGAGAAATCGCCGGACGTTCGCAAGCCCCGTGCCGGCTTCGGGCAAAAAACGGCCCCGAGCGGGCCTCATACGTCGGGGCCTAGGCGGCACCGGTGACACCGCAGCCCCAGGCTCTGTGGTGCCGTGGATGTGGCGGCAGTGGGCGCCGAGGGCTGGCCACAGCTTTCGGGGCTGGCCCCTTTGGCGTGGGAGAAATCGCCGGACGTTCGCAAGCCCCGTGCCGGCTTCGGGCAAAAAACGGCCCCGAGCGGGCCTCATACATCGGGGCCTAGGCGGCACAGGTGAGCCCGCAGCCCCAGGCTCTGTGGTGCCGTGGATGCGGCGGCAGTGGGCGCCGAGGGCTGGCCACAGCTTTCGGGGCTGGCCCGTTTGGCGTGGGAGAAATCCCCGGACGTTCGCAAGCCCCGTGCCGGCTTCGGGCAAAAAACGGCCCCGAGCAGGCCTCATACGTCGGGGCCTAGGCAGCACAGGTGAGCCCGCAGCCCCAGGCTCTGTGGTGCCGTGGAAGCGGCGGCAGTGGGCGCCGAGGGCTGGCCACAGCTTTCGGGGCTGGCCCCTTTGGCGTGGGAGAAATCCCCGGACGTTCGCAAGCTCCGTGCCGGCTTCGGGCAAAAAACGGCCCCGAGCGGGCCTCATACGTCGGGGCCTAGGCGGCACAGGTGAGCCCGCAGCCCCAGGCTCTGTGGTGCCGTGGATGCGGCGGCAGTGGGCGCCGAGGGCTGGCCACAGGTTTCGGGGCTGGCCCCTTTGGCGTGGGAGAAATCGCCGGACGTTCGCAAGCCCCGTGCCGGCTTCGGGCAAAAAACGGCCCCGAGCGGGCCTCATACGTCGGGGCCTAGGCGGCACAGGTGAGCCCGCAGCCCCAGGCTCTGTGGTGCCGTGGATGCGGCGGCAGTGGGCGCCGAGGGCTGGCCACAGCTTTCGGGGCTGGCCCCTTTGGCGTGGGAGAAATCGCCGGACGTTCGCAAGCCCCGTGCCGGCTTCGGGCAAAAAACGGCCCCGAGCGGGCCTCATACGTCGGGGCCTAGGCGGCACCGGTGACACCGCAGCCCCAGGCTCTGTGGTGCCGTGGAAGCGGCGGCAGTGTGCGCCGAGGGCTGGCCACAGCTTTCGGGGCTGGCCCCTTTGGCGTGGGAGAAATCGCCGGACGTTCGCAAGCCCCGTGCCGGCTTCGGGCAAAAAACGGCCCCGAGCAGGCCTCATACGTCGGGGCCTAGGCGGCACAGGTGAGCCTGCAGCCCCAGGCTCTGTGGTGCCGTGGAAGCGGCGGCAGTGGGCGCCGAGGGCTGGCCACAGCTTTCGGGGCTGGCCCCTTTGGCGTGGGAGAAATCGCCGGACGTTCGCAAGCCCCGTGCCTGCTTCGGGCAAAAAACGGCCCCGAGCGGGCCTCATACGTCGGGGCCTCGGCGGCACAGGTGAGCCCGCAGCCCCAGGCTCTGTGGTGCCGTGGATGCGGCGGCAGTGGGCGCCGAGGGCTGGCCACAGCTTTCGGGGCTGGCCCCTTTGGCGTGGGAGAAATCCCCGGACGTTTGCAAGCTCCGTGCCGGCTTCGGGCCAAAAACAGCCCTGAGCGGGTCTCATACGTCGGGGCCTAGGCGGCACAGGTGAGCCCGCAGCCCCAGGCTCTGTGGTGCCGTGGAAGCGGCGGCAGTGGGCGCCGAGGGCTGGCCACAGCTTTCGGGGCTGGCCCCTTTGGCGTGGGAGAAATCGCCAGACGTTCGCAAGCCCCGTGCCGGCTTCGGGCAAAAAACGGCCCTGAGCGGGCCTCATACGTCGGGGCCTAGGCGGCACAGGTGAGCCCGCAGCCCCAGGCTCTGTGGTGCCGTGGATGCGGCGGCAGTGGGCGCCGAGGGCTGGCCACAGCTTTCGGGGCTGGCCCCTTTGGCGTGGGAGAAATCGCCGGACGTTCGCAAGCCCCGTGCCGGCTTCGGGCAAAAAACGGCCCCGAGCGGGCCTCATACGTCGGGGCCTAGGCGGCACAGGTGAGCCCGCAGCCCCAGGCTCTGTGGTGTCGTGGATGCGGCGGCAGTGGGCGCCGAGGGCTGGCCACAGCTTTCGGGGCTGGCCCCTTTGGCGTGGGAGAAATCGCCGGACGTTTGCAAGCTCCGTGCCGGCTTCGGGCAAAAAACAGCCCCGAGCGGGCCTCATACGTCGGGGCCTAGGCGGCACCGGTGAGCCCGCAGCCCCAGGCTCTGTGGTGCCGTGGATGCGGCGGCAGTGGGCGCCGAGGGCTGGCCACAGCTTTCGGGGCTGGCCCCTTTGGCGTGGGAGAAATACCCGGACGTTTGCAAGCCCCGTGCCGGCTTCGGGCAAAAAACGGCCCTGAGCGGGCCTCATACATCGGGGCCTAGGCGGCACAGGTGAGCCCGCAGCCCCAGGCTCTGTGGTGCCGTGGAAGCGGCGGCAGTGGGCGCCGAGGGCTGGCCACAGCTTTTGGGGCTGGCCCCTTTGGCGTGGGAGAAATCCCCGGACGTTCGCAAGCCCCGTGCCGGCTTCGGGCAAAAAAACGGCCCCGAGCGGGCCTCATACGTCGGGGCCTAGGCGGCACAGGTGAGCCTGCAGCCCCAGGCTCTGTGGTGCCGTGGATGCGGCGGCAGTGGGCGCCGAGGGCTGGCCACAGCTTTCGGGGCTGGCCCCTTTGGCGTGGGAGAAATCCCCGGACGTTCGCAAGCCCCGTGCCGGCTTCGGGCAAAAAACGGCCCCGAGCGGGCCTCATACATCGGGGCCTAGGCGGCACAGGTGAGCCCGCAGCCCCAGGCTCTGTGGTGCCGTGGATGCGGCGGCAGTGGGCGCCGAGGGCTGGCCACAGCTTTCGGGGCTGGCCCGTTTGGCGTGGGAGAAATCCCCGGACGTTCGCAAGCCCCGTGCCGGCTTCGGGCAAAAAACGGCCCCGAGCGGGCCTCATACGTCGGGGCCTAGGCAGCACAGGTGAGCCCGCAGCCCCAGGCTCTGTGGTGCCGTGGAAGCGGCGGCAGTGGGCGCCGAGGGCTGGCCACAGCTTTCGGGGCTGGTCCCTTTGGCGTGGGAGAAATCGCCGGACGTTCGCAAGCCCCGTGCCGGCTTCGGGCAAAAAACGGCCCCGAGCGGGCCTCATACGTCGGGGCCTAGGCGGCACAGGTGAGCCCGCAGCCCCAGGCTCTGTGGTGCCGTGGATGCGGCGGCAGTGGGCGCCGAGGGCTGGCCACAGCTTTCGGGGCTGGCCCCTTTGGCGTGGGAGAAATCCCCGGACGTTCGCAAGCCCCGTGCCGGCTTCGGGCAAAAAACGGCCCCGAGCGGGCCTCATACGTCGGGGCCTAGGCGGCACAGGTGAGCCCGCAGCCCCAGGCTCTGTGGTGCCGTGGAAGCGGCGGCAGTGGGCGCCGAGGGCTGGCCACAGCTTTCGGGGCTGGCCCCTTTGGCGTGGGAGAAATCCCCGGACGTTCGCAAGCCCCGTGCCGGCTTCGGGCAAAAAACGGCCCCGAGCGGGCCTCATACGTCGGGGCCTAGGCGGCACAGGTGAGCCCGCAGCCCCAGGCTCTGTGGTGCCGTGGATGCGGCGGCAGTGGGCGCCGAGGGCTGGCCACAGCTTTCGGGGCTGGCCCCTTTGGCGTGGGAGAAATCCCCGGACGTTCGCAAGCCCCGTGCCGGCTTCGGGCAAAAAACGGCCCCGAGCGGGCCTCATACGTCGGGGCCTAGGCGGCACAGGTGAGCCCGCAGCCCCAGGCTCTGTGGTGCCGTGGATGCGGCGGCAGTGGGCGCCGAGGGCTGGCCACAGCTTTCGGGGCTGGCCCCTTTGGCGTGGGAGAAATCGCCGGACGTTCGCAAGCCCCGTGCCGGCTTCGGGCAAACAACGGCCCCGAGCGGGCCTCATATGTCGGGGCCTAGGCGGCACAGGTGAGCCCGCAGCCTCAGGCTCTGTGGTGCCGTGGAAGCGGCGGCAGTGTGCGCCGAGGGCTGGCCACAGCTTTCGGGGCTGGCCCGTTTGGCGTGGGAGAAATCCCCGGACGTTCGCAAGCCCCGTGCCGGCTTCGGGCAAAAAACGGCCCCGAGCGGGCCTCATACGTCGGGGCCTAGGCGGCACAGGTGAGCCCGCAGCCCCAGGCTCTGTGGTGCCGTGGAAGCGGCGGCAGTGGGCGCCGAGGGCTGGCCACAGCTTTCGGGGCTGGCCCCTTTGGCGTGGGAGAAATCGCCGGATGTTCGCAAGCCCCGTGCCGGCTTCGGGCAAAAAACGGCCCCGAGCGGGCCTCATACGTCGGGGCCTAGGTGGCACAGGTGAGCCCGCAGCCCCAGGCTCTGTGGTGCCGTGGAAGCGGCGGCAGTGGGCGCCGAGGGCTGGCCACAGCTTTCGGGGCTGGCCCCTTTGGCGTGGGAGAAATCCCCGGACGTTCGCAAGCCCCGTGCCGGCTTCGGGCAAAAAACGGCCCCGAGCGGGCCTCATACGTCGGGGCCTAGGCGGCACAGGTGAGCCCGCAGCCCCAGGCTCTGTGGTGCCGTGGAAGCGGCGGCAGTGGGCGCCGAGGGCTGGCCACAGCTTTCGGGGCTGGCCCCTTTGGCGTGGGAGAAATCGCCGGACGTTCGCAAGCCCCGTGCCGGCTTCGGGCAAAAAACGGCCCCGAGCGGGCCTCATACGTCGGGGCCTAGGCGGCACAGGTGAGCCCGCAGCCCCAGGCTCTGTGGTGCCGTGGATGCGGCGGCAGTGGGCGCCGAGGGCTGGCCACAGCTTTCGGGGCTGGCCCCTTTGGCGTGGGAGAAATCCCCGGACGTTTGCAAGCTCCGTGCCGGCTTCGGGCAAAAAACAGCCCTGAGCGGGCCTCATACGTCGGGGCCTAGGCGGCACAGGTGAGCCCGCAGCCCCAGGCTCTGTGGTGCCGTGGATGCGGCGGCAGTGGGCGCCGAGGGCTGTCCACAGCTTTCGGGGCTGGCCCCTTTGGCGTGGGAGAAATCCCCGGACGTTTGCAAGCTCCGTGCCGGCTTCGGGCAAAAAACGGCCCCGAGCGGGCCTCATACGTCGGGGCCTAGGCGGCACCGGTGACACCGCAGCCCCAGGCTCTGTGGTGCCGTGGATGTGGCGGCAGTGGGCGCCGAGGGCTGGCCACAGCTTTCGGGGCTGGCCCCTTTGGCGTGGGAGAAATCCCCGGACGTTCGCAAGCCCCGTGCCGGCTTCGGGCAAAAAACGGCCCCGAGCGGGCCTTATACGTCGGGGCCTAGGCGGCACCGGTGACACCGCAGCCCCAGGCTCTGTGGTGCCGTGGATGCGGCGGCAGTGGGCGCCGAGGGCTGGCCACAGCTTTCGGGGCTGGCCCCTTTGGCGTGGGAGAAATCCCCGGACGTTTGCAAGCCCCGTGCCGGCTTCGGGCAAAAAACGGCCCCGAGCGGGCCTCATACGTCGGGGCCTAGGCGGCACCGGTGACACCGCAGCCCCAGGCTCTGTGGTGCCGTGGATGTGGCGGCAGTGGGCGCCGAGGGCTGGCCACAGCTTTCGGGGCTGGCCCCTTTGGCGTGGGAGAAATCCCCGGACGTTCGCAAGCCCCGTGCCGGCTTCGGGCAAAAAACGGCCCCGAGCGGGCCTCGGACGTCGGGGCCTAGGCGGCACAGGTGAGCCCGCAGCCCCAGGCTCTGTGGTGCCGTGGATGCGGCGGCAGTGGGCGCCGAGGGCTGGCCACAGCTTTCGGGGCTGGCCCCTTTGGCGTGGGAGAAATCCCCGGACGTTTGCAAGCCCCGTGCCGGCTTCGGGCAAAAAACAGCCCCGAGCGGGCCTCATACGTCGGGGCCTAGGCGGCACCGGTGAGCCCGCAGCCCCAGGCTCTGTGGTGCCGTGGATGCGGCGGCAGTGGGCGCCGAGGGCTGGCCACAGCTTTCGGGGCTGGCCCCTTTGGCGTGGGAGAAATACCCGGACGTTCGCAAGCCCCGTGCCGGCTTCGGGCAAAAAACGGCCCCGAGCGGGCCTCATACGTCGGGGCCTAGGCGGCACAGGTGAGCCCGCAGCCCCAGGCTCTGTGGTGCCGTGGAAGCGGCGGCAGTGGGCGCCGAGGGCTGGCCACAGCTTTCGGGGCTGGCCCCTTTGGCGTGGGAGAAATCGCCGGATGTTCGCAAGCCCCGTGCCGGCTTCGGGCAAAAAACGGCCCCGAGCGGGCCTCATACGTCGGGGCCTAGGTGGCACAGGTGAGCCCGCAGCCCCAGGCTCTGTGGTGCCGTGGAAGCGGCGGCAGTGGGCGCCGAGGGCTGGCCACAGCTTTCGGGGCTGGCCCCTTTGGCGTGGGAGAAATCCCCGGACGTTCGCAAGCCCCGTGCCGGCTTCGGGCAAAAAACGGCCCCGAGCGGGCCTCATACGTCGGGGCCTAGGCGGCACAGGTGAGCCCGCAGCCCCAGGCTCTGTGGTGCCGTGGAAGCGGCGGCAGTGGGCGCCGAGGGCTGGCCACAGCTTTCGGGGCTGGCCCCTTTGGCGTGGGAGAAATGGCCGGACGTTCGCAAGCCCCGTGCCGGCTTCGGGCAAAAAACGGCCCCGAGCGGGCCTCATACGTCGGGGCCTAGGCGGCACAGGTGAGCCCGCAGCCCCAGGCTCTGTGGTGCCGTGGATGCGGCGGCAGTGGGCGCCGAGGGCTGGCCACAGCTTTCGGGGCTGGCCCCTTTGGCGTGGGAGAAATCCCCGGACGTTTGCAAGCTCCGTGCCGGCTTCGGGCAAAAAACAGCCCTGAGCGGGCCTCATACGTCGGGGCCTAGGCGGCACAGGTGAGCCCGCAGCCCCAGGCTCTGTGGTGCCGTGGATGCGGCGGCAGTGGGCGCCGAGGGCTGTCCACAGCTTTCGGGGCTGGCCCCTTTGGCGTGGGAGAAATCCCCGGACGTTCGCAAGCTCCGTGCCGGCTTCGGGCAAAAAACGGCCCCGAGCGGGCCTCATACGTCGGGGCCTAGGCGGCACCGGTGACACCGCAGCCCCAGGCTCTGTGGTGCCGTGGATGCGGCGGCAGTGGGCGCCGAGGGCTGGCCACAGCTTTCGGGGCTGGCCCCTTTGGCGTGGGAGAAATCCCCGGACGTTTGCAAGCCCCGTGCCGGCTTCGGGCAAAAAACGGCCCCGAGCGGGCCTCATACGTCGGGGCCTAGGCGGCACCGGTGACACCGCAGCCCCAGGCTCTGTGGTGCCGTGGATGTGGCGGCAGTGGGCGCCGAGGGCTGGCCACAGCTTTCGGGGCTGGCCCCTTTGGCGTGGGAGAAATCCCCGGACGTTCGCAAGCCCCGTGCCGGCTTCGGGCAAAAAACGGCCCCGAGCGGGCCTCGGACGTCGGGGCCTAGGCGGCACCGGTGACACCGCAGCCCCAGGCTCTGTGGTGCCGTGGATGCGGCGGCAGTGGGCGCCGAGGGCTGGCCACAGCTTTCGGGGCTGGCCCCTTTGGCGTGGGAGAAATCCCCGGACGTTTGCAAGCCCCGTGCCGGCTTCGGGCAAAAAACAGCCCTGAGCGGGCCTCATACGTCGGGGCCTAGGCGGCACCGGTGACACCGCAGCCCCAGGCTCTGTGGTGCCGTGGATGTGGCGGCAGTGGGCGCCGAGGGCTGGCCACAGCTTTCGGGGCTGGCCCCTTTGGCGTGGGAGAAATCCCCGGACGTTCGCAAGCCCCGTGCCGGCTTCGGGCAAAAAACGGCCCCGAGCGGGCCTCGGACGTCGGGGCCTAGGCGGCACAGGTGAGCCCGCAGCCCCAGGCTCTGTGGTGCCGTGGATGCGGCGGCAGTGGGCGCCGAGGGCTGGCCACAGCTTTCGGGGCTGGCCCCTTTGGCGTGGGAGAAATCCCCGGACGTTTGCAAGCCCCGTGCCGGCTTCGGGCAAAAAACAGCCCCGAGCGGGCCTCATACGTCGGGGCCTAGGCGGCACCGGTGAGCCCGCAGCCCCAGGCTCTGTGGTGCCGTGGATGCGGCGGCAGTGGGCGCCGAGGGCTGGCCACAGCTTTCGGGGCTGGCCCCTTTGGCGTGGGAGAAATACCCGGACGTTTGCAAGCCCCGTGCCGGCTTCGGGCAAAAAACGGCCCTGAGCGGGCCTCATACATCGGGGCCTAGGCGGCACAGGTGAGCCCGCAGCCCCAGGCTCTGTGGTGCCGTGGAAGCGGCGGCAGTGGGCGCCGAGGGCTGGCCACAGCTTTTGGGGCTGGCCCCTTTGGCGTGGGAGAAATCCCCGGACGTTCGCAAGCCCCGTGCCGGCTTCGGGCAAAAAACGGCCCCGAGCGGGCCTCATACGTCGGGGCCTAGGCGGCACAGGTGAGCCTGCAGCCCCAGGCTCTGTGGTGCCGTGGATGCGGCGGCAGTGGGCGCCGAGGGCTGGCCACAGCTTTCGGGGCTGGCCCCTTTGGCGTGGGAGAAATCCCCGGACGTTCGCAAGCCCCGTGCCGGCTTCGGGCAAAAAACGGCCCCGAGCGGGCCTCATACGTCGGGGCCTAGGCGGCACAGGTGAGCCCGCAGCCCCAGGCTCTGTGGTGCCGTGGATGCGGCGGCAGTGGGCGCCGAGGGCTGGCCACAGCTTTCGGGGCTGGCCCCTTTGGCGTGGGAGAAATCCCCGGACGTTTGCAAGCTCCGTGCCGGCTTCGGGCCAAAACCAGCCCTGAGCGGGCCTCATACGTCGGGGCCTAGGCGGCACAGGTGAGCCCGCAGCCCCAGGCTCTGTGGTGCCGTGGATGCGGCGGCAGTGGGCGCCGAGGGCTGGCCACAGCTTTCGGGGCTGGCCCCTTTGGCGTGGGAGAAATCGCCGGACGTTCGCAAGCCCCGTGCCGGCCTGGGGCAAAAAACGGCCCCGAGCGGGCCTCATACGTCGGGGCCTCGGCGGCACAGGTGAGCCCGCAGCCCCAGGCTCTGTGGTGCCGTGGAAGCGGCGGCAGTGGGCGCCGAGGGCTGGCCACAGCTTTCGGGGCTGGCCCCTTTGGCGTGGGAGAAATCCCCGGACGTTTGCAAGCTCCGTGCCGGCTTCGGGCAAAAAACGGCCCCGAGCGGGCCTCATACGTCGGGGCCTAGGCGGCACCGGTGACACCGCAGCCCCAGGCTCTGTGGTGCCGTGGATGTGGCGGCAGTGGGCGCCGAGGGCTGGCCACAGCTTTCGGGGCTGGCCCCTTTGGCGTGGGAGAAATCCCCGGACGTTCGCAAGCCCCGTGCCGGCTTCGGGCAAAAAACGGCCCCGAGCGGGCCTCATACATCGGGGCCTAGGCGGCACAGGTGAGCCCGCAGCCCCAGGCTCTGTGGTGCCGTGGATGCGGCGGCAGTGGGCGCCGAGGGCTGGCCACAGCTTTCGGGGCTGGCCCCTTTGGCGTGGGAGAAATCCCCGGACGTTCGCAAGCCCCGTGCCGGCTTCGGGCAAAAAACGGCCCCGAGCGGGCCTCATACGTCGGGGCCTAGGCAGCACAGGTGAGCCCGCAGCCCCAGGCTCTGTGGTGCCGTGGAAGCGGCGGCAGTGGGCGCCGAGGGCTGGCCACAGCTTTCGGGGCTGGTCCCTTTGGCGTGGGAGAAATCGCCGGACGTTCGCAAGCCCCGTGCCGGCTTCGGGCAAAAAACGGCCCCGAGCGGGCCTCATACGTCGGGGCCTAGGCGGCACAGGTGAGCCCGCAGCCCCAGGCTCTGTGGTGCCGTGGATGCGGCGGCAGTGGGCGCCGAGGGCTGGCCACAGCTTTCGGGGCTGGCCCCTTTGGCGTGGGAGAAATCCCCGGACGTTCGCAAGCCCCGTGCCGGCTTCGGGCAAAAAACGGCCCCGAGCGGGCCTCATACGTCGGGGCCTCGGCGGCACAGGTGAGCCCGCAGCCCCAGGCTCTGTGGTGCCGTGGATGCGGCGGCAGTGGGCGCCGAGGGCTGGCCACAGCTTTCGGGGCTGGCCCCTTTGGCGTGGGAGAAATCCCCGGACGTTTGCAAGCCCCGTGCCGGCTTCGGGCAAAAAACAGCCCCGAGCGGGCCTCATACGTCGGGGCCTAGGCGGCACCGGTGAGCCCGCAGCCCCAGGCTCTGTGGTGCCGTGGATGCGGCGGCAGTGTGCGCCGAGGGCTGGCCACAGCTTTCGGGGCTGGCCCCTTTGGCGTGGGAGAAATACCCGGACGTTTGCAAGCCCCGTGCCGGCTTCGGGCAAAAAACGGCCCCGAGCGGGCCTCATACGTCGGGGCCTAGGCAGCACAGGTGAGCCCGCAGCCCCAGGCTCTGTGGTGCCGTGGAAGCGGCGGCAGTGGGCGCCGAGGGCTGGCCACAGCTTTCGGGGCTGGTCCCTTTGGCGTGGGAGAAATCGCCGGACGTTCGCAAGCCCCGTGCCGGCTTCGGGCAAAAAACGGCCCCGAGCGGGCCTCATACGTCGGGGCCTAGGCGGCACAGGTGAGCCCGCAGCCCCAGGCTCTGTGGTGCCGTGGATGCGGCGGCAGTGGGCGCCGAGGGCTGGCCACAGCTTTCGGGGCTGGCCCCTTTGGCGTGGGAGAAATCCCCGGACGTTCGCAAGCCCCGTGCCGGCTTCGGGCAAAAAACGGCCCCGAGCGGGCCTCATACGTCGGGGCCTAGGCGGCACAGGTGAGCCCGCAGCCCCAGGCTCTGTGGTGCCGTGGATGCGGCGGCAGTGGGCGCCGAGGGCTGGCCACAGCTTTCGGGGCTGGCCCCTTTGGCGTGGGAGAAATCGCCGGACGTTCGCAAGCCCCGTGCCGGCTTCGGGCAAAAAACGGCCCCGAGCGGGCCTCATACGTCGGGGCCTAGGTGGCACAGGTGAGCCCGCAGCCCCAGGCTCTGTGGTGCCGTGGAAGCGGCGGCAGTGGGCGCCGAGGGCTGGGCACAGCTTTCGGGGCTGGCCCCTTTGGCGTGGGAGAAATCCCCGGACGTTCGCAAGCCCCGTGCCGGCTTCGGGCAAAAAACGGCCCCGAGCGGGCCTCATACGTCGGGGCCTAGGTGGCACAGGTGAGCCCGCAGCCCCAGGCTCTGTGGTGCCGTGGATGCGGCGGCAGTGGGCGCCGAGGGCTGGCCACAGCTTTCGGGGCTGGCCCCTTTGGCGTGGGAGAAATCCCCGGACGTTCGCAAGCCCCGTGCTGGCTTCGGGCAAAAAACGGCCCCGAGCGGGCCTCATACGTCGGGGCCTAGGCGGCACAGGTGAGCCCGCAGCCCCAGGCTCTGTGGTGCCGTGGATGCGGCGGCAGTGGGCGCCGAGGGCTGGCCACAGCTTTCGGGGCTGGCCCCTTTGGCGTGGGAGAAATCCCCGGACGTTTGCAAGCTCCGTGCCGGCTTCGGGCAAAAAACAGCCCCGAGCGGGCCTCATACGTCGGGGCCTAGGCGGCACCGGTGAGCCCGCAGCCCCAGGCTCTGTGGTGCCGTGCATGTGGCGGCAGTGGGCGCCGAGGGCTGGCCACAGCTTTCGGGGCTGGCCCCTTTGGCGTGGGAGAAATCGCCGGACGTTTGCAAGCCCCGTGCCGGCTTCGGGCAAAAAACGGCCCTGAGCGGGCCTCATACATCGGGGCCTAGGCGGCACAGGTGAGCCCGCAGCCCCAGGCTCTGTGGTGCCGTGGAAGCGGCGGCAGTGGGCGCCGAGGGCTGGCCACAGCTTTCGGGGCTGGCCCCTTTGGCGTGGGAGAAATCGCCGGACGTTCGCAAGCCCCGTGCTGGCTTCGGGCAAAAAACGGCCCCGAGCGGGCCTCATACGTCGGGGCCTAGGCGGCACAGGTGAGCCCGCAGCCCCAGGCTCTGTGGTGCCGTGGAAGCGGCGGCAGTGGGCGCCGAGGGCTGGCCACAGCTTTTGGGGCTGGCCCCTTTGGCGTGGGAGAAATCGCCGGACGTTCGCAAGCCCCGTGCCGGCTTCGGGCAAAAAACGGCCCCGAGCGGGCCTCATACGTCGGGGCCTAGGCGGCACAGGTGAGCCCGCAGCCCCAGGCTCTGTGGTGCCGTGGATGCGGCGGCAGTGGGCGCCGAGGGCTGGCCACAGCTTTCGGGGCTGGCCCCTTTGGCGTGGGAGAAATCGCCGGACGTTCGCAAGCCCCGTGCCGGCTTCGGGCAAAAAACGGCCCCGAGCGGGCCTCATACGTCGGGGCCTAGGCGGCACAGGTGAGCCCGCAGCCCCAGGCTCTGTGGTGCCGTGGATGCGGCGGCAGTGGGCGCCGAGGGCTGGCCACAGCTTTCGGGGCTGGCCCCTTTGGCGTGGGAGAAATCGCCGGACGTTCGCAAGCCCCGTGCTGGCTTCGGGCAAAAAACGGCCCCGAGCGGGCCTCATACGTCGGGGCCTAGGCGGCACCGGTGACACCGCAGCCCCAGGCTCTGTGGTGCCGTGGATGCGGCGGCAGTGGGCGCCGAGGGCTGGCCACAGCTTTCGGGGCTGGCCCCTTTGGCGTGGGAGAAATCGCCGGACGTTCGCAAGCCCCGTGCCGGCTTCGGGCAAACAACGGCCCCGAGCGGGCCTCATATGTCGGGGCCTAGGCGGCACAGGTGAGCCCGCAGCCCCAGGCTCTGTGGTGCCGTGGAAGCGGCGGCAGTGGGCGCCGAGGGCTGGCCACAGCTTTCGGGGCTGGCCCCTTTGGCGTGGGAGAAATCCCCGGACGTTCGCAAGCCCCGTGCCGGCTTTGGGCAAAAAACGGCCCCGAGCGGGCCTCATACGTCGGGGCCTCGGCGGCACAGGTGAGCCCGCAGCCCCAGGCTCTGTGGTGCCGTGGAAGCGGCGGCAGTGGGCGCCGAGGGCTGGCCACAGCTTTCGGGGCTGGCCCCTTTGGCGTGGGAGAAATCCCCGGACGTTCGCAAGCCCCGTGCCGGCTTCGGGCAAAAAACGGCCCCGAGCGGGCCTCATACGTCGGGGCCTAGGCGGCACAGGTGAGCCCGCAGCCCCAGGCTCTGTGGTGCCGTGGAAGCGGCGGCAGTGTGCGCCGAGGGCTGGCCACAGCTTTCGGGGCTGGCCCCTTTGGCGTGGGAGAAATCGCCGGACGTTCGCAAGCCCCGTGCCGTCTTCGGGCAAAAAACGGCCCCGAGCGGGCCTCATACGTCGGGGCCTAGGCGGCACAGGTGAGCCCGCAGCCCCAGGCTCTGTGGTGCCGTGGATGCGGCGGCAGTGGGCGCCGAGGGCTGGCCACAGCTTTCGGGGCTGGCCCCTTTGGCGTGGGAGAAATCCCCGGACGTTTGCAAGCTCCGTGCCGGCTTCGGGCCAAAAACAGCCCTGAGCGGGCCTCATACGTCGGGGCCTAGGCGGCACAGGTGAGCCCGCAGCCCCAGGCTCTGTGGTGCCGTGGATGCGGCGGCAGTGGGCGCCGAGGGCTGGCCACAGCTTTCGGGGCTGGCCCCTTTGGCGTGGGAGAAATCGCCGGACGTTCTCAAGCCCCGTGCCGGCTTCGGGCAAAAAACGGCCCCGAGCGGGCCTCATACGTCGGGGCCTAGGCGGCACCGGTGACACCGCAGCCCCAGGCTCTGTGGTGCCGTGGATGTGGCGGCAGTGGGCGCCGAGGGCTGGCCACAGCTTTCGGGGCTGGCCCCTTTGGCGTGGGAGAAATCCCCGGACGTTCGCAAGCCCCGTGCCGGCTTCGGGCAAAAAACGGCCCCGAGCGGGCCTCATACATCGGGGCCTAGGCGGCACAGGTGAGCCCGCAGCCCCAGGCTCTGTGGTGCCGTGGATGCGGCGGCAGTGGGCGCCGAGGGCTGGCCACAGCTTTCGGGGCTGGCCCCTTTGGCGTGGGAGAAATCGCCGGACGTTCGCAAGCCCCGTGCCGGCTTCGGGCAAAAAACGGCCCCGAGCGGGCCTCATACGTCGGGGCCTAGGCGGCACAGGTGAGCCCGCAGCCCCAGGCTCTGTGGTGCCGTGGAAGCGGCGGCAGTGGGCGCCGAGGGCTGGCCACAGCTTTCGGGGCTGGCCCCTTTGGCGTGGGAGAAATACCCGGACGTTTGCAAGCCCCGTGCCGGCTTCGGGCAAAAAACGGCCCTGAGCGGGCCTCATACGTCGGGGCCTAGGCGGCACAGGTGAGCCCGCAGCCCCAGGCTCTGTGGTGCCGTGGAAGCGGCGGCAGTGGGCGCCGAGGGCTGGCCACAGCTTTCGGGGCTGGCCCCTTTGGCGTGGGAGAAATCGCCGGACGTTCGCAAGCCCCGTGCCGGCTTCGGGCAAAAAACGGCCCCGAGCGGGCCTCATACGTCGGGGCCTAGGCGGCACAGGTGAGCCCGCAGCCCCAGGCTCTGTGGTGCCGTGGATGCGGCGGCAGTGGGCGCCGAGGGCTGGCCACAGCTTTCGGGGCTGGCCCCTTTGGCGTGGGAGAAATCGCCGGACGTTTGCAAGCCCCGTGCCGGCTTCGGGCAAAAAACAGCCCCGAGCGGGCCTCATACGTCGGGGCCTAGGCGGCACAGGTGAGCCCGCAGCCCCAGGCTCTGTGGTGCCGTGGATGCGGCGGCAGTGTGCGCCGAGGGCTGGCCACAGCTTTCGGGGCTGGCCCCTTTGGCGTGGGAGAAATACCCGGACGTTTGCAAGCCCCGTGCCGGCTTCGGGCAAAAAACGGCCCTGAGCGGGCCTCATACATCGGGGCCTAGGCGGCACAGGTGAGCCCGCAGCCCCAGGCTCTGTGGTGCCGTGGATGCGGCGGCAGTGGGCGCCGAGGGCTGGCCACAGCTTTTGGGGCTGGCCCCTTTGGCGTGGGAGAAATCGCCGGACGTTCGCAAGCCCCGTGCCGGCTTCGGGCAAAAAACGGCCCCGAGCGGGCCTCATACGTCGGGGCCTAGGCGGCACAGGTGAGCCCGCAGCCCCAGGCTCTGTGGTGCCGTGGATGCGGCGGCAGTGGGCGCCGAGGGCTGGCCACAGCTTTCGGGGCTGGCCCCTTTGGCGTGGGAGAAATCGCCGGACGTTTGCAAGCCCCGTGCCGGCTTCGGGCAAAAAACAGCCCCGAGCGGGCCTCATACGTCGGGGCCTAGGCGGCACAGGTGAGCCCGCAGCCCCAGGCTCTGTGGTGCCGTGGATGCGGCGGCAGTGGGCGCCGAGGGCTGGCCACAGCTTTCGGGGCTGGCCCCTTTGGCGTGGGAGAAATACCCGGACGTTTGCAAGCCCCGTGCCGGCTTCGGGCAAAAAACGGCCCTGAGCGGGCCTCATACGTCGGGGCCTAGGCGGCACAGGTGAGCCCGCAGCCCCAGGCTCTGTGGTGCCGTGGAAGCGGCGGCAGTGGGCGCCGAGGGCTGGCCACAGCTTTTGGGGCTGGCCCCTTTGGCGTGGGAGAAATCGCCGGACGTTCGCAAGCCCCGTGCCGGCTTCGGGCAAAAAACGGCCCCGAGCGGGCCTCATACGTCGGGGCCTAGGCGGCACAGGTGAGCCCGCAGCCCCAGGCTCTGTGGTGCCGTGGATGCGGCGGCAGTGGGCGCCGAGGGCTGGCCACAGCTTTCGGGGCTGGCCCCTTTGGCGTGGGAGAAATCGCCGGACGTTCGCAAGCCCCGTGCCGGCTTCGGGCAAAAAACGGCCCCGAGCGGGCCTCATACGTCGGGGCCTAGGCGGCACAGGTGAGCCCGCAGCCCCAGGCTCTGTGGTGCCGTGGATGCGGCGGCAGTGGGCGCCGAGGGCTGGCCACAGCTTTCGGGGCTGGCCCCTTTGGCGTGGGAGAAATCGCCGGACGTTCGCAAGCCCCGTGCTGGCTTCGGGCAAAAAACGGCCCCGAGCGGGCCTCATACGTCGGGGCCTAGGCGGCACCGGTGACACCGCAGCCCCAGGCTCTGTGGTGCCGTGGATGCGGCGGCAGTGGGCGCCGAGGGCTGGCCACAGCTTTCGGGGCTGGCCCCTTTGGCGTGGGAGAAATCGCCGGACGTTCGCAAGCCCCGTGCCGGCTTCGGGCAAACAACGGCCCCGAGCGGGCCTCATATGTCGGGGCCTAGGCGGCACAGGTGAGCCCGCAGCCCCAGGCTCTGTGGTGCCGTGGAAGCGGCGGCAGTGGGCGCCGAGGGCTGGCCACAGCTTTCGGGGCTGGCCCCTTTGGCGTGGGAGAAATCCCCGGACGTTCGCAAGCCCCGTGCCGGCTTTGGGCAAAAAACGGCCCCGAGCGGGCCTCATACGTCGGGGCCTCGGCGGCACAGGTGAGCCCGCAGCCCCAGGCTCTGTGGTGCCGTGGAAGCGGCGGCAGTGGGCGCCGAGGGCTGGCCACAGCTTTCGGGGCTGGCCCCTTTGGCGTGGGAGAAATCCCCGGACGTTCGCAAGCCCCGTGCCGGCTTCGGGCAAAAAACGGCCCCGAGCGGGCCTCATACGTCGGGGCCTAGGCGGCACAGGTGAGCCCGCAGCCCCAGGCTCTGTGGTGCCGTGGAAGCGGCGGCAGTGTGCGCCGAGGGCTGGCCACAGCTTTCGGGGCTGGCCCCTTTGGCGTGGGAGAAATCGCCGGACGTTCGCAAGCCCCGTGCCGTCTTCGGGCAAAAAACGGCCCCGAGCGGGCCTCATACGTCGGGGCCTAGGCGGCACAGGTGAGCCCGCAGCCCCAGGCTCTGTGGTGCCGTGGATGCGGCGGCAGTGGGCGCCGAGGGCTGGCCACAGCTTTCGGGGCTGGCCCCTTTGGCGTGGGAGAAATCCCCGGACGTTTGCAAGCTCCGTGCCGGCTTCGGGCAAAAAACAGCCCTGAGCGGGCCTCATACGTCGGGGCCTAGGCGGCACAGGTGAGCCCGCAGCCCCAGGCTCTGTGGTGCCGTGGATGCGGCGGCAGTGGGCGCCGAGGGCTGGCCACAGCTTTCGGGGCTGGCCCCTTTGGCGTGGGAGAAATCGCCGGACGTTCTCAAGCCCCGTGCCGGCTTCGGGCAAAAAACGGCCCCGAGCGGGCCTCATACGTCGGGGCCTAGGCGGCACCGGTGACACCGCAGCCCCAGGCTCTGTGGTGCCGTGGATGTGGCGGCAGTGGGCGCCGAGGGCTGGCCACAGCTTTCGGGGCTGGCCCCTTTGGCGTGGGAGAAATCCCCGGACGTTTGCAAGCCCCGTGCCGGCTTCGGGCAAAAAACGGCCCCGAGCGGGCCTCATACGTCGGGGCCTAGGCGGCACCGGTGACACCGCAGCCCCAGGCTCTGTGGTGCCGTGGATGTGGCGGCAGTGGGCGCCGAGGGCTGGCCACAGCTTTCGGGGCTGGCCCCTTTGGCGTGGGAGAAATCCCCGGACGTTCGCAAGCCCCGTGCCGGCTTCGGGCAAAAAACGGCCCCGAGCGGGCCTCATACATCGGGGCCTAGGCGGCACAGGTGAGCCCGCAGCCCCAGGCTCTGTGGTGCCGTGGATGCGGCGGCAGTGGGCGCCGAGGGCTGGCCACAGCTTTCGGGGCTGGCCCCTTTGGCGTGGGAGAAATCGCCGGACGTTCGCAAGCCCCGTGCCGGCTTCGGGCAAAAAACGGCCCCGAGCGGGCCTCATACGTCGGGGCCTAGGCGGCACAGGTGAGCCCGCAGCCCCAGGCTCTGTGGTGCCGTGGAAGCGGCGGCAGTGGGCGCCGAGGGCTGGCCACAGCTTTCGGGGCTGGCCCCTTTGGCGTGGGAGAAATCGCCAGACGTTCGCAAGCCCCGTGCCGGCTTCGGGCAAAAAACGGCCCTGAGCGGGCCTCATACGTCGGGGCCTAGGCGGCACAGGTGAGCCCGCAGCCCCAGGCTCTGTGGTGCCGTGGAAGCGGCGGCAGTGGGCGCCGAGGGCTGGCCACAGCTTTCGGGGCTGGCCCCTTTGGCGTGGGAGAAATCGCCGGACGTTCGCAAGCCCCGTGCCGGCTTCGGGCAAAAAACGGCCCCGAGCGGGCCTCATACGTCGGGGCCTAGGCGGCACAGGTGAGCCCGCAGCCCCAGGCTCTGTGGTGCCGTGGATGCGGCGGCAGTGGGCGCCGAGGGCTGGCCACAGGTTTCGGGGCTGGCCCCTTTGGCGTGGGAGAAATCGCCGGACGTTTGCAAGCCCCGTGCCGGCTTCGGGCAAAAAACAGCCCCGAGCGGGCCTCATACGTCGGGGCCTAGGCGGCACCGGTGAGCCCGCAGCCCCAGGCTCTGTGGTGCCGTGGATGCGGCGGCAGTGTGCGCCGAGGGCTGGCCACAGCTTTCGGGGCTGGCCCCTTTGGCGTGGGAGAAATACCCGGACGTTTGCAAGCCCCGTGCCGGCTTCGGGCAAAAAACGGCCCTGAGCGGGCCTCATACATCGGGGCCTAGGCGGCACAGGTGAGCCCGCAGCCCCAGGCTCTGTGGTGCCGTGGATGCGGCGGCAGTGGGCGCCGAGGGCTGGCCACAGCTTTTGGGGCTGGCCCCTTTGGCGTGGGAGAAATCGCCGGACGTTCGCAAGCCCCGTGCCGGCTTCGGGCAAAAAACGGCCCCGAGCGGGCCTCATACGTCGGGGCCTAGGCGGCACAGGTGAGCCCGCAGCCCCAGGCTCTGTGGTGCCGTGGATGCGGCGGCAGTGGGCGCCGAGGGCTGGCCACAGGTTTCGGGGCTGGCCCCTTTGGCGTGGGAGAAATCGCCGGACGTTTGCAAGCCCCGTGCCGGCTTCGGGCAAAAAACAGCCCCGAGCGGGCCTCATACGTCGGGGCCTAGGCGGCACCGGTGAGCCCGCAGCCCCAGGCTCTGTGGTGCCGTGGATGCGGCGGCAGTGGGCGCCGAGGGCTGGCCACAGCTTTCGGGGCTGGCCCCTTTGGCGTGGGAGAAATACCCGGACGTTTGCAAGCCCCGTGCCGGCTTCGGGCAAAAAACGGCCCTGAGCGGGCCTCATACATCGGGGCCTAGGCGGCACAGGTGAGCCCGCAGCCCCAGGCTCTGTGGTGCCGTGGAAGCGGCGGCAGTGGGCGCCGAGGGCTGGCCACAGCTTTCGGGGCTGGCCCCTTTGGCGTGGGAGAAATCCCCGGACGTTCGCAAGCCCCGTGCCGGCTTCGGGCAAAAAACGGCCCCGAGCAGGCCTTATACGTCGGGGCCTAGGCGGCACAGGTGAGCCTGCAGCCCCAGGCTCTGTGGTGCCGTGGAAGCGGCGGCAGTGGGCGCCGAGGGCTGGCCACAGCTTTCGGGGCTGGCCCCTTTGGCGTGGGAGAAATACCCGGACGTTCGCAAGCCCCGTGCCGGCTTCGGGCAAAAAACGGCCCCGAGCGGGCCTCATACGTCGGGGCCTAGGCGGCACAGGTGAGCCCGCAGCCCCAGGCTCTGTGGTGCCGTGGATGCGGCGGCAGTGGGCGCCGAGGGCTGGCCACAGCTTTCGGGGCTGGCCCCTTTGGCGTGGGAGAAATCCCCGGACGTTCGCAAGCCCCGTGCCGGCTTCGGGCAAAAAACGGCCCCGAGCGGGCCTCATACGTCGGGGCCTAGGCGGCACAGGTGAGCCCGCAGCCCCAGGCTCTGTGGTGCCGTGGAAGCGGCGGCAGTGGGCGCCGAGGGCTGGCCACAGCTTTCGGGGCTGGCCCCTTTGGCGTGGGAGAAATCGCCGGACGTTCGCAAGCCCCGTGCCGGCTTCGGGCAAAAAACGGCCCCGAGCGGGCCTCATACGTCGGGGCCTAGGCGGCACAGGTGAGCCTGCAGCCCCAGGCTCTGTGGTGCCGTGGATGCGGCGGCAGTGGGCGCCGAGGGCTGGCCACATCTCTCGGGGCTGGCCCCCTTGGCGTGGGAGAAATGGCCGGACGTTCGCAAGCCCCGTGCCGGCTTCGGGCAAAAAACGGCCCCGAGCGGGCCTCATACGTCGGGGCCTAGGCGGCACAGGTGAGCCCGCAGCCCCAGGCTCTGTGGTGCCGTGGAAGCGGCGGCAGTGGGCGCCGAGGGCTGGCCACAGCTTTCGGGGCTGGCCCCTTTGGCGTGGGAGAAATGGCCGGACGTTCGCAAGCCCCGTGCCGGCTTCGGGCAAAAAACGGCCCCGAGCGGGCCTCATACGTCGGGGCCTAGGCGGCACAGGTGAGCCCGCAGCCCCAGGCTCTGTGGTGCCGTGGAAGCGGCGGCAGTGGGCGCCGAGGGCTGGCCACAGCTTTCGGGGCTGGCCCCTTTGGCGTGGGAGAAATCGCCGGACGTTCGCAAGCCCCGTGCCGGCTTCGGGCAAAAAACGGCCCCGAGCGGGCCTCATACGTCGGGGCCTAGGCGGCACAGGTGAGCCCGCAGCCCCAGGCTCTGTGGTGCCGTGGAAGCGGCGGCAGTGGGCGCTGAGGGCTGGCCACAGCTTTCGGGGCTGGCCCCTTTGGCGTGGGAGAAATCGCCGGACGTTCGCAAGCCCCGTGCCGGCTTCGGGCAAAAAACGGCCCCGAGCGGGCCTCATACGTCGGGGCCTAGGCGGCACAGGTGAGCCCGCAGCCCCAGGCTCTGTGGTGCCGTGGATGCGGCGGCAGTGGGCGCCGAGGGCTGGCCACAGCTTTCGGGGCTGGCCCCTTTGGCGTGGGAGAAATCCCCGGACGTTCGCAAGCCCCGTGCCGGCTTCGGGCAAAAAACGGCCCCGAGCGGGCCTCATACGTCGGGGCCTAGGCGGCACAGGTGAGCCCGCAGCCCCAGGCTCTGTGGTGCCGTGGAAGCGGTGGCAGTGGGCGCTGAGGGCTGGCCACAGCTTTCGGGGCTGGCCCCTTTGGCGTGGGAGAAATCGCCGGACGTTCGCAAGCCCCGTGCCGGCTTCGGGCAAAAAACGGCCCCGAGCGGGCCTCATACGTCGGGGCCTAGGCGGCACAGGTGAGCCCGCAGCCCCAGGCTCTGTGGTGCCGTGGATGCGGCGGCAGTGGGCGCCGAGGGCTGGCCACAGCTTTCGGGGCTGGCCCCTTTGGCGTGGGAGAAATCCCCGGACGTTCGCAAGCCCCGTGCCGGCTTCGGGCAAAAAACGGCCCCGAGCGGGCCTCATACGTCGGGGCCTAGGCGGCACCGGTGAGCCTGCAGCCCCAGGCTCTGTGGTGCCGTGGATGCGGCGGCAGTGGGCGCCGAGGGCTGGCCACAGCTTTCGGGGCTGGCCCCTTTGGCGTGGGAGAAATCGCCGGACGTTCGCAAGCCCCGTGCCGGCTTCGGGCAAAAAACGGCCCCGAGCGGGCCTCATACGTCGGGGCCTAGGCGGCACAGGTGAGCCCGCAGCCCCAGGCTCTGTGGTGCCGTGGATGCGGCGGCAGTGGGCGCCGAGGGCTGGCCACAGCTTTCGGGGCTGGTCCCTTTGGCGTGGGAGAAATCGCCGGACGTTCGCAAGCCCCGTGCCGGCTTCGGGCAAAAAACGGCCCCGAGCAGGCCTCATACGTCGGGGCCTAGGCGGCACCGGTGAGCCTGCAGCCCCAGGCTCTGTGGTGCCGTGGATGCGGCGGCAGTGGGCGCCGAGGGCTGGCCACAGCTTTCGGGGCTGGCCCCTTTGGCGTGGGAGAAATCGCCGGACGTTCGCAAGCCCCGTGCCGGCTTCGGGCAAAAAACGGCCCCGAGCGGGCCTCATACGTCGGGGCCTAGGCGGCACAGGTGAGCCCGCAGCCCCAGGCTCTGTGGTGCCGTGGATGCGGCGGCAGTGGGCGCCGAGGGCTGGCCACAGCTTTTGGGGCTGGCCCCTTTGGCGTGGGAGAAATCCCCGGACGTTTGCAAGCTCCGTGCCGGCTTCGGGCAAAAAACAGCCCTGAGCGGGCCTCATACGTCGGGGCCTAGGCGGCACAGGTGAGCCCGCAGCCCCAGGCTCTGTGGTGCCGTGGATGCGGCGGCAGTGGGCGCCGAGGGCTGGCCACAGCTTTCGGGGCTGGCCCCTTTGGCGTGGGAGAAATCCCCGGACGTTCGCAAGCCCCGTGCCGGCTTCGGGCAAAAAACGGCCCCGAGCGGGCCTCATACGTCGGGGCCTAGGCGGCACAGGTGAGCCCGCAGCCCCAGGCTCTGTGGTGCCGTGGAAGCGGCGGCAGTGGGCGCCGAGGGCTGGCCACAGCTTTCGGGGCTGGCCCCTTTGGCGTGGGAGAAATCCCCGGACGTTTGCAAGCTCCGTGCCGGCTTCGGGCAAAAAACGGCCCTGAGCGGGCCTCATACGTCGGGGCCTAGGCGGCACAGGTGAGCCCGCAGCCCCAGGCTCTGTGGTGCCGTGGATGTGGCGGCAGTGGGCGCCGAGGGCTGGCCACAGCTTTCGGGGCTGGCCCCTTTGGCGTGGGAGAAATCGCCGGACGTTCGCAAGCCCCGTGCCGGCTTCGGGCAAAAAACGGCCCCGAGCGGGCCTCATACGTCGGGGCCTAGGCGGCACCGGTGACACCGCAGCCCCAGGCTCTGTGGTGCCGTGGATGTGGCGGCAGTGGGCGCCGAGGGCTGGCCACAGCTTTCGGGGCTGGCCCCTTTGGCGTGGGAGAAATCCCCGGACGTTCGCAAGCCCCGTGCCGGCTTCGGGCAAAAAACGGCCCCGAGCGGGCCTCATATGTCGGGGCCTAGGCGGCACAGGTGAGCCCGCAGCCCCAGGCTCTGTGGTGCCGTGGATGCGGCGGCAGTGGGCGCCGAGGGCTGGCCACAGCTTTCGGGGCTGGCCCGTTTGGCGTGGGAGAAATCCCCGGACGTTCGCAAGCCCCGTGCCGGCTTCGGGCAAAAAACGGCCCCGAGCGGGCCTCATACGTCGGGGCCTAGGCAGCACAGGTGAGCCCGCAGCCCCAGGCTCTGTGGTGCCGTGGAAGCGGCGGCAGTGGGCGCCGAGGGCTGGCCACAGCTTTCGGGGCTGGCCCCTTTGGCGTGGGAGAAATCCCCGGACGTTCGCAAGCCCCGTGCCGGCTTCGGGCAAAACACGGCCCCGAGCGGGCCTCATACGTCGGGGCCTAGGCGGCACAGGTGAGCCCGCAGCCCCAGGCTCTGTGGTGCCATGGATGCGGCGGCAGTGGGCGCCGAGGGCTGGCCACAGCTTTCGGGGCTGGCCCCTTTGGCGTGGGAGAAATCCCCGGACGTTCGCAAGCCCCGTGCCGGCTTCGGGCAAAAAACGGCCCCGAGCGGGCCTCATACGTCGGGGCCTAGGCGGCACAGGTGAGCCTGCAGCCCCAGGCTCTGTGGTGCCGTGGATGCGGCGGCAGTGGGCGCCGAGGGCTGGCCACAGCTTTCGGGGCTGGCCCCTTTGGCGTGGGAGAAATCCCCGGACGTTCGCAAGCCCCGTGCCGGCTTCGGGCAAAAAACGGCCCCGAGCGGGCCTCATACGTCGGGGCCTAGGCGGCACAGGTGAGCCCGCAGCCCCAGGCTCTGTGGTGCCGTGGAAGCGGCGGCAGTGGGCGCCGAGGGCTGGCCACAGCTTTCGGGGCTGGCCCCTTTGGCGTGGGAGAAATCCCCGGACGTTTGCAAGCTCCGTGCCGGCTTCGGGCCAAAACCAGCCCTGAGCGGGCCTCATACGTCGGGGCCTAGGCGGCACAGGTGAGCCCGCAGCCCCAGGCTCTGTGGTGCCGTGGATGCGGCGGCAGTGGGCGCCGAGGGCTGGCCACAGCTTTCGGGGCTGGCCCCTTTGGCGTGGGAGAAATCGCCGGACGTTCGCAAGCCCCGTGCCGGCCTGGGGCAAAAAACGGCCCCGAGCGGGCCTCATACGTCGGGGCCTCGGCGGCACAGGTGAGCCTGCAGCCCCAGGCTCTGTGGTGCCGTGGAAGCGGCGGCAGTGGGCGCCGAGGGCTGGCCACAGCTTTCGGGGCTGGCCCCTTTGGCGTGGGAGAAATCCCCGGACGTTTGCAAGCTCCGTGCCGGCTTCGGGCAAAAAACGGCCCCGAGCGGGCCTCATACGTCGGGGCCTAGGCGGCACCGGTGACACCGCAGCCCCAGGCTCTGTGGTGCCGTGGATGTGGCGGCAGTGGGCGCCGAGGGCTGGCCACAGCTTTCGGGGCTGGCCCCTTTGGCGTGGGAGAAATCCCCGGACGTTCGCAAGCCCCGTGCCGGCTTCGGGCAAAAAACGGCCCCGAGCGGGCCTCATACATCGGGGCCTAGGCGGCACAGGTGAGCCCGCAGCCCCAGGCTCTGTGGTGCCGTGGATGCGGCGGCAGTGGGCGCCGAGGGCTGGCCACAGCTTTCGGGGCTGGCCCCTTTGGCGTGGGAGAAATCCCCGGACGTTCGCAAGCCCCGTGCCGGCTTCGGGCAAAAAACGGCCCCGAGCGGGCCTCATACGTCGGGGCCTAGGCAGCACAGGTGAGCCCGCAGCCCCAGGCTCTGTGGTGCCGTGGAAGCGGCGGCAGTGGGCGCCGAGGGCTGGCCACAGCTTTCGGGGCTGGTCCCTTTGGCGTGGGAGAAATCGCCGGACGTTCGCAAGCCCCGTGCCGGCTTCGGGCAAAAAACGGCCCCGAGCGGGCCTCATACGTCGGGGCCTAGGCGGCACAGGTGAGCCCGCAGCCCCAGGCTCTGTGGTGCCGTGGATGCGGCGGCAGTGGGCGCCGAGGGCTGGCCACAGCTTTCGGGGCTGGCCCCTTTGGCGTGGGAGAAATCGCCGGACGTTCGCAAGCCCCGTGCCGGCTTCGGGCAAAAAACGGCCCCGAGCGGGCCTCATACGTCGGGGCCTAGGCGGCACAGGTGAGCCCGCAGCCCCAGGCTCTGTGGTGCCGTGGAAGCGGCGGCAGTGGGCGCCGAGGGCTGGCCACAGCTTTCGGGGCTGGCCCCTTTGGCGTGGGAGAAATCGCCGGACGTTCGCAAGCCCCGTGCCGGCTTCGGGCAAAAAACGGCCCCGAGCGGGCCTCATACGTCGGGGCCTAGGCGGCACAGGTGAGCCTGCAGCCCCAGGCTCTGTGGTGCCGTGGATGCGGCGGCAGTGGGCGCCGAGGGCTGGCCACATCTCTCGGGGCTGGCCCCCTTGGCGTGGGAGAAATGGCCGGACGTTCGCAAGCCCCGTGCCGGCTTCGGGCAAAAAACGGCCCCGAGCGGGCCTCATACGTCGGGGCCTAGGCGGCACAGGTGAGCCCGCAGCCCCAGGCTCTGTGGTGCCGTGGAAGCGGCGGCAGTGGGCGCCGAGGGCTGGCCACAGCTTTCGGGGCTGGCCCCTTTGGCGTGGGAGAAATGGCCGGACGTTCGCAAGCCCCGTGCCGGCTTCGGGCAAAAAACGGCCCCGAGCGGGCCTCATACGTCGGGGCCTAGGCGGCACAGGTGAGCCCGCAGCCCCAGGCTCTGTGGTGCCGTGGAAGCGGCGGCAGTGGGCGCCGAGGGCTGGCCACAGCTTTCGGGGCTGGCCCCTTTGGCGTGGGAGAAATCGCCGGACGTTCGCAAGCCCCGTGCCGGCTTCGGGCAAAAAACGGCCCCGAGCGGGCCTCATACGTCGGGGCCTAGGCGGCACAGGTGAGCCCGCAGCCCCAGGCTCTGTGGTGCCGTGGATGCGGCGGCAGTGGGCGCCGAGGGCTGGCCACAGCTTTCGGGGCTGGCCCCTTTGGCGTGGGAGAAATCGCCGGACGTTCGCAAGCCCCGTGCCGGCTTCGGGCAAAAAACGGCCCCGAGCGGGCCTCATACGTCGGGGCCTAGGCGGCACAGGTGAGCCCGCAGCCCCAGGCTCTGTGGTGCCGTGGAAGCGGTGGCAGTGGGCGCTGAGGGCTGGCCACAGCTTTCGGGGCTGGCCCCTTTGGCGTGGGAGAAATCGCCGGACGTTCTCAAGCCCCGTGCCGGCTTCGGGCAAAAAACGGCCCCGAGCGGGCCTCATACGTCGGGGCCTAGGCGGCACAGGTGAGCCCGCAGCCCCAGGCTCTGTGGTGCCGTGGATGCGGCGGCAGTGGGCGCCGAGGGCTGGCCACAGCTTTCGGGGCTGGCCCCTTTGGCATGGGAGAAATCCCCGGACGTTCGCAAGCCCCGTGCCGGCTTCGGGCAAAAAACGGCCCCGAGCGGGCCTCATACGTCGGGGCCTAGGCGGCACCGGTGAGCCTGCAGCCCCAGGCTCTGTGGTGCCGTGGATGCGGCGGCAGTGGGCGCCGAGGGCTGGCCACAGCTTTCGGGGCTGGCCCCTTTGGCGTGGGAGAAATCGCCGGACGTTCGCAAGCCCCGTGCCGGCTTCGGGCAAAAAACGGCCCCGAGCGGGCCTCATACGTCGGGGCCTAGGCGGCACAGGTGAGCCCGCAGCCCCAGGCTCTGTGGTGCCGTGGAAGCGGCGGCAGTGGGCGCCGAGGGCTGGCCACAGCTTTTGGGGCTGGCCCCTTTGGCGTGGGAGAAATCGCCGGACGTTCGCAAGCCCCGTGCCGGCTTCGGGCAAAAAACGGCCCCGAGCGGGCCTCATACGTCGGGGCCTAGGCGGCACAGGTGAGCCCGCAGCCCCAGGCTCTGTGGTGCCGTGGATGCGGCGGCAGTGGGCGCCGAGGGCTGGCCACAGCTTTCGGGGCTGGCCCCTTTGGCGTGGGAGAAATCGCCGGACGTTCGCAAGCCCCGTGCCGGCTTCGGGCAAAAAACGGCCCCGAGCGGGCCTCATACGTCGGGGCCTAGGCGGCACAGGTGAGCCCGCAGCCCCAGGCTCTGTGGTGCCGTGGATGCGGCGGCAGTGGGCGCCGAGGGCTGGCCACAGCTTTCGGGGCTGGCCCCTTTGGCGTGGGAGAAATCGCCGGACGTTCGCAAGCCCCGTGCTGGCTTCGGGCAAAAAACGGCCCCGAGCGGGCCTCATACGTCGGGGCCTAGGCGGCACCGGTGACACCGCAGCCCCAGGCTCTGTGGTGCCGTGGATGCGGCGGCAGTGGGCGCCGAGGGCTGGCCACAGCTTTCGGGGCTGGCCCCTTTGGCGTGGGAGAAATCGCCGGACGTTCGCAAGCCCCGTGCCGGCTTCGGGCAAACAACGGCCCCGAGCGGGCCTCATATGTCGGGGCCTAGGCGGCACAGGTGAGCCCGCAGCCCCAGGCTCTGTGGTGCCGTGGAAGCGGCGGCAGTGGGCGCCGAGGGCTGGCCACAGCTTTCGGGGCTGGCCCCTTTGGCGTGGGAGAAATCCCCGGACGTTCGCAAGCCCCGTGCCGGCTTTGGGCAAAAAACGGCCCCGAGCGGGCCTCATACGTCGGGGCCTCGGCGGCACAGGTGAGCCCGCAGCCCCAGGCTCTGTGGTGCCGTGGAAGCGGCGGCAGTGGGCGCCGAGGGCTGGCCACAGCTTTCGGGGCTGGCCCCTTTGGCGTGGGAGAAATCCCCGGACGTTCGCAAGCCCCGTGCCGGCTTCGGGCAAAAAACGGCCCCGAGCGGGCCTCATACGTCGGGGCCTAGGCGGCACAGGTGAGCCCGCAGCCCCAGGCTCTGTGGTGCCGTGGAAGCGGCGGCAGTGTGCGCCGAGGGCTGGCCACAGCTTTCGGGGCTGGCCCCTTTGGCGTGGGAGAAATCGCCGGACGTTCGCAAGCCCCGTGCCGTCTTCGGGCAAAAAACGGCCCCGAGCGGGCCTCATACGTCGGGGCCTAGGCGGCACAGGTGAGCCCGCAGCCCCAGGCTCTGTGGTGCCGTGGATGCGGCGGCAGTGGGCGCCGAGGGCTGGCCACAGCTTTCGGGGCTGGCCCCTTTGGCGTGGGAGAAATCCCCGGACGTTTGCAAGCTCCGTGCCGGCTTCGGGCCAAAAACAGCCCTGAGCGGGCCTCATACGTCGGGGCCTAGGCGGCACAGGTGAGCCCGCAGCCCCAGGCTCTGTGGTGCCGTGGATGCGGCGGCAGTGGGCGCCGAGGGCTGGCCACAGCTTTCGGGGCTGGCCCCTTTGGCGTGGGAGAAATCGCCGGACGTTCTCAAGCCCCGTGCCGGCTTCGGGCAAAAAACGGCCCCGAGCGGGCCTCATACGTCGGGGCCTAGGCGGCACCGGTGACACCGCAGCCCCAGGCTCTGTGGTGCCGTGGATGTGGCGGCAGTGGGCGCCGAGGGCTGGCCACAGCTTTCGGGGCTGGCCCCTTTGGCGTGGGAGAAATCCCCGGACGTTCGCAAGCCCCGTGCCGGCTTCGGGCAAAAAACGGCCCCGAGCGGGCCTCATACATCGGGGCCTAGGCGGCACAGGTGAGCCCGCAGCCCCAGGCTCTGTGGTGCCGTGGATGCGGCGGCAGTGGGCGCCGAGGGCTGGCCACAGCTTTCGGGGCTGGCCCCTTTGGCGTGGGAGAAATCGCCGGACGTTCGCAAGCCCCGTGCCGGCTTCGGGCAAAAAACGGCCCCGAGCGGGCCTCATACGTCGGGGCCTAGGCGGCACAGGTGAGCCCGCAGCCCCAGGCTCTGTGGTGCCGTGGAAGCGGCGGCAGTGGGCGCCGAGGGCTGGCCACAGCTTTCGGGGCTGGCCCCTTTGGCGTGGGAGAAATACCCGGACGTTTGCAAGCCCCGTGCCGGCTTCGGGCAAAAAACGGCCCTGAGCGGGCCTCATACGTCGGGGCCTAGGCGGCACAGGTGAGCCCGCAGCCCCAGGCTCTGTGGTGCCGTGGAAGCGGCGGCAGTGGGCGCCGAGGGCTGGCCACAGCTTTCGGGGCTGGCCCCTTTGGCGTGGGAGAAATCGCCGGACGTTCGCAAGCCCCGTGCCGGCTTCGGGCAAAAAACGGCCCCGAGCGGGCCTCATACGTCGGGGCCTAGGCGGCACAGGTGAGCCCGCAGCCCCAGGCTCTGTGGTGCCGTGGATGCGGCGGCAGTGGGCGCCGAGGGCTGGCCACAGCTTTCGGGGCTGGCCCCTTTGGCGTGGGAGAAATCGCCGGACGTTTGCAAGCCCCGTGCCGGCTTCGGGCAAAAAACAGCCCCGAGCGGGCCTCATACGTCGGGGCCTAGGCGGCACAGGTGAGCCCGCAGCCCCAGGCTCTGTGGTGCCGTGGATGCGGCGGCAGTGTGCGCCGAGGGCTGGCCACAGCTTTCGGGGCTGGCCCCTTTGGCGTGGGAGAAATACCCGGACGTTTGCAAGCCCCGTGCCGGCTTCGGGCAAAAAACGGCCCTGAGCGGGCCTCATACATCGGGGCCTAGGCGGCACAGGTGAGCCCGCAGCCCCAGGCTCTGTGGTGCCGTGGATGCGGCGGCAGTGGGCGCCGAGGGCTGGCCACAGCTTTTGGGGCTGGCCCCTTTGGCGTGGGAGAAATCGCCGGACGTTCGCAAGCCCCGTGCCGGCTTCGGGCAAAAAACGGCCCCGAGCGGGCCTCATACGTCGGGGCCTAGGCGGCACAGGTGAGCCCGCAGCCCCAGGCTCTGTGGTGCCGTGGATGCGGCGGCAGTGGGCGCCGAGGGCTGGCCACAGCTTTCGGGGCTGGCCCCTTTGGCGTGGGAGAAATCGCCGGACGTTTGCAAGCCCCGTGCCGGCTTCGGGCAAAAAACAGCCCCGAGCGGGCCTCATACGTCGGGGCCTAGGCGGCACAGGTGAGCCCGCAGCCCCAGGCTCTGTGGTGCCGTGGATGCGGCGGCAGTGGGCGCCGAGGGCTGGCCACAGCTTTCGGGGCTGGCCCCTTTGGCGTGGGAGAAATACCCGGACGTTTGCAAGCCCCGTGCCGGCTTCGGGCAAAAAACGGCCCTGAGCGGGCCTCATACGTCGGGGCCTAGGCGGCACAGGTGAGCCCGCAGCCCCAGGCTCTGTGGTGCCGTGGAAGCGGCGGCAGTGGGCGCCGAGGGCTGGCCACAGCTTTTGGGGCTGGCCCCTTTGGCGTGGGAGAAATCGCCGGACGTTCGCAAGCCCCGTGCCGGCTTCGGGCAAAAAACGGCCCCGAGCGGGCCTCATACGTCGGGGCCTAGGCGGCACAGGTGAGCCCGCAGCCCCAGGCTCTGTGGTGCCGTGGATGCGGCGGCAGTGGGCGCCGAGGGCTGGCCACAGCTTTCGGGGCTGGCCCCTTTGGCGTGGGAGAAATCGCCGGACGTTCGCAAGCCCCGTGCCGGCTTCGGGCAAAAAACGGCCCCGAGCGGGCCTCATACGTCGGGGCCTAGGCGGCACAGGTGAGCCCGCAGCCCCAGGCTCTGTGGTGCCGTGGATGCGGCGGCAGTGGGCGCCGAGGGCTGGCCACAGCTTTCGGGGCTGGCCCCTTTGGCGTGGGAGAAATCGCCGGACGTTCGCAAGCCCCGTGCTGGCTTCGGGCAAAAAACGGCCCCGAGCGGGCCTCATACGTCGGGGCCTAGGCGGCACCGGTGACACCGCAGCCCCAGGCTCTGTGGTGCCGTGGATGCGGCGGCAGTGGGCGCCGAGGGCTGGCCACAGCTTTCGGGGCTGGCCCCTTTGGCGTGGGAGAAATCGCCGGACGTTCGCAAGCCCCGTGCCGGCTTCGGGCAAACAACGGCCCCGAGCGGGCCTCATATGTCGGGGCCTAGGCGGCACAGGTGAGCCCGCAGCCCCAGGCTCTGTGGTGCCGTGGAAGCGGCGGCAGTGGGCGCCGAGGGCTGGCCACAGCTTTCGGGGCTGGCCCCTTTGGCGTGGGAGAAATCCCCGGACGTTCGCAAGCCCCGTGCCGGCTTTGGGCAAAAAACGGCCCCGAGCGGGCCTCATACGTCGGGGCCTCGGCGGCACAGGTGAGCCCGCAGCCCCAGGCTCTGTGGTGCCGTGGAAGCGGCGGCAGTGGGCGCCGAGGGCTGGCCACAGCTTTCGGGGCTGGCCCCTTTGGCGTGGGAGAAATCCCCGGACGTTCGCAAGCCCCGTGCCGGCTTCGGGCAAAAAACGGCCCCGAGCGGGCCTCATACGTCGGGGCCTAGGCGGCACAGGTGAGCCCGCAGCCCCAGGCTCTGTGGTGCCGTGGAAGCGGCGGCAGTGTGCGCCGAGGGCTGGCCACAGCTTTCGGGGCTGGCCCCTTTGGCGTGGGAGAAATCGCCGGACGTTCGCAAGCCCCGTGCCGTCTTCGGGCAAAAAACGGCCCCGAGCGGGCCTCATACGTCGGGGCCTAGGCGGCACAGGTGAGCCCGCAGCCCCAGGCTCTGTGGTGCCGTGGATGCGGCGGCAGTGGGCGCCGAGGGCTGGCCACAGCTTTCGGGGCTGGCCCCTTTGGCGTGGGAGAAATCCCCGGACGTTTGCAAGCTCCGTGCCGGCTTCGGGCAAAAAACAGCCCTGAGCGGGCCTCATACGTCGGGGCCTAGGCGGCACAGGTGAGCCCGCAGCCCCAGGCTCTGTGGTGCCGTGGATGCGGCGGCAGTGGGCGCCGAGGGCTGGCCACAGCTTTCGGGGCTGGCCCCTTTGGCGTGGGAGAAATCGCCGGACGTTCTCAAGCCCCGTGCCGGCTTCGGGCAAAAAACGGCCCCGAGCGGGCCTCATACGTCGGGGCCTAGGCGGCACCGGTGACACCGCAGCCCCAGGCTCTGTGGTGCCGTGGATGTGGCGGCAGTGGGCGCCGAGGGCTGGCCACAGCTTTCGGGGCTGGCCCCTTTGGCGTGGGAGAAATCCCCGGACGTTTGCAAGCCCCGTGCCGGCTTCGGGCAAAAAACGGCCCCGAGCGGGCCTCATACGTCGGGGCCTAGGCGGCACCGGTGACACCGCAGCCCCAGGCTCTGTGGTGCCGTGGATGTGGCGGCAGTGGGCGCCGAGGGCTGGCCACAGCTTTCGGGGCTGGCCCCTTTGGCGTGGGAGAAATCCCCGGACGTTCGCAAGCCCCGTGCCGGCTTCGGGCAAAAAACGGCCCCGAGCGGGCCTCATACATCGGGGCCTAGGCGGCACAGGTGAGCCCGCAGCCCCAGGCTCTGTGGTGCCGTGGATGCGGCGGCAGTGGGCGCCGAGGGCTGGCCACAGCTTTCGGGGCTGGCCCCTTTGGCGTGGGAGAAATCGCCGGACGTTCGCAAGCCCCGTGCCGGCTTCGGGCAAAAAACGGCCCCGAGCGGGCCTCATACGTCGGGGCCTAGGCGGCACAGGTGAGCCCGCAGCCCCAGGCTCTGTGGTGCCGTGGAAGCGGCGGCAGTGGGCGCCGAGGGCTGGCCACAGCTTTCGGGGCTGGCCCCTTTGGCGTGGGAGAAATCGCCAGACGTTCGCAAGCCCCGTGCCGGCTTCGGGCAAAAAACGGCCCTGAGCGGGCCTCATACGTCGGGGCCTAGGCGGCACAGGTGAGCCCGCAGCCCCAGGCTCTGTGGTGCCGTGGAAGCGGCGGCAGTGGGCGCCGAGGGCTGGCCACAGCTTTCGGGGCTGGCCCCTTTGGCGTGGGAGAAATCGCCGGACGTTCGCAAGCCCCGTGCCGGCTTCGGGCAAAAAACGGCCCCGAGCGGGCCTCATACGTCGGGGCCTAGGCGGCACAGGTGAGCCCGCAGCCCCAGGCTCTGTGGTGCCGTGGATGCGGCGGCAGTGGGCGCCGAGGGCTGGCCACAGGTTTCGGGGCTGGCCCCTTTGGCGTGGGAGAAATCGCCGGACGTTTGCAAGCCCCGTGCCGGCTTCGGGCAAAAAACAGCCCCGAGCGGGCCTCATACGTCGGGGCCTAGGCGGCACCGGTGAGCCCGCAGCCCCAGGCTCTGTGGTGCCGTGGATGCGGCGGCAGTGTGCGCCGAGGGCTGGCCACAGCTTTCGGGGCTGGCCCCTTTGGCGTGGGAGAAATACCCGGACGTTTGCAAGCCCCGTGCCGGCTTCGGGCAAAAAACGGCCCTGAGCGGGCCTCATACATCGGGGCCTAGGCGGCACAGGTGAGCCCGCAGCCCCAGGCTCTGTGGTGCCGTGGATGCGGCGGCAGTGGGCGCCGAGGGCTGGCCACAGCTTTTGGGGCTGGCCCCTTTGGCGTGGGAGAAATCGCCGGACGTTCGCAAGCCCCGTGCCGGCTTCGGGCAAAAAACGGCCCCGAGCGGGCCTCATACGTCGGGGCCTAGGCGGCACAGGTGAGCCCGCAGCCCCAGGCTCTGTGGTGCCGTGGATGCGGCGGCAGTGGGCGCCGAGGGCTGGCCACAGGTTTCGGGGCTGGCCCCTTTGGCGTGGGAGAAATCGCCGGACGTTTGCAAGCCCCGTGCCGGCTTCGGGCAAAAAACAGCCCCGAGCGGGCCTCATACGTCGGGGCCTAGGCGGCACCGGTGAGCCCGCAGCCCCAGGCTCTGTGGTGCCGTGGATGCGGCGGCAGTGGGCGCCGAGGGCTGGCCACAGCTTTCGGGGCTGGCCCCTTTGGCGTGGGAGAAATACCCGGACGTTTGCAAGCCCCGTGCCGGCTTCGGGCAAAAAACGGCCCTGAGCGGGCCTCATACATCGGGGCCTAGGCGGCACAGGTGAGCCCGCAGCCCCAGGCTCTGTGGTGCCGTGGAAGCGGCGGCAGTGGGCGCCGAGGGCTGGCCACAGCTTTCGGGGCTGGCCCCTTTGGCGTGGGAGAAATCCCCGGACGTTCGCAAGCCCCGTGCCGGCTTCGGGCAAAAAACGGCCCCGAGCAGGCCTTATACGTCGGGGCCTAGGCGGCACAGGTGAGCCTGCAGCCCCAGGCTCTGTGGTGCCGTGGAAGCGGCGGCAGTGGGCGCCGAGGGCTGGCCACAGCTTTCGGGGCTGGCCCCTTTGGCGTGGGAGAAATACCCGGACGTTCGCAAGCCCCGTGCCGGCTTCGGGCAAAAAACGGCCCCGAGCGGGCCTCATACGTCGGGGCCTAGGCGGCACAGGTGAGCCCGCAGCCCCAGGCTCTGTGGTGCCGTGGATGCGGCGGCAGTGGGCGCCGAGGGCTGGCCACAGCTTTCGGGGCTGGCCCCTTTGGCGTGGGAGAAATCCCCGGACGTTCGCAAGCCCCGTGCCGGCTTCGGGCAAAAAACGGCCCCGAGCGGGCCTCATACGTCGGGGCCTAGGCGGCACAGGTGAGCCCGCAGCCCCAGGCTCTGTGGTGCCGTGGAAGCGGCGGCAGTGGGCGCCGAGGGCTGGCCACAGCTTTCGGGGCTGGCCCCTTTGGCGTGGGAGAAATCGCCGGACGTTCGCAAGCCCCGTGCCGGCTTCGGGCAAAAAACGGCCCCGAGCGGGCCTCATACGTCGGGGCCTAGGCGGCACAGGTGAGCCTGCAGCCCCAGGCTCTGTGGTGCCGTGGATGCGGCGGCAGTGGGCGCCGAGGGCTGGCCACATCTCTCGGGGCTGGCCCCCTTGGCGTGGGAGAAATGGCCGGACGTTCGCAAGCCCCGTGCCGGCTTCGGGCAAAAAACGGCCCCGAGCGGGCCTCATACGTCGGGGCCTAGGCGGCACAGGTGAGCCCGCAGCCCCAGGCTCTGTGGTGCCGTGGAAGCGGCGGCAGTGGGCGCCGAGGGCTGGCCACAGCTTTCGGGGCTGGCCCCTTTGGCGTGGGAGAAATGGCCGGACGTTCGCAAGCCCCGTGCCGGCTTCGGGCAAAAAACGGCCCCGAGCGGGCCTCATACGTCGGGGCCTAGGCGGCACAGGTGAGCCCGCAGCCCCAGGCTCTGTGGTGCCGTGGAAGCGGCGGCAGTGGGCGCCGAGGGCTGGCCACAGCTTTCGGGGCTGGCCCCTTTGGCGTGGGAGAAATCGCCGGACGTTCGCAAGCCCCGTGCCGGCTTCGGGCAAAAAACGGCCCCGAGCGGGCCTCATACGTCGGGGCCTAGGCGGCACAGGTGAGCCCGCAGCCCCAGGCTCTGTGGTGCCGTGGAAGCGGCGGCAGTGGGCGCTGAGGGCTGGCCACAGCTTTCGGGGCTGGCCCCTTTGGCGTGGGAGAAATCGCCGGACGTTCGCAAGCCCCGTGCCGGCTTCGGGCAAAAAACGGCCCCGAGCGGGCCTCATACGTCGGGGCCTAGGCGGCACAGGTGAGCCCGCAGCCCCAGGCTCTGTGGTGCCGTGGATGCGGCGGCAGTGGGCGCCGAGGGCTGGCCACAGCTTTCGGGGCTGGCCCCTTTGGCGTGGGAGAAATCCCCGGACGTTCGCAAGCCCCGTGCCGGCTTCGGGCAAAAAACGGCCCCGAGCGGGCCTCATACGTCGGGGCCTAGGCGGCACAGGTGAGCCCGCAGCCCCAGGCTCTGTGGTGCCGTGGAAGCGGTGGCAGTGGGCGCTGAGGGCTGGCCACAGCTTTCGGGGCTGGCCCCTTTGGCGTGGGAGAAATCGCCGGACGTTCGCAAGCCCCGTGCCGGCTTCGGGCAAAAAACGGCCCCGAGCGGGCCTCATACGTCGGGGCCTAGGCGGCACAGGTGAGCCCGCAGCCCCAGGCTCTGTGGTGCCGTGGATGCGGCGGCAGTGGGCGCCGAGGGCTGGCCACAGCTTTCGGGGCTGGCCCCTTTGGCGTGGGAGAAATCCCCGGACGTTCGCAAGCCCCGTGCCGGCTTCGGGCAAAAAACGGCCCCGAGCGGGCCTCATACGTCGGGGCCTAGGCGGCACCGGTGAGCCTGCAGCCCCAGGCTCTGTGGTGCCGTGGATGCGGCGGCAGTGGGCGCCGAGGGCTGGCCACAGCTTTCGGGGCTGGCCCCTTTGGCGTGGGAGAAATCGCCGGACGTTCGCAAGCCCCGTGCCGGCTTCGGGCAAAAAACGGCCCCGAGCGGGCCTCATACGTCGGGGCCTAGGCGGCACAGGTGAGCCCGCAGCCCCAGGCTCTGTGGTGCCGTGGATGCGGCGGCAGTGGGCGCCGAGGGCTGGCCACAGCTTTCGGGGCTGGTCCCTTTGGCGTGGGAGAAATCGCCGGACGTTCGCAAGCCCCGTGCCGGCTTCGGGCAAAAAACGGCCCCGAGCAGGCCTCATACGTCGGGGCCTAGGCGGCACCGGTGAGCCTGCAGCCCCAGGCTCTGTGGTGCCGTGGATGCGGCGGCAGTGGGCGCCGAGGGCTGGCCACAGCTTTCGGGGCTGGCCCCTTTGGCGTGGGAGAAATCGCCGGACGTTCGCAAGCCCCGTGCCGGCTTCGGGCAAAAAACGGCCCCGAGCGGGCCTCATACGTCGGGGCCTAGGCGGCACAGGTGAGCCCGCAGCCCCAGGCTCTGTGGTGCCGTGGATGCGGCGGCAGTGGGCGCCGAGGGCTGGCCACAGCTTTTGGGGCTGGCCCCTTTGGCGTGGGAGAAATCCCCGGACGTTTGCAAGCTCCGTGCCGGCTTCGGGCAAAAAACAGCCCTGAGCGGGCCTCATACGTCGGGGCCTAGGCGGCACAGGTGAGCCCGCAGCCCCAGGCTCTGTGGTGCCGTGGATGCGGCGGCAGTGGGCGCCGAGGGCTGGCCACAGCTTTCGGGGCTGGCCCCTTTGGCGTGGGAGAAATCCCCGGACGTTCGCAAGCCCCGTGCCGGCTTCGGGCAAAAAACGGCCCCGAGCGGGCCTCATACGTCGGGGCCTAGGCGGCACAGGTGAGCCCGCAGCCCCAGGCTCTGTGGTGCCGTGGAAGCGGCGGCAGTGGGCGCCGAGGGCTGGCCACAGCTTTCGGGGCTGGCCCCTTTGGCGTGGGAGAAATCCCCGGACGTTTGCAAGCTCCGTGCCGGCTTCGGGCAAAAAACGGCCCTGAGCGGGCCTCATACGTCGGGGCCTAGGCGGCACAGGTGAGCCCGCAGCCCCAGGCTCTGTGGTGCCGTGGATGTGGCGGCAGTGGGCGCCGAGGGCTGGCCACAGCTTTCGGGGCTGGCCCCTTTGGCGTGGGAGAAATCGCCGGACGTTCGCAAGCCCCGTGCCGGCTTCGGGCAAAAAACGGCCCCGAGCGGGCCTCATACGTCGGGGCCTAGGCGGCACCGGTGACACCGCAGCCCCAGGCTCTGTGGTGCCGTGGATGTGGCGGCAGTGGGCGCCGAGGGCTGGCCACAGCTTTCGGGGCTGGCCCCTTTGGCGTGGGAGAAATCCCCGGACGTTCGCAAGCCCCGTGCCGGCTTCGGGCAAAAAACGGCCCCGAGCGGGCCTCATATGTCGGGGCCTAGGCGGCACAGGTGAGCCCGCAGCCCCAGGCTCTGTGGTGCCGTGGATGCGGCGGCAGTGGGCGCCGAGGGCTGGCCACAGCTTTCGGGGCTGGCCCGTTTGGCGTGGGAGAAATCCCCGGACGTTCGCAAGCCCCGTGCCGGCTTCGGGCAAAAAACGGCCCCGAGCGGGCCTCATACGTCGGGGCCTAGGCAGCACAGGTGAGCCCGCAGCCCCAGGCTCTGTGGTGCCGTGGAAGCGGCGGCAGTGGGCGCCGAGGGCTGGCCACAGCTTTCGGGGCTGGCCCCTTTGGCGTGGGAGAAATCCCCGGACGTTCGCAAGCCCCGTGCCGGCTTCGGGCAAAACACGGCCCCGAGCGGGCCTCATACGTCGGGGCCTAGGCGGCACAGGTGAGCCCGCAGCCCCAGGCTCTGTGGTGCCATGGATGCGGCGGCAGTGGGCGCCGAGGGCTGGCCACAGCTTTCGGGGCTGGCCCCTTTGGCGTGGGAGAAATCCCCGGACGTTCGCAAGCCCCGTGCCGGCTTCGGGCAAAAAACGGCCCCGAGCGGGCCTCATACGTCGGGGCCTAGGCGGCACAGGTGAGCCTGCAGCCCCAGGCTCTGTGGTGCCGTGGATGCGGCGGCAGTGGGCGCCGAGGGCTGGCCACAGCTTTCGGGGCTGGCCCCTTTGGCGTGGGAGAAATCCCCGGACGTTCGCAAGCCCCGTGCCGGCTTCGGGCAAAAAACGGCCCCGAGCGGGCCTCATACGTCGGGGCCTAGGCGGCACAGGTGAGCCCGCAGCCCCAGGCTCTGTGGTGCCGTGGAAGCGGCGGCAGTGGGCGCCGAGGGCTGGCCACAGCTTTCGGGGCTGGCCCCTTTGGCGTGGGAGAAATCCCCGGACGTTTGCAAGCTCCGTGCCGGCTTCGGGCCAAAACCAGCCCTGAGCGGGCCTCATACGTCGGGGCCTAGGCGGCACAGGTGAGCCCGCAGCCCCAGGCTCTGTGGTGCCGTGGATGCGGCGGCAGTGGGCGCCGAGGGCTGGCCACAGCTTTCGGGGCTGGCCCCTTTGGCGTGGGAGAAATCGCCGGACGTTCGCAAGCCCCGTGCCGGCCTGGGGCAAAAAACGGCCCCGAGCGGGCCTCATACGTCGGGGCCTCGGCGGCACAGGTGAGCCTGCAGCCCCAGGCTCTGTGGTGCCGTGGAAGCGGCGGCAGTGGGCGCCGAGGGCTGGCCACAGCTTTCGGGGCTGGCCCCTTTGGCGTGGGAGAAATCCCCGGACGTTTGCAAGCTCCGTGCCGGCTTCGGGCAAAAAACGGCCCCGAGCGGGCCTCATACGTCGGGGCCTAGGCGGCACCGGTGACACCGCAGCCCCAGGCTCTGTGGTGCCGTGGATGTGGCGGCAGTGGGCGCCGAGGGCTGGCCACAGCTTTCGGGGCTGGCCCCTTTGGCGTGGGAGAAATCCCCGGACGTTCGCAAGCCCCGTGCCGGCTTCGGGCAAAAAACGGCCCCGAGCGGGCCTCATACATCGGGGCCTAGGCGGCACAGGTGAGCCCGCAGCCCCAGGCTCTGTGGTGCCGTGGATGCGGCGGCAGTGGGCGCCGAGGGCTGGCCACAGCTTTCGGGGCTGGCCCCTTTGGCGTGGGAGAAATCCCCGGACGTTCGCAAGCCCCGTGCCGGCTTCGGGCAAAAAACGGCCCCGAGCGGGCCTCATACGTCGGGGCCTAGGCAGCACAGGTGAGCCCGCAGCCCCAGGCTCTGTGGTGCCGTGGAAGCGGCGGCAGTGGGCGCCGAGGGCTGGCCACAGCTTTCGGGGCTGGTCCCTTTGGCGTGGGAGAAATCGCCGGACGTTCGCAAGCCCCGTGCCGGCTTCGGGCAAAAAACGGCCCCGAGCGGGCCTCATACGTCGGGGCCTAGGCGGCACAGGTGAGCCCGCAGCCCCAGGCTCTGTGGTGCCGTGGATGCGGCGGCAGTGGGCGCCGAGGGCTGGCCACAGCTTTCGGGGCTGGCCCCTTTGGCGTGGGAGAAATCGCCGGACGTTCGCAAGCCCCGTGCCGGCTTCGGGCAAAAAACGGCCCCGAGCGGGCCTCATACGTCGGGGCCTAGGCGGCACAGGTGAGCCCGCAGCCCCAGGCTCTGTGGTGCCGTGGAAGCGGCGGCAGTGGGCGCCGAGGGCTGGCCACAGCTTTCGGGGCTGGCCCCTTTGGCGTGGGAGAAATCGCCGGACGTTCGCAAGCCCCGTGCCGGCTTCGGGCAAAAAACGGCCCCGAGCGGGCCTCATACGTCGGGGCCTAGGCGGCACAGGTGAGCCTGCAGCCCCAGGCTCTGTGGTGCCGTGGATGCGGCGGCAGTGGGCGCCGAGGGCTGGCCACATCTCTCGGGGCTGGCCCCCTTGGCGTGGGAGAAATGGCCGGACGTTCGCAAGCCCCGTGCCGGCTTCGGGCAAAAAACGGCCCCGAGCGGGCCTCATACGTCGGGGCCTAGGCGGCACAGGTGAGCCCGCAGCCCCAGGCTCTGTGGTGCCGTGGAAGCGGCGGCAGTGGGCGCCGAGGGCTGGCCACAGCTTTCGGGGCTGGCCCCTTTGGCGTGGGAGAAATGGCCGGACGTTCGCAAGCCCCGTGCCGGCTTCGGGCAAAAAACGGCCCCGAGCGGGCCTCATACGTCGGGGCCTAGGCGGCACAGGTGAGCCCGCAGCCCCAGGCTCTGTGGTGCCGTGGAAGCGGCGGCAGTGGGCGCCGAGGGCTGGCCACAGCTTTCGGGGCTGGCCCCTTTGGCGTGGGAGAAATCGCCGGACGTTCGCAAGCCCCGTGCCGGCTTCGGGCAAAAAACGGCCCCGAGCGGGCCTCATACGTCGGGGCCTAGGCGGCACAGGTGAGCCCGCAGCCCCAGGCTCTGTGGTGCCGTGGATGCGGCGGCAGTGGGCGCCGAGGGCTGGCCACAGCTTTCGGGGCTGGCCCCTTTGGCGTGGGAGAAATCGCCGGACGTTCGCAAGCCCCGTGCCGGCTTCGGGCAAAAAACGGCCCCGAGCGGGCCTCATACGTCGGGGCCTAGGCGGCACAGGTGAGCCCGCAGCCCCAGGCTCTGTGGTGCCGTGGAAGCGGTGGCAGTGGGCGCTGAGGGCTGGCCACAGCTTTCGGGGCTGGCCCCTTTGGCGTGGGAGAAATCGCCGGACGTTCGCAAGCCCCGTGCCGGCTTCGGGCAAAAAACGGCCCCGAGCGGGCCTCATACGTCGGGGCCTAGGCGGCACAGGTGAGCCCGCAGCCCCAGGCTCTGTGGTGCCGTGGATGCGGCGGCAGTGGGCGCCGAGGGCTGGCCACAGCTTTCGGGGCTGGCCCCTTTGGCATGGGAGAAATCCCCGGACGTTCGCAAGCCCCGTGCCGGCTTCGGGCAAAAAACGGCCCCGAGCGGGCCTCATACGTCGGGGCCTAGGCGGCACCGGTGAGCCTGCAGCCCCAGGCTCTGTGGTGCCGTGGATGCGGCGGCAGTGGGCGCCGAGGGCTGGCCACAGCTTTCGGGGCTGGCCCCTTTGGCGTGGGAGAAATCGCCGGACGTTCGCAAGCCCCGTGCCGGCTTCGGGCAAAAAACGGCCCCGAGCGGGCCTCATACGTCGGGGCCTAGGCGGCACAGGTGAGCCCGCAGCCCCAGGCTCTGTGGTGCCGTGGATGCGGCGGCAGTGGGCGCCGAGGGCTGGCCACAGCTTTCGGGGCTGGTCCCTTTGGCGTGGGAGAAATCGCCGGACGTTCGCAAGCCCCGTGCCGGCTTCGGGCAAAAAACGGCCCCGAGCAGGCCTCATACGTCGGGGCCTAGGCGGCACCGGTGAGCCTGCAGCCCCAGGCTCTGTGGTGCCGTGGATGCGGCGGCAGTGGGCGCCGAGGGCTGGCCACAGCTTTCGGGGCTGGCCCCTTTGGCGTGGGAGAAATCGCCGGACGTTCGCAAGCCCCGTGCCGGCTTCGGGCAAAAAACGGCCCCGAGCGGGCCTCATACGTCGGGGCCTAGGCGGCACAGGTGAGCCCGCAGCCCCAGGCTCTGTGGTGCCGTGGATGCGGCGGCAGTGGGCGCCGAGGGCTGGCCACAGCTTTTGGGGCTGGCCCCTTTGGCGTGGGAGAAATCCCCGGACGTTTGCAAGCTCCGTGCCGGCTTCGGGCAAAAAACAGCCCTGAGCGGGCCTCATACGTCGGGGCCTAGGCGGCACAGGTGAGCCCGCAGCCCCAGGCTCTGTGGTGCCGTGGATGCGGCGGCAGTGGGCGCCGAGGGCTGGCCACAGCTTTCGGGGCTGGCCCCTTTGGCGTGGGAGAAATCCCCGGACGTTCGCAAGCCCCGTGCCGGCTTCGGGCAAAAAACGGCCCCGAGCGGGCCTCATACGTCGGGGCCTAGGCGGCACAGGTGAGCCCGCAGCCCCAGGCTCTGTGGTGCCGTGGAAGCGGCGGCAGTGGGCGCCGAGGGCTGGCCACAGCTTTCGGGGCTGGCCCCTTTGGCGTGGGAGAAATCCCCGGACGTTTGCAAGCTCCGTGCCGGCTTCGGGCAAAAAACGGCCCTGAGCGGGCCTCATACGTCGGGGCCTAGGCGGCACAGGTGAGCCCGCAGCCCCAGGCTCTGTGGTGCCGTGGATGTGGCGGCAGTGGGCGCCGAGGGCTGGCCACAGCTTTCGGGGCTGGCCCCTTTGGCGTGGGAGAAATCGCCGGACGTTCGCAAGCCCCGTGCCGGCTTCGGGCAAAAAACGGCCCCGAGCGGGCCTCATACGTCGGGGCCTAGGCGGCACCGGTGACACCGCAGCCCCAGGCTCTGTGGTGCCGTGGATGTGGCGGCAGTGGGCGCCGAGGGCTGGCCACAGCTTTCGGGGCTGGCCCCTTTGGCGTGGGAGAAATCGCCGGACGTTCGCAAGCCCCGTGCCGGCTTCGGGCAAAAAACGGCCCCGAGCCGGCCTCATACATCGGGGCCTAGGCGGCACAGGTGAGCCCGCAGCCCCAGGCTCTGTGGTGCCGTGGATGCGGCGGCAGTGGGCGCCGAGGGCTGGCCACAGCTTTCGGGGCTGGCCCGTTTGGCGTGGGAGAAATCCCCGGACGTTCGCAAGCCCCGTGCCGGCTTTGGGCAAAAAACGGCCCCGAGCGGGCCTCATACGTCGGGGCCTAGGCAGCACAGGTGAGCCCGCAGCCCCAGGCTCTGTGGTGCCGTGGAAGCGGCGGCAGTGGGCGCCGAGGGCTGGCCACAGCTTTCGGGGCTGGCCCCTTTGGCGTGGGAGAAATCCCCGGACGTTCGCAAGCCCCGTGCCGGCTTCGGGCAAAACACGGCCCCGAGCGGGCCTCATACGTCGGGGCCTAGGCGGCACAGGTGAGCCCGCAGCCCCAGGCTCTGTGGTGCCATGGATGCGGCGGCAGTGGGCGCCGAGGGCTGGCCACAGCTTTCGGGGCTGGCCCCTTTGGCGTGGGAGAAATCCCCGGACGTTCGCAAGCCCCGTGCCGGCTTCGGGCAAAAAACGGCCCCGAGCGGGCCTCATACGTCGGGGCCTAGGCGGCACAGGTGAGCCTGCAGCCCCAGGCTCTGTGGTGCCGTGGATGCGGCGGCAGTGGGCGCCGAGGGCTGGCCACAGCTTTCGGGGCTGGCCCCTTTGGCGTGGGAGAAATCCCCGGACGTTCGCAAGCCCCGTGCCGGCTTCGGGCAAAAAACGGCCCCGAGCGGGCCTCATACGTCGGGGCCTAGGCGGCACAGGTGAGCCCGCAGCCCCAGGCTCTGTGGTGCCGTGGAAGCGGCGGCAGTGGGCGCCGAGGGCTGGCCACAGCTTTCGGGGCTGGCCCCTTTGGCGTGGGAGAAATCCCCGGACGTTTGCAAGCTCCGTGCCGGCTTCGGGCCAAAACCAGCCCTGAGCGGGCCTCATACGTCGGGGCCTAGGCGGCACAGGTGAGCCCGCAGCCCCAGGCTCTGTGGTGCCGTGGATGCGGCGGCAGTGGGCGCCGAGGGCTGGCCACAGCTTTCGGGGCTGGCCCCTTTGGCGTGGGAGAAATCGCCGGACGTTCGCAAGCCCCGTGCCGGCCTGGGGCAAAAAACGGCCCCGAGCGGGCCTCATACGTCGGGGCCTCGGCGGCACAGGTGAGCCCGCAGCCCCAGGCTCTGTGGTGCCGTGGAAGCGGCGGCAGTGGGCGCCGAGGGCTGGCCACAGCTTTCGGGGCTGGCCCCTTTGGCGTGGGAGAAATCCCCGGACGTTTGCAAGCTCCGTGCCGGCTTCGGGCAAAAAACGGCCCCGAGCGGGCCTCATACGTCGGGGCCTAGGCGGCACCGGTGACACCGCAGCCCCAGGCTCTGTGGTGCCGTGGATGTGGCGGCAGTGGGCGCCGAGGGCTGGCCACAGCTTTCGGGGCTGGCCCCTTTGGCGTGGGAGAAATCCCCGGACGTTCGCAAGCCCCGTGCCGGCTTCGGGCAAAAAACGGCCCCGAGCGGGCCTCATACATCGGGGCCTAGGCGGCACAGGTGAGCCCGCAGCCCCAGGCTCTGTGGTGCCGTGGATGCGGCGGCAGTGGGCGCCGAGGGCTGGCCACAGCTTTCGGGGCTGGCCCCTTTGGCGTGGGAGAAATCCCCGGACGTTCGCAAGCCCCGTGCCGGCTTCGGGCAAAAAACGGCCCCGAGCGGGCCTCATACGTCGGGGCCTAGGCAGCACAGGTGAGCCCGCAGCCCCAGGCTCTGTGGTGCCGTGGAAGCGGCGGCAGTGGGCGCCGAGGGCTGGCCACAGCTTTCGGGGCTGGTCCCTTTGGCGTGGGAGAAATCGCCGGACGTTCGCAAGCCCCGTGCCGGCTTCGGGCAAAAAACGGCCCCGAGCGGGCCTCATACGTCGGGGCCTAGGCGGCACAGGTGAGCCCGCAGCCCCAGGCTCTGTGGTGCCGTGGATGCGGCGGCAGTGGGCGCCGAGGGCTGGCCACAGCTTTCGGGGCTGGCCCCTTTGGCGTGGGAGAAATCGCCGGACGTTCGCAAGCCCCGTGCCGGCTTCGGGCAAAAAACGGCCCCGAGCGGGCCTCATACGTCGGGGCCTAGGCGGCACAGGTGAGCCCGCAGCCCCAGGCTCTGTGGTGCCGTGGATGCGGCGGCAGTGGGCGCCGAGGGCTGGCCACAGCTTTCGGGGCTGGCCCCTTTGGCGTGGGAGAAATCCCCGGACGTTCGCAAGCCCCGTGCCGGCTTCGGGCAAAAAACAGCCCCGAGCGGGCCTCATACGTCGGGGCCTAGGCGGCACCGGTGAGCCCGCAGCCCCAGGCTCTGTGGTGCCGTGGATGCGGCGGCAGTGTGCGCCGAGGGCTGGCCACAGCTTTCGGGGCTGGCCCCTTTGGCGTGGGAGAAATACCCGGACGTTTGCAAGCCCCGTGCCGGCTTCGGGCAAAAAACGGCCCCGAGCGGGCCTCATACGTCGGGGCCTAGGCAGCACAGGTGAGCCCGCAGCCCCAGGCTCTGTGGTGCCGTGGAAGCGGCGGCAGTGGGCGCCGAGGGCTGGCCACAGCTTTCGGGGCTGGTCCCTTTGGCGTGGGAGAAATCGCCGGACGTTCGCAAGCCCCGTGCCGGCTTCGGGCAAAAAACGGCCCCGAGCGGGCCTCATACGTCGGGGCCTAGGCGGCACAGGTGAGCCCGCAGCCCCAGGCTCTGTGGTGCCGTGGATGCGGCGGCAGTGGGCGCCGAGGGCTGGCCACAGCTTTCGGGGCTGGCCCCTTTGGCGTGGGAGAAATCCCCGGACGTTTGCAAGCCCCGTGCCGGCTTCGGGCAAAAAACGGCCCCGAGCGGGCCTCATACGTCGGGGCCTAGGCGGCACAGGTGAGCCCGCAGCCCCAGGCTCTGTGGTGCCGTGGATGCGGCGGCAGTGGGCGCCGAGGGCTGGCCACAGCTTTCGGGGCTGGCCCCTTTGGCGTGGGAGAAATCGCCGGACGTTCGCAAGCCCCGTGCCGGCTTCGGGCAAAAAACGGCCCCGAGCGGGCCTCATACGTCGGGGCCTAGGTGGCACAGGTGAGCCCGCAGCCCCAGGCTCTGTGGTGCCGTGGAAGCGGCGGCAGTGGGCGCCGAGGGCTGGGCACAGCTTTCGGGGCTGGCCCCTTTGGCGTGGGAGAAATCCCCGGACGTTCGCAAGCCCCGTGCCGGCTTCGGGCAAAAAACGGCCCCGAGCGGGCCTCATACGTCGGGGCCTAGGTGGCACAGGTGAGCCCGCAGCCCCAGGCTCTGTGGTGCCGTGGATGCGGCGGCAGTGGGCGCCGAGGGCTGGCCACAGCTTTCGGGGCTGGCCCCTTTGGCGTGGGAGAAATCCCCGGACGTTCGCAAGCCCCGTGCTGGCTTCGGGCAAAAAACGGCCCCGAGCGGGCCTCATACGTCGGGGCCTAGGCGGCACAGGTGAGCCCGCAGCCCCAGGCTCTGTGGTGCCGTGGATGCGGCGGCAGTGGGCGCCGAGGGCTGGCCACAGCTTTCGGGGCTGGCCCCTTTGGCGTGGGAGAAATCCCCGGACGTTTGCAAGCTCCGTGCCGGCTTCGGGCAAAAAACAGCCCCGAGCGGGCCTCATACGTCGGGGCCTAGGCGGCACCGGTGAGCCCGCAGCCCCAGGCTCTGTGGTGCCGTGCATGTGGCGGCAGTGGGCGCCGAGGGCTGGCCACAGCTTTCGGGGCTGGCCCCTTTGGCGTGGGAGAAATCGCCGGACGTTTGCAAGCCCCGTGCCGGCTTCGGGCAAAAAACGGCCCTGAGCGGGCCTCATACATCGGGGCCTAGGCGGCACAGGTGAGCCCGCAGCCCCAGGCTCTGTGGTGCCGTGGAAGCGGCGGCAGTGGGCGCCGAGGGCTGGCCACAGCTTTCGGGGCTGGCCCCTTTGGCGTGGGAGAAATCCCCGGACGTTCGCAAGCCCCGTGCTGGCTTCGGGCAAAAAACGGCCCCGAGCGGGCCTCATACGTCGGGGCCTAGGCGGCACAGGTGAGCCCGCAGCCCCAGGCTCTGTGGTGCCGTGGAAGCGGCGGCAGTGGGCGCCGAGGGCTGGCCACAGCTTTCGGGGCTGGCCCCTTTGGCGTGGGAGAAATCGCCGGACGTTCGCAAGCCCCGTGCCGGCTTCGGGCAAAAAACGGCCCCGAGCGGGCCTCATACGTCGGGGCCTAGGCGGCACAGGTGAGCCCGCAGCCCCAGGCTCTGTGGTGCCGTGGATGCGGCGGCAGTGGGCGCCGAGGGCTGGCCACAGCTTTCGGGGCTGGCCCCTTTGGCGTGGGAGAAATCGCCGGACGTTCGCAAGCCCCGTGCCGGCTTCGGGCAAAAAACGGCCCCGAGCGGGCCTCATACGTCGGGGCCTAGGCGGCACAGGTGAGCCCGCAGCCCCAGGCTCTGTGGTGCCGTGGATGCGGCGGCAGTGGGCGCCGAGGGCTGGCCACAGCTTTCGGGGCTGGCCCCTTTGGCGTGGGAGAAATCGCCGGACGTTCGCAAGCCCCGTGCTGGCTTCGGGCAAAAAACGGCCCCGAGCGGGCCTCATACGTCGGGGCCTAGGCGGCACCGGTGACACCGCAGCCCCAGGCTCTGTGGTGCCGTGGATGCGGCGGCAGTGGGCGCCGAGGGCTGGCCACAGCTTTCGGGGCTGGCCCCTTTGGCGTGGGAGAAATCGCCGGACGTTCGCAAGCCCCGTGCCGGCTTCGGGCAAACAACGGCCCCGAGCGGGCCTCATATGTCGGGGCCTAGGCGGCACAGGTGAGCCCGCAGCCCCAGGCTCTGTGGTGCCGTGGAAGCGGCGGCAGTGGGCGCCGAGGGCTGGCCACAGCTTTCGGGGCTGGCCCCTTTGGCGTGGGAGAAATCCCCGGACGTTCACAAGCCCCGTGCCGGCTTTGGGCAAAAAACGGCCCCGAGCGGGCCTCATACGTCGGGGCCTCGGCGGCACAGGTGAGCCCGCAGCCCCAGGCTCTGTGGTGCCGTGGAAGCGGCGGCAGTGGGCGCCGAGGGCTGGCCACAGCTTTCGGGGCTGGCCCCTTTGGCGTGGGAGAAATCCCCGGACGTTCGCAAGCCCCGTGCCGGCTTCGGGCAAAAAACGGCCCCGAGCGGGCCTCATACGTCGGGGCCTAGGCGGCACAGGTGAGCCCGCAGCCCCAGGCTCTGTGGTGCCGTGGAAGCGGCGGCAGTGTGCGCCGAGGGCTGGCCACAGCTTTCGGGGCTGGCCCCTTTGGCGTGGGAGAAATCGCCGGACGTTCGCAAGCCCCGTGCCGTCTTCGGGCAAAAAACGGCCCCGAGCGGGCCTCATACGTCGGGGCCTAGGCGGCACAGGTGAGCCCGCAGCCCCAGGCTCTGTGGTGCCGTGGATGCGGCGGCAGTGGGCGCCGAGGGCTGGCCACAGCTTTCGGGGCTGGCCCCTTTGGCGTGGGAGAAATCCCCGGACGTTTGCAAGCTCCGTGCCGGCTTCGGGCCAAAAACAGCCCTGAGCGGGCCTCATACGTCGGGGCCTAGGCGGCACAGGTGAGCCCGCAGCCCCAGGCTCTGTGGTGCCGTGGATGCGGCGGCAGTGGGCGCCGAGGGCTGGCCACAGCTTTCGGGGCTGGCCCCTTTGGCGTGGGAGAAATCGCCGGACGTTCTCAAGCCCCGTGCCGGCTTCGGGCAAAAAACGGCCCCGAGCGGGCCTCATACGTCGGGGCCTAGGCGGCACCGGTGACACCGCAGCCCCAGGCTCTGTGGTGCCGTGGATGTGGCGGCAGTGGGCGCCGAGGGCTGGCCACAGCTTTCGGGGCTGGCCCCTTTGGCGTGGGAGAAATCCCCGGACGTTTGCAAGCCCCGTGCCGGCTTCGGGCAAAAAACGGCCCCGAGCGGGCCTCATACGTCGGGGCCTAGGCGGCACCGGTGACACCGCAGCCCCAGGCTCTGTGGTGCCGTGGATGTGGCGGCAGTGGGCGCCGAGGGCTGGCCACAGCTTTCGGGGCTGGCCCCTTTGGCGTGGGAGAAATCCCCGGACGTTCGCAAGCCCCGTGCCGGCTTCGGGCAAAAAACGGCCCCGAGCGGGCCTCATACATCGGGGCCTAGGCGGCACAGGTGAGCCCGCAGCCCCAGGCTCTGTGGTGCCGTGGATGCGGCGGCAGTGGGCGCCGAGGGCTGGCCACAGCTTTCGGGGCTGGCCCCTTTGGCGTGGGAGAAATCGCCGGACGTTCGCAAGCCCCGTGCCGGCTTCGGGCAAAAAACGGCCCCGAGCGGGCCTCATACGTCGGGGCCTAGGCGGCACAGGTGAGCCCGCAGCCCCAGGCTCTGTGGTGCCGTGGAAGCGGCGGCAGTGGGCGCCGAGGGCTGGCCACAGCTTTCGGGGCTGGCCCCTTTGGCGTGGGAGAAATCGCCAGACGTTCGCAAGCCCCGTGCCGGCTTCGGGCAAAAAACGGCCCTGAGCGGGCCTCATACGTCGGGGCCTAGGCGGCACAGGTGAGCCCGCAGCCCCAGGCTCTGTGGTGCCGTGGAAGCGGCGGCAGTGGGCGCCGAGGGCTGGCCACAGCTTTCGGGGCTGGCCCCTTTGGCGTGGGAGAAATCGCCGGACGTTCGCAAGCCCCGTGCCGGCTTCGGGCAAAAAACGGCCCCGAGCGGGCCTCATACGTCGGGGCCTAGGCGGCACAGGTGAGCCCGCAGCCCCAGGCTCTGTGGTGCCGTGGATGCGGCGGCAGTGGGCGCCGAGGGCTGGCCACAGCTTTCGGGGCTGGCCCCTTTGGCGTGGGAGAAATCCCCGGACGTTTGCAAGCCCCGTGCCGGCTTCGGGCAAAAAACGGCCCCGAGCGGGCCTCATACGTCGGGGCCTAGGCGGCACAGGTGAGCCCGCAGCCCCAGGCTCTGTGGTGCCGTGGATGCGGCGGCAGTGGGCGCCGAGGGCTGGCCACAGCTTTCGGGGCTGGCCCCTTTGGCGTGGGAGAAATCGCCGGACGTTCGCAAGCCCCGTGCCGGCTTCGGGCAAAAAACGGCCCCGAGCGGGCCTCATACGTCGGGGCCTAGGTGGCACAGGTGAGCCCGCAGCCCCAGGCTCTGTGGTGCCGTGGAAGCGGCGGCAGTGGGCGCCGAGGGCTGGGCACAGCTTTCGGGGCTGGCCCCTTTGGCGTGGGAGAAATCCCCGGACGTTCGCAAGCCCCGTGCCGGCTTCGGGCAAAAAACGGCCCCGAGCGGGCCTCATACGTCGGGGCCTAGGTGGCACAGGTGAGCCCGCAGCCCCAGGCTCTGTGGTGCCGTGGATGCGGCGGCAGTGGGCGCCGAGGGCTGGCCACAGCTTTCGGGGCTGGCCCCTTTGGCGTGGGAGAAATCCCCGGACGTTCGCAAGCCCCGTGCTGGCTTCGGGCAAAAAAACGGCCCCGAGCGGGCCTCATACGTCGGGGCCTAGGCGGCACAGGTGAGCCCGCAGCCCCAGGCTCTGTGGTGCCGTGGATGCGGCGGCAGTGGGCGCCGAGGGCTGGCCACAGCTTTCGGGGCTGGCCCCTTTGGCGTGGGAGAAATCCCCGGACGTTTGCAAGCTCCGTGCCGGCTTCGGGCAAAAAACAGCCCCGAGCGGGCCTCATACGTCGGGGCCTAGGCGGCACCGGTGAGCCCGCAGCCCCAGGCTCTGTGGTGCCGTGCATGTGGCGGCAGTGGGCGCCGAGGGCTGGCCACAGCTTTCGGGGCTGGCCCCTTTGGCGTGGGAGAAATCGCCGGACGTTTGCAAGCCCCGTGCCGGCTTCGGGCAAAAAACGGCCCTGAGCGGGCCTCATACATCGGGGCCTAGGCGGCACAGGTGAGCCCGCAGCCCCAGGCTCTGTGGTGCCGTGGAAGCGGCGGCAGTGGGCGCCGAGGGCTGGCCACAGCTTTCGGGGCTGGCCCCTTTGGCGTGGGAGAAATCCCCGGACGTTCGCAAGCCCCGTGCTGGCTTCGGGCAAAAAACGGCCCCGAGCGGGCCTCATACGTCGGGGCCTAGGCGGCACAGGTGAGCCCGCAGCCCCAGGCTCTGTGGTGCCGTGGAAGCGGCGGCAGTGGGCGCCGAGGGCTGGCCACAGCTTTTGGGGCTGGCCCCTTTGGCGTGGGAGAAATCGCCGGACGTTCGCAAGCCCCGTGCCGGCTTCGGGCAAAAAACGGCCCCGAGCGGGCCTCATACGTCGGGGCCTAGGCGGCACAGGTGAGCCCGCAGCCCCAGGCTCTGTGGTGCCGTGGATGCGGCGGCAGTGGGCGCCGAGGGCTGGCCACAGCTTTCGGGGCTGGCCCCTTTGGCGTGGGAGAAATCGCCGGACGTTCGCAAGCCCCGTGCCGGCTTCGGGCAAAAAACGGCCCCGAGCGGGCCTCATACGTCGGGGCCTAGGCGGCACAGGTGAGCCCGCAGCCCCAGGCTCTGTGGTGCCGTGGATGCGGCGGCAGTGGGCGCCGAGGGCTGGCCACAGCTTTCGGGGCTGGCCCCTTTGGCGTGGGAGAAATCGCCGGACGTTCGCAAGCCCCGTGCTGGCTTCGGGCAAAAAACGGCCCCGAGCGGGCCTCATACGTCGGGGCCTAGGCGGCACCGGTGACACCGCAGCCCCAGGCTCTGTGGTGCCGTGGATGCGGCGGCAGTGGGCGCCGAGGGCTGGCCACAGCTTTCGGGGCTGGCCCCTTTGGCGTGGGAGAAATCGCCGGACGTTCGCAAGCCCCGTGCCGGCTTCGGGCAAACAACGGCCCCGAGCGGGCCTCATATGTCGGGGCCTAGGCGGCACAGGTGAGCCCGCAGCCCCAGGCTCTGTGGTGCCGTGGAAGCGGCGGCAGTGGGCGCCGAGGGCTGGCCACAGCTTTCGGGGCTGGCCCCTTTGGCGTGGGAGAAATCCCCGGACGTTCACAAGCCCCGTGCCGGCTTTGGGCAAAAAACGGCCCCGAGCGGGCCTCATACGTCGGGGCCTCGGCGGCACAGGTGAGCCCGCAGCCCCAGGCTCTGTGGTGCCGTGGAAGCGGCGGCAGTGTGCGCCGAGGGCTGGCCACAGCTTTCGGGGCTGGCCCCTTTGGCGTGGGAGAAATCCCCGGACGTTCGCAAGCCCCGTGCCGGCTTCGGGCAAAAAACGGCCCCGAGCGGGCCTCATACGTCGGGGCCTAGGCGGCACAGGTGAGCCCGCAGCCCCAGGCTCTGTGGTGCCGTGGATGCGGCGGCAGTGTGCGCCGAGGGCTGGCCACAGCTTTCGGGGCTGGCCCCTTTGGCGTGGGAGAAATCGCCGGACGTTCGCAAGCCCCGTGCCGTCTTCGGGCAAAAAACGGCCCCGAGCGGGCCTCATACGTCGGGGCCTAGGCGGCACAGGTGAGCCCGCAGCCCCAGGCTCTGTGGTGCCGTGGATGCGGCGGCAGTGGGCGCCGAGGGCTGGCCACAGCTTTCGGGGCTGGCCCCTTTGGCGTGGGAGAAATCCCCGGACGTTTGCAAGCTCCGTGCCGGCTTCGGGCCAAAAACAGCCCTGAGCGGGCCTCATACGTCGGGGCCTAGGCGGCACAGGTGAGCCCGCAGCCCCAGGCTCTGTGGTGCCGTGGATGCGGCGGCAGTGGGCGCCGAGGGCTGGCCACAGCTTTCGGGGCTGGCCCCTTTGGCGTGGGAGAAATCGCCGGACGTTCTCAAGCCCCGTGCCGGCTTCGGGCAAAAAAACGGCCCCGAGCGGGCCTCATACGTCGGGGCCTAGGCGGCACCGGTGACACCGCAGCCCCAGGCTCTGTGGTGCCGTGGATGTGGCGGCAGTGGGCGCCGAGGGCTGGCCACAGCTTTCGGGGCTGGCCCCTTTGGCGTGGGAGAAATCCCCGGACGTTTGCAAGCCCCGTGCCGGCTTCGGGCAAAAAACGGCCCCGAGCGGGCCTCATACGTCGGGGCCTAGGCGGCACCGGTGACACCGCAGCCCCAGGCTCTGTGGTGCCGTGGATGTGGCGGCAGTGGGCGCCGAGGGCTGGCCACAGCTTTCGGGGCTGGCCCCTTTGGCGTGGGAGAAATCCCCGGACGTTCGCAAGCCCCGTGCCGGCTTCGGGCAAAAAACGGCCCCGAGCGGGCCTCATACATCGGGGCCTAGGCGGCACAGGTGAGCCCGCAGCCCCAGGCTCTGTGGTGCCGTGGATGCGGCGGCAGTGGGCGCCGAGGGCTGGCCACAGCTTTCGGGGCTGGCCCCTTTGGCGTGGGAGAAATCGCCGGACGTTCGCAAGCCCCGTGCCGGCTTCGGGCAAAAAACGGCCCCGAGCGGGCCTCATACGTCGGGGCCTAGGCGGCACAGGTGAGCCCGCAGCCCCAGGCTCTGTGGTGCCGTGGAAGCGGCGGCAGTGGGCGCCGAGGGCTGGCCACAGCTTTCGGGGCTGGCCCCTTTGGCGTGGGAGAAATCGCCAGACGTTCGCAAGCCCCGTGCCGGCTTCGGGCAAAAAACGGCCCTGAGCGGGCCTCATACGTCGGGGCCTAGGCGGCACAGGTGAGCCCGCAGCCCCAGGCTCTGTGGTGCCGTGGAAGCGGCGGCAGTGGGCGCCGAGGGCTGGCCACAGCTTTCGGGGCTGGCCCCTTTGGCGTGGGAGAAATCGCCGGACGTTCGCAAGCCCCGTGCCGGCTTCGGGCAAAAAACGGCCCCGAGCGGGCCTCATACGTCGGGGCCTAGGCGGCACAGGTGAGCCCGCAGCCCCAGGCTCTGTGGTGCCGTGGATGCGGCGGCAGTGGGCGCCGAGGGCTGGCCACAGGTTTCGGGGCTGGCCCCTTTGGCGTGGGAGAAATCGCCGGACGTTTGCAAGCCCCGTGCCGGCTTCGGGCAAAAAACAGCCCCGAGCGGGCCTCATACGTCGGGGCCTAGGCGGCACCGGTGAGCCCGCAGCCCCAGGCTCTGTGGTGCCGTGGATGCGGCGGCAGTGTGCGCCGAGGGCTGGCCACAGCTTTCGGGGCTGGCCCCTTTGGCGTGGGAGAAATACCCGGACGTTTGCAAGCCCCGTGCCGGCTTCGGGCAAAAAACGGCCCTGAGCGGGCCTCATACATCGGGGCCTAGGCGGCACAGGTGAGCCCGCAGCCCCAGGCTCTGTGGTGCCGTGGATGCGGCGGCAGTGGGCGCCGAGGGCTGGCCACAGCTTTTGGGGCTGGCCCCTTTGGCGTGGGAGAAATCGCCGGACGTTCGCAAGCCCCGTGCCGGCTTCGGGCAAAAAACGGCCCCGAGCGGGCCTCATACGTCGGGGCCTAGGCGGCACAGGTGAGCCCGCAGCCCCAGGCTCTGTGGTGCCGTGGATGCGGCGGCAGTGGGCGCCGAGGGCTGGCCACAGCTTTCGGGGCTGGCCCCTTTGGCGTGGGAGAAATCGCCGGACGTTTGCAAGCCCCGTGCCGGCTTCGGGCAAAAAACAGCCCCGAGCGGGCCTCATACGTCGGGGCCTAGGCGGCACAGGTGAGCCCGCAGCCCCAGGCTCTGTGGTGCCGTGGATGCGGCGGCAGTGGGCGCCGAGGGCTGGCCACAGCTTTCGGGGCTGGCCCCTTTGGCGTGGGAGAAATACCCGGACGTTTGCAAGCCCCGTGCCGGCTTCGGGCAAAAAACGGCCCTGAGCGGGCCTCATACGTCGGGGCCTAGGCGGCACAGGTGAGCCCGCAGCCCCAGGCTCTGTGGTGCCGTGGAAGCGGCGGCAGTGGGCGCCGAGGGCTGGCCACAGCTTTTGGGGCTGGCCCCTTTGGCGTGGGAGAAATCGCCGGACGTTCGCAAGCCCCGTGCCGGCTTCGGGCAAAAAACGGCCCCGAGCGGGCCTCATACGTCGGGGCCTAGGCGGCACAGGTGAGCCCGCAGCCCCAGGCTCTGTGGTGCCGTGGATGCGGCGGCAGTGGGCGCCGAGGGCTGGCCACAGCTTTCGGGGCTGGCCCCTTTGGCGTGGGAGAAATCGCCGGACGTTCGCAAGCCCCGTGCCGGCTTCGGGCAAAAAACGGCCCCGAGCGGGCCTCATACGTCGGGGCCTAGGCGGCACAGGTGAGCCCGCAGCCCCAGGCTCTGTGGTGCCGTGGATGCGGCGGCAGTGGGCGCCGAGGGCTGGCCACAGCTTTCGGGGCTGGCCCCTTTGGCGTGGGAGAAATCGCCGGACGTTCGCAAGCCCCGTGCTGGCTTCGGGCAAAAAACGGCCCCGAGCGGGCCTCATACGTCGGGGCCTAGGCGGCACCGGTGACACCGCAGCCCCAGGCTCTGTGGTGCCGTGGATGCGGCGGCAGTGGGCGCCGAGGGCTGGCCACAGCTTTCGGGGCTGGCCCCTTTGGCGTGGGAGAAATCGCCGGACGTTCGCAAGCCCCGTGCCGGCTTCGGGCAAACAACGGCCCCGAGCGGGCCTCATATGTCGGGGCCTAGGCGGCACAGGTGAGCCCGCAGCCCCAGGCTCTGTGGTGCCGTGGAAGCGGCGGCAGTGGGCGCCGAGGGCTGGCCACAGCTTTCGGGGCTGGCCCCTTTGGCGTGGGAGAAATCCCCGGACGTTCGCAAGCCCCGTGCCGGCTTTGGGCAAAAAACGGCCCCGAGCGGGCCTCATACGTCGGGGCCTAGGCGGCACAGGTGAGCCCGCAGCCCCAGGCTCTGTGGTGCCGTGGAAGCGGCGGCAGTGGGCGCCGAGGGCTGGCCACAGCTTTCGGGGCTGGCCCCTTTGGCGTGGGAGAAATCCCCGGACGTTCGCAAGCCCCGTGCCGGCTTCGGGCAAAAAACGGCCCCGAGCGGGCCTCATACGTCGGGGCCTAGGCGGCACAGGTGAGCCCGCAGCCCCAGGCTCTGTGGTGCCGTGGAAGCGGCGGCAGTGTGCGCCGAGGGCTGGCCACAGCTTTCGGGGCTGGCCCCTTTGGCGTGGGAGAAATCGCCGGACGTTCGCAAGCCCCGTGCCGTCTTCGGGCAAAAAACGGCCCCGAGCGGGCCTCATACGTCGGGGCCTAGGCGGCACAGGTGAGCCCGCAGCCCCAGGCTCTGTGGTGCCGTGGATGCGGCGGCAGTGGGCGCCGAGGGCTGGCCACAGCTTTCGGGGCTGGCCCCTTTGGCGTGGGAGAAATCCCCGGACGTTTGCAAGCTCCGTGCCGGCTTCGGGCAAAAAACAGCCCTGAGCGGGCCTCATACGTCGGGGCCTAGGCGGCACAGGTGAGCCCGCAGCCCCAGGCTCTGTGGTGCCGTGGATGCGGCGGCAGTGGGCGCCGAGGGCTGGCCACAGCTTTCGGGGCTGGCCCCTTTGGCGTGGGAGAAATCGCCGGACGTTCTCAAGCCCCGTGCCGGCTTCGGGCAAAAAACGGCCCCGAGCGGGCCTCATACGTCGGGGCCTAGGCGGCACCGGTGACACCGCAGCCCCAGGCTCTGTGGTGCCGTGGATGTGGCGGCAGTGGGCGCCGAGGGCTGGCCACAGCTTTCGGGGCTGGCCCCTTTGGCGTGGGAGAAATCCCCGGACGTTTGCAAGCTCCGTGCCGGCTTCGGGCAAAAAACGGCCCCGAGCGGGCCTCATACGTCGGGGCCTAGGCGGCACCGGTGACACCGCAGCCCCAGGCTCTGTGGTGCCGTGGATGTGGCGGCAGTGGGCGCCGAGGGCTGGCCACAGCTTTCGGGGCTGGCCCCTTTGGCGTGGGAGAAATCGCCGGACGTTCGCAAGCCCCGTGCCGGCTTCGGGCAAAAAACGGCCCCGAGCGGGCCTCATACGTCGGGGCCTAGGCGGCACAGGTGAGCCCGCAGCCCCAGGCTCTGTGGTGCCGTGGATGCGGCGGCAGTGGGCGCCGAGGGCTGGCCACAGCTTTCGGGGCTGGCCCCTTTGGCGTGGGAGAAATCGCCGGACGTTCGCAAGCCCCGTGCCGGCTTCGGGCAAAAAACGGCCCCGAGCGGGCCTCATACGTCGGGGCCTAGGCGGCACAGGTGAGCCCGCAGCCCCAGGCTCTGTGGTGCCGTGGAAGCGGCGGCAGTGGGCGCCGAGGGCTGGCCACAGCTTTCGGGGCTGGCCCCTTTGGCGTGGGAGAAATCGCCAGACGTTCGCAAGCCCCGTGCCGGCTTCGGGCAAAAAACGGCCCTGAGCGGGCCTCATACGTCGGGGCCTAGGCGGCACAGGTGAGCCCGCAGCCCCAGGCTCTGTGGTGCCGTGGAAGCGGCGGCAGTGGGCGCCGAGGGCTGGCCACAGCTTTCGGGGCTGGCCCCTTTGGCGTGGGAGAAATCGCCGGACGTTCGCAAGCCCCGTGCCGGCTTCGGGCAAAAAACGGCCCCGAGCGGGCCTCATACGTCGGGGCCTAGGCGGCACAGGTGAGCCCGCAGCCCCAGGCTCTGTGGTGCCGTGGATGCGGCGGCAGTGGGCGCCGAGGGCTGGCCACAGCTTTCGGGGCTGGCCCCTTTGGCGTGGGAGAAATCGCCGGACGTTTGCAAGCCCCGTGCCGGCTTCGGGCAAAAAACAGCCCCGAGCGGGCCTCATACGTCGGGGCCTAGGCGGCACCGGTGAGCCCGCAGCCCCAGGCTCTGTGGTGCCGTGGATGCGGCGGCAGTGGGCGCCGAGGGCTGGCCACAGCTTTCGGGGCTGGCCCCTTTGGCGTGGGAGAAATACCCGGACGTTTGCAAGCCCCGTGCCGGCTTCGGGCAAAAAACGGCCCTGAGCGGGCCTCATACATCGGGGCCTAGGCGGCACAGGTGAGCCCGCAGCCCCAGGCTCTGTGGTGCCGTGGATGCGGCGGCAGTGGGCGCCGAGGGCTGGCCACAGCTTTTGGGGCTGGCCCCTTTGGCGTGGGAGAAATCGCCGGACGTTCGCAAGCCCCGTGCCGGCTTCGGGCAAAAAACGGCCCCGAGCGGGCCTCATACGTCGGGGCCTAGGCGGCACAGGTGAGCCCGCAGCCCCAGGCTCTGTGGTGCCGTGGATGCGGCGGCAGTGGGCGCCGAGGGCTGGCCACAGCTTTCGGGGCTGGCCCCTTTGGCGTGGGAGAAATCGCCGGACGTTTGCAAGCCCCGTGCCGGCTTCGGGCAAAAAACAGCCCCGAGCGGGCCTCATACGTCGGGGCCTAGGCGGCACCGGTGAGCCCGCAGCCCCAGGCTCTGTGGTGCCGTGGATGCGGCGGCAGTGGGCGCCGAGGGCTGGCCACAGCTTTCGGGGCTGGCCCCTTTGGCGTGGGAGAAATACCCGGACGTTTGCAAGCCCCGTGCCGGCTTCGGGCAAAAAACGGCCCTGAGCGGGCCTCATACATCGGGGCCTAGGCGGCACAGGTGAGCCCGCAGCCCCAGGCTCTGTGGTGCCGTGGAAGCGGCGGCAGTGGGCGCCGAGGGCTGGCCACAGCTTTCGGGGCTGGCCCCTTTGGCGTGGGAGAAATACCCGGACGTTCGCAAGCCCCGTGCCGGCTTCGGGCAAAAAACGGCCCCGAGCGGGCCTTATACGTCGGGGCCTAGGCGGCACAGGTGAGCCTGCAGCCCCAGGCTCTGTGGTGCCGTGGATGCGGCGGCAGTGGGCGCCGAGGGCTGGCCACAGCTTTCGGGGCTGGCCCCTTTGGCGTGGGAGAAATACCCGGACGTTCGCAAGCCCCGTGCCGGCTTCGGGCAAAAAACGGCCCCGAGCGGGCCTCATACGTCGGGGCCTAGGCGGCACAGGTGAGCCCGCAGCCCCAGGCTCTGTGGTGCCGTGGATGCGGCGGCAGTGGGCGCCGAGGGCTGGCCACAGCTTTCGGGGCTGGCCCCTTTGGCGTGGGAGAAATCGCCGGACGTTCGCAAGCCCCGTGCCGGCTTCGGGCAAAAAACGGCCCCGAGCGGGCCTCATACGTCGGGGCCTAGGCGGCACAGGTGAGCCCGCAGCCCCAGGCTCTGTGGTGCCGTGGAAGCGGCGGCAGTGGGCGCCGAGGGCTGGCCACAGCTTTCGGGGCTGGCCCCTTTGGCGTGGGAGAAATCGCCGGACGTTCGCAAGCCCCGTGCCGGCTTCGGGCAAAAAACGGCCCCGAGCGGGCCTCATACGTCGGGGCCTAGGCGGCACAGGTGAGCCTGCAGCCCCAGGCTCTGTGGTGCCGTGGATGCGGCGGCAGTGGGCGCCGAGGGCTGGCCACAGCTCTCGGGGCTGGCCCCCTTGGCGTGGGAGAAATGGCCGGACGTTCGCAAGCCCCGTGCCGGCTTCGGGCAAAAAACGGCCCCGAGCGGGCCTCATACGTCGGGGCCTAGGCGGCACAGGTGAGCCCGCAGCCCCAGGCTCTGTGGTGCCGTGGAAGCGGCGGCAGTGGGCGCCGAGGGCTGGCCACAGCTTTCGGGGCTGGCCCCTTTGGCGTGGGAGAAATCGCCGGACGTTCGCAAGCCCCGTGCCGGCTTCGGGCAAAAAACGGCCCCGAGCGGGCCTCATACGTCGGGGCCTAGGCGGCACAGGTGAGCCCGCAGCCCCAGGCTCTGTGGTGCCGTGGAAGCGGCGGCAGTGGGCGCTGAGGGCTGGCCACAGCTTTCGGGGCTGGCCCCTTTGGCGTGGGAGAAATCGCCGGACGTTCGCAAGCCCCGTGCCGGCTTCGGGCAAAAAACGGCCCCGAGCGGGCCTCATACGTCGGGGCCTAGGCGGCACAGGTGAGCCCGCAGCCCCAGGCTCTGTGGTGCCGTGGATGCGGCGGCAGTGGGCGCCGAGGGCTGGCCACAGCTTTCGGGGCTGGCCCCTTTGGCGTGGGAGAAATCGCCGGACGTTCGCAAGCCCCGTGCCGGCTTCGGGCAAAAAACGGCCCCGAGCGGGCCTCATACGTCGGGGCCTAGGCGGCACAGGTGAGCCCGCAGCCCCAGGCTCTGTGGTGCCGTGGAAGCGGTGGCAGTGGGCGCTGAGGGCTGGCCACAGCTTTCGGGGCTGGCCCCTTTGGCGTGGGAGAAATCGCCGGACGTTCGCAAGCCCCGTGCCGGCTTCGGGCAAAAAACGGCCCCGAGCGGGCCTCATACGTCGGGGCCTAGGCGGCACAGGTGAGCCCGCAGCCCCAGGCTCTGTGGTGCCGTGGATGCGGCGGCAGTGGGCGCCGAGGGCTGGCCACAGCTTTCGGGGCTGGCCCCTTTGGCGTGGGAGAAATCCCCGGACGTTCGCAAGCCCCGTGCCGGCTTCGGGCAAAAAACGGCCCCGAGCGGGCCTCATACGTCGGGGCCTAGGCGGCACCGGTGAGCCTGCAGCCCCAGGCTCTGTGGTGCCGTGGATGCGGCGGCAGTGGGCGCCGAGGGCTGGCCACAGCTTTCGCGGCTGGCCCCTTTGGCGTGGGAGAAATCGCCGGACGTTCGCAAGCCCCGTGCCGGCTTCGGGCAAAAAACGGCCCCGAGCGGGCCTCATACGTCGGGGCCTAGGCGGCACAGGTGAGCCCGCAGCCCCAGGCTCTGTGGTGCCGTGGATGCGGCGGCAGTGGGCGCCGAGGGCTGGCCACAGCTTTCGGGGCTGGCCCCTTTGGCGTGGGAGAAATCGCCGGACGTTCGCAAGCCCCGTGCCGGCTTCGGGCAAAAAACGGCCCCGAGCGGGCCTCATACGTCGGGGCCTAGGCGGCACCGGTGAGCCTGCAGCCCCAGGCTCTGTGGTGCCGTGGATGCGGCGGCAGTGGGCGCCGAGGGCTGGCCACAGCTTTCGGGGCTGGCCCCTTTGGCGTGGGAGAAATCGCCGGACGTTCGCAAGCCCCGTGCCGGCTTCGGGCAAAAAACGGCCCCGAGCGGGCCTCATACGTCGGGGCCTAGGCGGCACAGGTGAGCCCGCAGCCCCAGGCTCTGTGGTGCCGTGGATGCGGCGGCAGTGGGCGCCGAGGGCTGGCCACAGCTTTTGGGGCTGGCCCCTTTGGCGTGGGAGAAATCCCCGGACGTTTGCAAGCTCCGTGCCGGCTTCGGGCAAAAAACAGCCCTGAGCGGGCCTCATACGTCGGGGCCTAGGCGGCACAGGTGAGCCCGCAGCCCCAGGCTCTGTGGTGCCGTGGATGCGGCGGCAGTGGGCGCCGAGGGCTGGCCACAGCTTTCGGGGCTGGCCCCTTTGGCGTGGGAGAAATCCCCGGACGTTCGCAAGCCCCGTGCCAGCTTCGGGCAAAAAACGGCCCCGAGCGGGCCTCATACGTCGGGGCCTAGGCGGCACAGGTGAGCCCGCAGCCCCAGGCTCTGTGGTGCCGTGGAAGCGGCGGCAGTGGGCGCCGAGGGCTGGCCACAGCTTTCGGGGCTGGCCCCTTTGGCGTGGGAGAAATCCCCGGACGTTTGCAAGCTCCGTGCCGGCTTCGGGCAAAAAACGGCCCTGAGCGGGCCTCATACGTCGGGGCCTAGGCGGCACAGGTGAGCCCGCAGCCCCAGGCTCTGTGGTGCCGTGGATGTGGCGGCAGTGGGCGCCGAGGGCTGGCCACAGCTTTCGGGGCTGGCCCCTTTGGCGTGGGAGAAATCGCCGGACGTTCGCAAGCCCCGTGCCGGCTTCGGGCAAAAAACGGCCCCGAGCGGGCCTCATACGTCGGGGCCTAGGCGGCACCGGTGACACCGCAGCCCCAGGCTCTGTGGTGCCGTGGATGTGGCGGCAGTGGGCGCCGAGGGCTGGCCACAGCTTTCGGGGCTGGCCCCTTTGGCGTGGGAGAAATCGCCGGACGTTCGCAAGCCCCGTGCCGGCTTCGGGCAAAAAACGGCCCCGAGCCGGCCTCATACATCGGGGCCTAGGCGGCACAGGTGAGCCCGCAGCCCCAGGCTCTGTGGTGCCGTGGATGCGGCGGCAGTGGGCGCCGAGGGCTGGCCACAGCTTTCGGGGCTGGCCCGTTTGGCGTGGGAGAAATCCCCGGACGTTCGCAAGCCCCGTGCCGGCTTCGGGCAAAAAACGGCCCCGAGCGGGCCTCATACGTCGGGGCCTAGGCAGCACAGGTGAGCCCGCAGCCCCAGGCTCTGTGGTGCCGTGGAAGCGGCGGCAGTGGGCGCCGAGGGCTGGCCACAGCTTTCGGGGCTGGCCCCTTTGGCGTGGGAGAAATCGCCGGACGTTCGCAAGCCCCGTGCCGGCTTCGGGCAAAACACGGCCCCGAGCGGGCCTCATACGTCGGGGCCTAGGCGGCACAGGTGAGCCCGCAGCCCCAGGCTCTGTGGTGCCATGGATGCGGCGGCAGTGGGCGCCGAGGGCTGGCCACAGCTTTCGGGGCTGGCCCCTTTGGCGTGGGAGAAATCGCCGGACGTTCGCAAGCCCCGTGCCGGCTTCGGGCAAAAAACGGCCCCGAGCGGGCCTCATACGTCGGGGCCTAGGCAGCACAGGTGAGCCCGCAGCCCCAGGCTCTGTGGTGCCGTGGAAGCGGCGGCAGTGGGCGCCGAGGGCTGGCCACAGCTTTCGGGGCTGGCCCCTTTGGCGTGGGAGAAATCGCCGGACGTTCGCAAGCCCCGTGCCGGCTTCGGGCAAAAAACGGCCCCGAGCGGGCCTCATACGTCGGGGCCTAGGCGGCACAGGTGAGCCCGCAGCCCCAGGCTCTGTGGTGCCGTGGAAGCGGCGGCAGTGGGCGCCGAGGGCTGGCCACAGCTTTCGGGGCTGGCCCCTTTGGCGTGGGAGAAATCGCCGGACGTTCGCAAGCCCCGTGCCGGCTTCGGGCAAAAAACGGCCCCGAGCGGGCCTCATACGTCGGGGCCTAGGCGGCACAGGTGAGCCCGCAGCCCCAGGCTCTGTGGTGCCGTGGATGCGGTGGCAGTGGGCGCCGAGGGCTGGCCACAGGTTTCGGGGCTGGCCCCTTTGGCGTGGGAGAAATCGCCGGACGTTCGCAAGCCCCGTGCCGGCTTCGGGCAAAAAACGGCCCCGAGCGGGCCTCATACGTCGGGGCCTAGGCGGCACAGGTGAGCCCGCAGCCCCAGGCTCTGTGGTGCCGTGGATGCGGCGGCAGTGGGCGCCGAGGGCTGGCCACAGCTCTCGGGGCTGGCCCCCTTGGCGTGGGAGAAATGGCCGGACGTTCGCAAGCCCCGTGCCGGCTTCGGGCAAAAAACGGCCCCGAGCGGGCCTCATACGTCGGGGCCTAGGCGGCACAGGTGAGCCCGCAGCCCCAGGCTCTGTGGTGCCGTGGATGCGGCGGCAGTGGGCGCCGAGGGCTGGCCACAGCTTTCGGGGCTGGCCCCCTTGGCGTGGGAGAAATCCCCGGACGTTCGCAAGCCCCGTGCCGGCTTCGGGCAAAAAACGGCCCCGAGCGGGCCTCATACGTCGGGGCCTAGGCAGCACAGGTGAGCCCGCAGCCCCAGGCTCTGTGGTGCCGTGGAAGCGGCGGCAGTGGGCGCCGAGGGCTGGCCACAGCTTTCGGGGCTGGCCCCTTTGGCGTGGGAGAAATCCCCGGACGTTCGCAAGCCCCGTGCCGGCTTCGGGCAAAAAACGGCCCCGAGCGGGCCTCATACGTCGGGGCCTAGGCGGCACAGGTGAGCCCGCAGCCCCAGGCTCTGTGGTGCCGTGGATGCGGCGGCAGTGGGCGCCGAGGGCTGGCCACAGCTTTCGGGGCTGGCCCCTTTGGCGTGGGAGAAATACCCGGACGTTTGCAAGCCCCGTGCCGGCTTCGGGCAAAAAACGGCCCCGAGCGGGCCTCATACGTCGGGGCCTAGGCGGCACAGGTGAGCCCGCAGCCCCAGGCTCTGTGGTGCCGTGGATGCGGCGGCAGTGGGCGCCGAGGGCTGGCCACAGCTTTCGGGGCTGGCCCCTTTGGCGTGGGAGAAATCGCCGGACGTTCGCAAGCCCCGTGCCGGCTTCGGGCAAAAAACGGCCCCGAGCGGGCCTCATACGTCGGGGCCTAGGCGGCACAGGTGAGCCCGCAGCCCCAGGCTCTGTGGTGCCGTGGAAGCGGCGGCAGTGGGCGCCGAGGGCTGGCCACAGCTTTCGGGGCTGGCCCCTTTGGCGTGGGAGAAATCGCCGGACGTTCGCAAGCCCCGTGCCGGCTTCGGGCAAAAAACGGCCCCGAGCGGGCCTCATACGTCGGGGCCTAGGCGGCACAGGTGAGCCTGCAGCCCCAGGCTCTGTGGTGCCGTGGAAGCGGCGGCAGTGGGCGCCGAGGGCTGGCCACAGCTCTCGGGGCTGGCCCCCTTGGCGTGGGAGAAATGGCCGGACGTTCGCAAGCCCCGTGCCGGCTTCGGGCAAAAAACGGCCCCGAGCGGGCCTCATACGTCGGGGCCTAGGCGGCACAGGTGAGCCCGCAGCCCCAGGCTCTGTGGTGCCGTGGAAGCGGCGGCAGTGGGCGCCGAGGGCTGGCCACAGGTTTCGGGGCTGGCCCCTTTGGCGTGGGAGAAATCCCCGGACGTTCGCAAGCCCCGTGCCGGCTTCGGGCAAAAAACGGCCCCGAGCGGGCCTCATACGTCGGGGCCTAGGCGGCACAGGTGAGCCCGCAGCCCCAGGCTCTGTGGTGCCGTGGAAGCGGCGGCAGTGTGCGCTGAGGGCTGGCCACAGCTTTCGGGGCTGGCCCCTTTGGCGTGGGAGAAATCGCCGGACGTTCGCAAGCCCCGTGCCGGCTTCGGGCAAAAAACGGCCCCGAGCGGGCCTCATACGTCGGGGCCTAGGCGGCACAGGTGAGCCCGCAGCCCCAGGCTCTGTGGTGCCGTGGAAGCGGCGGCAGTGGGCGCTGAGGGCTGGCCACAGCTTTCGGGGCTGGCCCCTTTGGCGTGGGAGAAATCGCCGGACGTTCGCAAGCCCCGTGCCGGCTTCGGGCAAAAAACGGCCCCGAGCGGGCCTCATACGTCGGGGCCTAGGCGGCACAGGTGAGCCCGCAGCCCCAGGCTCTGTGGTGCCGTGGATGCGGCGGCAGTGGGCGCCGAGGGCTGGCCACAGCTTTCGGGGCTGGCCCCTTTGGCGTGGGAGAAATCGCCGGACGTTCGCAAGCCCCGTGCCGGCTTCGGGCAAAAAACGGCCCCGAGCGGGCCTCATACGTCGGGGCCTAGGCGGCACAGGTGAGCCCGCAGCCCCAGGCTCTGTGGTGCCGTGGAAGCGGTGGCAGTGGGCGCTGAGGGCTGGCCACAGCTTTCGGGGCTGGCCCCTTTGGCGTGGGAGAAATCGCCGGACGTTCGCAAGCCCCGTGCCGGCTTCGGGCAAAAAACGGCCCCGAGCGGGCCTCATACGTCGGGGCCTAGGCGGCACAGGTGAGCCCGCAGCCCCAGGCTCTGTGGTGCCGTGGATGCGGCGGCAGTGGGCGCCGAGGGCTGGCCACAGCTTTCGGGGCTGGCCCCTTTGGCGTGGGAGAAATCCCCGGACGTTCGCAAGCCCCGTGCCGGCTTCGGGCAAAAAACGGCCCCGAGCGGGCCTCATACGTCGGGGCCTAGGCGGCACCGGTGAGCCTGCAGCCCCAGGCTCTGTGGTGCCGTGGATGCGGCGGCAGTGGGCGCCGAGGGCTGGCCACAGCTTTCGGGGCTGGCCCCTTTGGCGTGGGAGAAATCGCCGGACGTTCGCAAGCCCCGTGCCGGCTTCGGGCAAAAAACGGCCCCGAGCGGGCCTCATACGTCGGGGCCTAGGCGGCACAGGTGAGCCCGCAGCCCCAGGCTCTGTGGTGCCGTGGATGCGGCGGCAGTGGGCGCCGAGGGCTGGCCACAGGTTTTGGGGCTGGCCCCTTTGGCGTGGGAGAAATCCCCGGACGTTTGCAAGCTCCGTGCCGGCTTCGGGCAAAAAACAGCCCTGAGCGGGCCTCATACGTCGGGGCCTAGGCGGCACAGGTGAGCCCGCAGCCCCAGGCTCTGTGGTGCCGTGGATGCGGCGGCAGTGGGCGCCGAGGGCTGGGCAAGCTTTCGGGGCTGGCCCCTTTGGCGTGGGAGAAATCCCCGGACGTTCGCAAGCCCCGTGCCGGCTTCGGGCAAAAAACGGCCCCGAGCGGGCCTCATACGTCGGGGCCTAGGCGGCACAGGTGAGCCCGCAGCCCCAGGCTCTGTGGTGCCGTGGAAGCGGCGGCAGTGGGCGCCGAGGGCTGGCCACAGCTTTCGGGGCTGGCCCCTTTGGCGTGGGAGAAATCCCCGGACGTTTGCAAGCTCCGTGCCGGCTTCGGGCAAAAAACGGCCCCGAGCGGGCCTCATACGTCGGGGCCTAGGCGGCACAGGTGAGCCCGCAGCCCCAGGCTCTGTGGTGCCGTGGATGTGGCGGCAGTGGGCGCCGAGGGCTGGCCACAGCTTTCGGGGCTGGCCCCTTTGGCGTGGGAGAAATCGCCGGACGTTCGCAAGCCCCGTGCCGGCTTCGGGCAAAAAACGGCCCCGAGCGGGCCTCATACGTCGGGGCCTAGGCGGCACCGGTGACACCGCAGCCCCAGGCTCTGTGGTGCCGTGGATGTGGCGGCAGTGGGCGCCGAGGGCTGGCCACAGCTTTCGGGGCTGGCCCCTTTGGCGTGGGAGAAATCGCCGGACGTTCGCAAGCCCCGTGCCGGCTTCGGGCAAAAAACGGCCCCGAGCGGGCCTCATACATCGGGGCCTAGGCGGCACAGGTGAGCCCGCAGCCCCAGGCTCTGTGGTGCCGTGGATGCGGCGGCAGTGGGCGCCGAGGGCTGGCCACAGCTTTCGGGGCTGGCCCCTTTGGCGTGGGAGAAATCCCCGGACGTTCGCAAGCCCCGTGCCGGCTTCGGGCAAAAAACGGCCCCGAGCAGGCCTCATACGTCGGGGCCTAGGCAGCACAGGTGAGCCCGCAGCCCCAGGCTCTGTGGTGCCGTGGAAGCGGCGGCAGTGGGCGCCGAGGGCTGGCCACAGCTTTCGGGGCTGGCCCCTTTGGCGTGGGAGAAATCCCCGGACGTTCGCAAGCCCCGTGCCGGCTTCGGGCAAAAAACGGCCCCGAGCGGGCCTCATACGTCGGGGCCTAGGCGGCACAGGTGAGCCCGCAGCCCCAGGCTCTGTGGTGCCGTGGATGCGGCGGCAGTGGGCGCCGAGGGCTGGCCACAGGTTTCGGGGCTGGCCCCTTTGGCGTGGGAGAAATCGCCGGACGTTCGCAAGCCCCGTGCCGGCTTCGGGCAAAAAACGGCCCCGAGCGGGCCTCATACGTCGGGGCCTAGGCGGCACAGGTGAGCCCGCAGCCCCAGGCTCTGTGGTGCCGTGGATGCGGCGGCAGTGGGCGCCGAGGGCTGGCCACAGCTTTCGGGGCTGGCCCCTTTGGCGTGGGAGAAATCGCCGGACGTTCGCAAGCCCCGTGCCGGCTTCGGGCAAAAAACGGCCCCGAGCGGGCCTCATACGTCGGGGCCTAGGCGGCACCGGTGACACCGCAGCCCCAGGCTCTGTGGTGCCGTGGAAGCGGCGGCAGTGGGCGCCGAGGGCTGGCCACAGCTTTCGGGGCTGGCCCCTTTGGCGTGGGAGAAATCGCCGGACGTTCGCAAGCCCCGTGCCGGCTTCGGGCAAAAAACGGCCCCGAGCGGGCCTCATACGTCGGGGCCTAGGCGGCACAGGTGAGCCTGCAGCCCCAGGCTCTGTGGTGCCGTGGAAGCGGCGGCAGTGGGCGCCGAGGGCTGGCCACAGCTTTCGGGGCTGGCCCCTTTGGCGTGGGAGAAATCGCCGGACGTTCGCAAGCCCCGTGCCGGCTTCGGGCAAAAAACGGCCCCGAGCGGGCCTCATACGTCGGGGCCTCGGCGGCACAGGTGAGCCCGCAGCCCCAGGCTCTGTGGTGCCGTGGATGCGGCGGCAGTGGGCGCCGAGGGCTGGCCACAGCTTTCGGGGCTGGCCCCTTTGGCGTGGGAGAAATCCCCGGACGTTTGCAAGCTCCGTGCCGGCTTCGGGCCAAAAACAGCCCTGAGCGGGTCTCATACGTCGGGGCCTAGGCGGCACCGGTGAGCCCGCAGCCCCAGGCTCTGTGGTGCCGTGGATGCGGCGGCAGTGGGCGCCGAGGGCTGGCCACAGCTTTCGGGGCTGGCCCCTTTGGCGTGGGAGAAATACCCGGACGTTTGCAAGCCCCGTGCCGGCTTCGGGCAAAAAACGGCCCCGAGCGGGCCTCATACATCGGGGCCTAGGCGGCACAGGTGAGCCCGCAGCCCCAGGCTCTGTGGTGCCGTGGAAGCGGCGGCAGTGGGCGCCGAGGGCTGGCCACAGCTTTTGGGGCTGGCCCCTTTGGCGTGGGAGAAATCCCCGGACGTTCGCAAGCCCCGTGCCGGCTTCGGGCAAAAAACGGCCCCGAGCGGGCCTCATACGTCGGGGCCTAGGCGGCACAGGTGAGCCCGCAGCCCCAGGCTCTGTGGTGCCGTGGATGCGGCGGCAGTGGGCGCCGAGGGCTGGCCACAGCTTTCGGGGCTGGCCCCTTTGGCGTGGGAGAAATCCCCGGACGTTCGCAAGCCCCGTGCCGGCTTCGGGCAAAAAACGGCCCCGAGCGGGCCTCATACATCGGGGCCTAGGCGGCACAGGTGAGCCCGCAGCCCCAGGCTCTGTGGTGCCGTGGATGCGGCGGCAGTGGGCGCCGAGGGCTGGCCACAGCTTTCGGGGCTGGCCCGTTTGGCGTGGGAGAAATCCCCGGACGTTCGCAAGCCCCGTGCCGGCTTCGGGCAAAAAACGGCCCCGAGCGGGCCTCATACGTCGGGGCCTAGGCAGCACAGGTGAGCCCGCAGCCCCAGGCTCTGTGGTGCCGTGGAAGCGGCGGCAGTGGGCGCCGAGGGCTGGCCACAGCTTTCGGGGCTGGTCCCTTTGGCGTGGGAGAAATCGCCGGACGTTCGCAAGCCCCGTGCCGGCTTCGGGCAAAAAACGGCCCCGAGCGGGCCTCATACGTCGGGGCCTAGGCGGCACAGGTGAGCCCGCAGCCCCAGGCTCTGTGGTGCCGTGGATGCGGCGGCAGTGGGCGCCGAGGGCTGGCCACAGCTTTCGGGGCTGGCCCCTTTGGCGTGGGAGAAATCCCCGGACGTTCGCAAGCCCCGTGCCGGCTTCGGGCAAAAAACGGCCCCGAGCGGGCCTCATACGTCGGGGCCTAGGCGGCACAGGTGAGCCCGCAGCCCCAGGCTCTGTGGTGCCGTGGAAGCGGCGGCAGTGGGCGCCGAGGGCTGGCCACAGCTTTCGGGGCTGGCCCCTTTGGCGTGGGAGAAATCCCCGGACGTTCGCAAGCCCCGTGCCGGCTTCGGGCAAAAAACGGCCCCGAGCGGGCCTCATACGTCGGGGCCTAGGCGGCACAGGTGAGCCCGCAGCCCCAGGCTCTGTGGTGCCGTGGATGCGGCGGCAGTGGGCGCCGAGGGCTGGCCACAGCTTTCGGGGCTGGCCCCTTTGGCGTGGGAGAAATCGCCGGACGTTCGCAAGCCCCGTGCCGGCTTCGGGCAAAAAACGGCCCCGAGCGGGCCTCATACGTCGGGGCCTAGGCGGCACAGGTGAGCCCGCAGCCCCAGGCTCTGTGGTGCCGTGGATGCGGCGGCAGTGGGCGCCGAGGGCTGGCCACAGCTTTCGGGGCTGGCCCCTTTGGCGTGGGAGAAATCGCCGGACGTTCGCAAGCCCCGTGCCGGCTTCGGGCAAACAACGGCCCCGAGCGGGCCTCATATGTCGGGGCCTAGGCGGCACAGGTGAGCCCGCAGCCTCAGGCTCTGTGGTGCCGTGGATGCGGCGGCAGTGGGCGCCGAGGGCTGGCCACAGCTTTCGGGGCTGGCCCGTTTGGCGTGGGAGAAATCGCCGGACGTTCGCAAGCCCCGTGCCGGCTTCGGGCAAAAAACGGCCCCGAGCGGGCCTCATACGTCGGGGCCTCGGCGGCACAGGTGAGCCCGCAGCCCCAGGCTCTGTGGTGCCGTGGAAGCGGCGGCAGTGGGCGCCGAGGGCTGGCCACAGCTTTCGGGGCTGGCCCCTTTGGCGTGGGAGAAATCGCCGGATGTTCGCAAGCCCCGTGCCGGCTTCGGGCAAAAAACGGCCCCGAGCGGGCCTCATACGTCGGGGCCTAGGTGGCACAGGTGAGCCCGCAGCCCCAGGCTCTGTGGTGCCGTGGAAGCGGCGGCAGTGGGCGCCGAGGGCTGGCCACAGCTTTCGGGGCTGGCCCCTTTGGCGTGGGAGAAATCCCCGGACGTTCGCAAGCCCCGTGCCGGCTTCGGGCAAAAAACGGCCCTGAGCGGGCCTCATACGTCGGGGCCTAGGCGGCACAGGTGAGCCCGCAGCCCCAGGCTCTGTGGTGCCGTGGAAGCGGCGGCAGTGGGCGCCGAGGGCTGGCCACAGCTTTCGGGGCTGGCCCCTTTGGCGTGGGAGAAATGGCCGGACGTTCGCAAGCCCCGTGCCGGCTTCGGGCAAAAAACGGCCCCGAGCGGGCCTCATACGTCGGGGCCTAGGCGGCACAGGTGAGCCCGCAGCCCCAGGCTCTGTGGTGCCGTGGATGCGGCGGCAGTGGGCGCCGAGGGCTGGCCACAGCTTTCGGGGCTGGCCCCTTTGGCGTGGGAGAAATCCCCGGACGTTTGCAAGCTCCGTGCCGGCTTCGGGCAAAAAACAGCCCTGAGCGGGCCTCATACGTCGGGGCCTAGGCGGCACAGGTGAGCCCGCAGCCCCAGGCTCTGTGGTGCCGTGGATGCGGCGGCAGTGGGCGCCGAGGGCTGTCCACAGCTTTCGGGGCTGGCCCCTTTGGCGTGGGAGAAATCCCCGGACGTTTGCAAGCTCCGTGCCGGCTTCGGGCAAAAAACGGCCCCGAGCGGGCCTCATACGTCGGGGCCTAGGCGGCACCGGTGACACCGCAGCCCCAGGCTCTGTGGTGCCGTGGATGCGGCGGCAGTGGGCGCCGAGGGCTGGCCACAGCTTTCGGGGCTGGCCCCTTTGGCGTGGGAGAAATCCCCGGACGTTTGCAAGCCCCGTGCCGGCTTCGGGCAAAAAACGGCCCCGAGCGGGCCTCATACGTCGGGGCCTAGGCGGCACCGGTGACACCGCAGCCCCAGGCTCTGTGGTGCCGTGGATGTGGCGGCAGTGGGCGCCGAGGGCTGGCCACAGCTTTCGGGGCTGGCCCCTTTGGCGTGGGAGAAATCCCCGGACGTTCGCAAGCCCCGTGCCGGCTTCGGGCAAAAAACGGCCCCGAGCGGGCCTCGGACGTCGGGGCCTCGGCGGCACCGCTGACACCGCAGCCCCAGGCTCTGTGGTGCCGTGGATGCGGCGGCAGTGGGCGCCGAGGGCTGGCCACAGCTTTCGGGGCTGGCCCCTTTGGCGTGGGAGAAATCCCCGGACGTTTGCAAGCCCCGTGCCGGCTTCGGGCAAAAAACGGCCCCGAGCGGGCCTCATACGTCGGGGCCTAGGCGGCACCGGTGACACCGCAGCCCCAGGCTCTGTGGTGCCGTGGATGTGGCGGCAGTGGGCGCCGAGGGCTGGCCACAGCTTTCGGGGCTGGCCCCTTTGGCGTGGGAGAAATCCCCGGACGTTCGCAAGCCCCGTGCCGGCTTCGGGCAAAAAACGGCCCCGAGCGGGCCTCGGACGTTGGGGCCTAGGCGGCACAGGTGAGCCCGCAGCCCCAGGCTCTGTGGTGCCGTGGATGCGGCGGCAGTGGGCGCCGAGGGCTGGCCACAGCTTTCGGGGCTGGCCCCTTTGGCGTGGGAGAAATCCCCGGACGTTTGCAAGCCCCGTGCCGGCTTCGGGCAAAAAACAGCCCCGAGCGGGCCTCATACGTCGGGGCCTAGGCGGCACCGGTGAGCCCGCAGCCCCAGGCTCTGTGGTGCCGTGGATGCGGCGGCAGTGGGCGCCGAGGGCTGGCCACAGCTTTCGGGGCTGGCCCCTTTGGCGTGGGAGAAATACCCGGACGTTCGCAAGCCCCGTGCCGGCTTCGGGCAAAAAACGGCCCTGAGCGGGCCTCATACATCGGGGCCTAGGCGGCACAGGTGAGCCCGCAGCCCCAGGCTCTGTGGTGCCGTGGAAGCGGCGGCAGTGGGCGCCGAGGGCTGGCCACAGCTTTCGGGGCTGGCCCCTTTGGCGTGGGAGAAATCCCCGGACGTTCGCAAGCCCCGTGCCGGCTTCGGGCAAAAAACGGCCCCGAGCGGGCCTCATACGTCGGGGCCTAGGCGGCACAGGTGAGCCTGCAGCCCCAGGCTCTGTGGTGCCGTGGATGCGGCGGCAGTGGGCGCCGAGGGCTGGCCACAGCTTTCGGGGCTGGCCCCTTTGGCGTGGGAGAAATCCCCGGACGTTCGCAAGCCCCGTGCCGGCTTCGGGCAAAAAACGGCCCCGAGCGGGCCTCATACGTCGGGGCCTAGGCGGCACAGGTGAGCCCGCAGCCCCAGGCTCTGTGGTGCCGTGGATGCGGCGGCAGTGGGCGCCGAGGGCTGGCCACAGCTTTCGGGGCTGGCCCCTTTGGCGTGGGAGAAATCCCCGGACGTTTGCAAGCTCCGTGCCGGCTTCGGGCCAAAACCAGCCCTGAGCGGGCCTCATACGTCGGGGCCTAGGCGGCACAGGTGAGCCCGCAGCCCCAGGCTCTGTGGTGCCGTGGATGCGGCGGCAGTGGGCGCCGAGGGCTGGCCACAGCTTTCGGGGCTGGCCCCTTTGGCGTGGGAGAAATCGCCGGACGTTCGCAAGCTCCGTGCCGGCCTGGGGCAAAAAACGGCCCCGAGCGGGCCTCATACGTCGGGGCCTCGGCGGCACAGGTGAGCCCGCAGCCCCAGGCTCTGTGGTGCCGTGGAAGCGGCGGCAGTGGGCGCCGAGGGCTGGCCACAGCTTTCGGGGCTGGCCCCTTTGGCGTGGGAGAAATCCCCGGACGTTTGCAAGCTCCGTGCCGGCTTCGGGCAAAAAACGGCCCCGAGCGGGCCTCATACGTCGGGGCCTAGGCGGCACCGGTGACACCGCAGCCCCAGGCTCTGTGGTGCCGTGGATGTGGCGGCAGTGGGCGCCGAGGGCTGGCCACAGCTTTCGGGGCTGGCCCCTTTGGCGTGGGAGAAATCCCCGGACGTTCGCAAGCCCCGTGCCGGCTTCGGGCAAAAAATGGCCCCGAGCGGGCCTCATACATCGGGGCCTAGGTGGCACAGGTGAGCCCGCAGCCCCAGGCTCTGTGGTGCCGTGGATGCGGCGGCAGTGGGCGCCGAGGGCTGGCCACAGCTTTCGGGGCTGGCCCCTTTGGCGTGGGAGAAATCCCCGGACGTTCGCAAGCCCCGTGCCGGCTTCGGGCAAAAAACGGCCCCGAGCGGGCCTCATACGTCGGGGCCTAGGCAGCACAGGTGAGCCCGCAGCCCCAGGCTCTGTGGTGCCGTGGAAGCGGCGGCAGTGGGCGCCGAGGGCTGGCCACAGCTTTCGGGGCTGGTCCCTTTGGCGTGGGAGAAATCGCCGGACGTTCGCAAGCCCCGTGCCGGCTTCGGGCAAAAAACGGCCCCGAGCGGGCCTCATACGTCGGGGCCTAGGCGGCACAGGTGAGCCCGCAGCCCCAGGCTCTGTGGTGCCGTGGATGCGGCGGCAGTGGGCGCCGAGGGCTGGCCACAGCTTTCGGGGCTGGCCCCTTTGGCGTGGGAGAAATCCCCGGACGTTCGCAAGCCCCGTGCCGGCTTCGGGCAAAAAACGGCCCCGAGCGGGCCTCATACGTCGGGGCCTAGGCGGCACAGGTGAGCCCGCAGCCCCAGGCTCTGTGGTGCCGTGGATGCGGCGGCAGTGGGCGCCGAGGGCTGGCCACAGCTTTCGGGGCTGGCCCCTTTGGCGTGGGAGAAATCCCCGGACGTTTGCAAGCCCCGTGCCGGCTTCGGGCAAAAAACAGCCCCGAGCGGGCCTCATACGTCGGGGCCTAGGCGGCACCGGTGAGCCCGCAGCCCCAGGCTCTGTGGTGCCGTGGATGCGGCGGCAGTGTGCGCCGAGGGCTGGCCACAGCTTTCGGGGCTGGCCCCTTTGGCGTGGGAGAAATACCCGGACGTTTGCAAGCCCCGTGCCGGCTTCGGGCAAAAAACGGCCCTGAGCGGGCCTCATACATCGGGGCCTAGGCGGCACAGGTGAGCCCGCAGCCCCAGGCTCTGTGGTGCCGTGGAAGCGGCGGCAGTGGGCGCCGAGGGCTGGCCACAGCTTTCGGGGCTGGCCCCTTTGGCGTGGGAGAAATCCCCGGACGTTCGCAAGCCCCGTGCCGGCTTCGGGCAAAAAACGGCCCCGAGCGGGCCTCATACGTCGGGGCCTAGGCGGCACAGGTGAGCCTGCAGCCCCAGGCTCTGTGGTGCCGTGGAAGCGGCGGCAGTGGGCGCCGAGGGCTGGCCACAGCTTTCGGGGCTGGCCCCTTTGGCGTGGGAGAAATCGCCGGACGTTCGCAAGCCCCGTGCCGGCTTCGGGCAAAAAATGGCCCCGAGCGGGCCTCATACGTCGGGGCCTAGGCGGCACAGGTGAGCCCGCAGCCCCAGGCTCTGTGGTGCCGTGGATGCGGCGGCAGTGGGCGCCGAGGGCTGGCCACAGCTTTCGGGGCTGGCCCCTTTGGCGTGGGAGAAATCCCCGGACGTTTGCAAGCTCCGTGCCGGCTTCGGGCCAAAAACAGCCCTGAGCGGGCCTCATACGTCGGGGCCTAGGCGGTACAGGTGAGCCCGCAGCCCCAGGCTCTGTGGTGCCGTGGATGCGGCGGCAGTGGGCGCCTAGGGCTGGCCACAGCTTTCGGGGCTGGCCCCTTTGGCGTGGGAGAAATCCCCGGACGTTTGCAAGCTCCGTGCCGGCTTCGGGCAAAAAACGGCCCCGAGCGGGCCTCATACGTCGGGGCCTAGGCGGCACCGGTGACACCGCAGCCCCAGGCTCTGTGGTGCCGTGGATGTGGCGGCAGTGGGCGCCGAGGGCTGGCCACAGCTTTTGGGGCTGGCCCCTTTGGCGTGGGAGAAATCCCCGGACGTTTGCAAGCCCCGTGCCGGCTTCGGGCAAAAAACGGCCCCGAGCGGGCCTCATACGTCGGGGCCTAGGCGGCACAGGTGAGCCCGCAGCCCCAGGCTCTGTGGTGCCGTGGATGTGGCGGCAGTGGGCGCCGAGGGCTGGCCACAGCTTTCGGGGCTGGCCCCTTTGGCGTGGGAGAAATCCCCGGACGTTCGCAAGCCCCGTGCCGGCTTCGGGCAAAAAACGGCCCCGAGCGGGCCTCATACATCGGGGCCTAGGCGGCACAGGTGAGCCCGCAGCCCCAGGCTCTGTGGTGCCGTGGATGCGGCGGCAGTGGGCGCCGAGGGCTGGCCACAGCTTTCGGGGCTGGCCCCTTTGGCGTGGGAGAAATCCCCGGACGTTCGCAAGCCCCGTGCCGGCTTCGGGCAAAAAACGGCCCCGAGCGGGCCTCATACGTCGGGGCCTAGGCAGCACAGGTGAGCCCGCAGCCCCAGGCTCTGTGGTGCCGTGGAAGCGGCGGCAGTGGGCGCCGAGGGCTGGCCACAGCTTTCGGGGCTGGTCCCTTTGGCGTGGGAAAAATCGCCAGACGTTCGCAAGCCCCGTGCCGGCTTCGGGCAAAAAACGGCCCTGAGCGGGCCTCATACGTCGGGGCCTAGGCGGCACAGGTGAGCCCGCAGCCCCAGGCTCTGTGGTGCCGTGGAAGCGGCGGCAGTGGGCGCCGAGGGCTGGCCACAGCTTTCGGGGCTGGCCCCTTTGGCGTGGGAGAAATCGCCGGACGTTCGCAAGCCCCGTGCCGGCTTCGGGCAAAAAACGGCCCCGAGCGGGCCTCATACGTCGGGGCCTAGGCGGCACAGGTGAGCCCGCAGCCCCAGGCTCTGTGGTGCCGTGGATGCGGCGGCAGTGGGCGCCGAGGGCTGGCCACAGCTTTCGGGGCTGGCCCCTTTGGCGTGGGAGAAATCCCCGGACGTTCGCAAGCCCCGTGCCGGCTTCGGGCAAAAAACGGCCCCGAGCGGGCCTCATACGTCGGGGCCTAGGTGGCACAGGTGAGCCCGCAGCCCCAGGCTCTGTGGTGCCGTGGAAGCGGCGGCAGTGGGCGCCGAGGGCTGGGCACAGCTTTCGGGGCTGGCCCCTTTGGCGTGGGAGAAATCCCCGGACGTTCGCAAGCCCCGTGCCGGCTTCGGGCAAAAAACGGCCCCGAGCGGGCCTCATACGTCGGGGCCTAGGTGGCACAGGTGAGCCCGCAGCCCCAGGCTCTGTGGTGCCGTGGATGCGGCGGCAGTGGGCGCCGAGGGCTGGCCACAGCTTTCGGGGCTGGCCCCTTTGGCGTGGGAGAAATCGCCGGACGTTCGCAAGCCCCGTGCTGGCTTCGGGCAAAAAACGGCCCCGAGCGGGCCTCATACGTCGGGGCCTAGGCGGCACAGGTGAGCCCGCAGCCCCAGGCTCTGTGGTGCCGTGGATGCGGCGGCAGTGGGCGCCGAGGGCTGGCCACAGCTTTCGGGGCTGGCCCCTTTGGCGTGGGAGAAATCCCCGGACGTTTGCAAGCTCCGTGCCGGCTTCGGGCAAAAAACAGCCCCGAGCGGGCCTCATACGTCGGGGCCTAGGCGGCACCGGTGAGCCCGCAGCCCCAGGCTCTGTGGTGCCGTGCATGTGGCGGCAGTGGGCGCCGAGGGCTGGCCACAGCTTTCGGGGCTGGCCCCTTTGGCGTGGGAGAAATCGCCGGACGTTTGCAAGCCCCGTGCCGGCTTCGGGCAAAAAACGGCCCTGAGCGGGCCTCATACATCGGGGCCTAGGCGGCACAGGTGAGCCCGCAGCCCCAGGCTCTGTGGTGCCGTGGAAGCGGCGGCAGTGGGCGCCGAGGGCTGGCCACAGCTTTCGGGGCTGGCCCCTTTGGCGTGGGAGAAATCCCCGGACGTTCGCAAGCCCCGTGCTGGCTTCGGGCAAAAAACAGCCCTGAGCGGGCCTCATACGTCGGGGCCTAGGCGGCACAGGTGAGCCCGCAGCCCCAGGCTCTGTGGTGCCGTGGAAGCGGCGGCAGTGGGCGCCGAGGGCTGGCCACAGCTTTTGGGGCTGGCCCCTTTGGCGTGGGAGAAATCGCCGGACGTTCGCAAGCCCCGTGCCGGCTTCGGGCAAAAAACGGCCCCGAGCGGGCCTCATACGTCGGGGCCTAGGCGGCACAGGTGAGCCCGCAGCCCCAGGCTCTGTGGTGCCGTGGATGCGGCGGCAGTGGGCGCCGAGGGCTGGCCACAGCTTTCGGGGCTGGCCCCTTTGGCGTGGGAGAAATCGCCGGACGTTCGCAAGCCCCGTGCCGGCTTCGGGCAAAAAACGGCCCCGAGCGGGCCTCATACGTCGGGGCCTAGGCGGCACAGGTGAGCCCGCAGCCCCAGGCTCTGTGGTGCCGTGGATGCGGCGGCAGTGGGCGCCGAGGGCTGGCCACAGCTTTCGGGGCTGGCCCCTTTGGCGTGGGAGAAATCGCCGGACGTTCGCAAGCCCCGTGCTGGCTTCGGGCAAAAAACGGCCCCGAGCGGACCTCATACGTCGGGGCCTAGGCGGCACCGGTGACACCGCAGCCCCAGGCTCTGTGGTGCCGTGGATGCGGCGGCAGTGGGCGCCGAGGGCTGGCCACAGCTTTCGGGGCTGGCCCCTTTGGCGTGGGAGAAATCGCCGGACGTTCGCAAGCCCCGTGCCGGCTTCGGGCAAACAACGGCCCCGAGCGGGCCTCATATGTCGGGGCCTAGGCGGCACAGGTGAGCCCGCAGCCCCAGGCTCTGTGGTGCCGTGGAAGCGGCGGCAGTGGGCGCCGAGGGCTGGCCACAGCTTTCGGGGCTGGCCCCTTTGGCGTGGGAGAAATCCCCGGACGTTCGCAAGCCCCGTGCCGGCTTTGGGCAAAAAACGGCCCCGAGCGGGCCTCATACGTCGGGGCCTCGGCGGCACAGGTGAGCCCGCAGCCCCAGGCTCTGTGGTGCCGTGGAAGCGGCGGCAGTGGGCGCCGAGGGCTGGCCACAGGTTTCGGGGCTGGCCCCTTTGGCGTGGGAGAAATCGCCGGACGTTCGCAAGCCCCGTGCCGGCTTCGGGCAAAAAACGGCCCCGAGCGGGCCTCATACGTCGGGGCCTAGGTGGCACATGTGAGCCCGCAGCCCCAGGCTCTGTGGTGCCGTGGAAGCGGCGGCAGTGGGCGCCGAGGGCTGGCCACAGCTTTCGGGGCTGGCCCCTTTGGCGTGGGAGAAATCCCCGGACGTTCGCAAGCCCCGTGCCGGCTTCGGGCAAAAAACGGCCCCGAGCGGGCCTCATACGTCGGGGCCTAGGCGGCACAGGTGAGCCCGCAGCCCCAGGCTCTGTGGTGCCGTGGAAGCGGCGGCAGTGTGCGCCGAGGGCTGGCCACAGCTTTCGGGGCTGGCCCCTTTGGCGTGGGAGAAATCGCCGGACGTTCGCAAGCCCCGTGCCGTCTTCGGGCAAAAAACGGCCCCGAGCGGGCCTCATACGTCGGGGCCTAGGCGGCACAGGTGAGCCCGCAGCCCCAGGCTCTGTGGTGCCGTGGATGCGGCGGCAGTGGGCGCCGAGGGCTGGCCACAGCTTTCGGGGCTGGCCCCTTTGGCGTGGGAGAAATCCCCGGACGTTTGCAAGCTCCGTGCCGGCTTCGGGCCAAAAACAGCCCTGAGCGGGCCTCATACGTCGGGGCCTAGGCGGCACAGGTGAGCCCGCAGCCCCAGGCTCTGTGGTGCCGTGGATGCGGCGGCAGTGGGCGCCGAGGGCTGGCCACAGCTTTCGGGGCTGGCCCCTTTGGCGTGGGAGAAATCGCCGGACGTTCTCAAGCCCCGTGCCGGCTTCGGGCAAAAAACGGCCCCGAGCGGGCCTCATACGTCGGGGCCTAGGCGGCACCGGTGACACCGCAGCCCCAGGCTCTGTGGTGCCGTGGATGTGGCGGCAGTGGGCGCCGAGGGCTGGCCACAGCTTTCGGGGCTGGCCCCTTTGGCGTGGGAGAAATCCCCGGACGTTTGCAAGCCCCGTGCCGGCTTCGGGCAAAAAACGGCCCCGAGCGGGCCTCATACGTCGGGGCCTAGGCGGCACCGGTGACACCGCAGCCCCAGGCTCTGTGGTGCCGTGGATGTGGCGGCAGTGGGCGCCGAGGGCTGGCCACAGCTTTCGGGGCTGGCCCCTTTGGCGTGGGAGAAATCCCCGGACGTTCGCAAGCCCCGTGCCGGCTTCGGGCAAAAAACGGCCCCGAGCGGGCCTCATACATCGGGGCCTAGGCGGCACAGGTGAGCCCGCAGCCCCAGGCTCTGTGGTGCCGTGGATGCGGCGGCAGTGGGCGCCGAGGGCTGGCCACAGCTTTCGGGGCTGGCCCCTTTGGCGTGGGAGAAATCGCCGGACGTTCGCAAGCCCCGTGCCGGCTTCGGGCAAAAAACGGCCCCGAGCGGGCCTCATACGTCGGGGCCTAGGCGGCACAGGTGAGCCCGCAGCCCCAGGCTCTGTGGTGCCGTGGAAGCGGCGGCAGTGGGCGCCGAGGGCTGGCCACAGCTTTCGGGGCTGGCCCCTTTGGCGTGGGAGAAATCGCCAGACGTTCGCAAGCCCCGTGCCGGCTTCGGGCAAAAAACGGCCCTGAGCGGGCCTCATACGTCGGGGCCTAGGCGGCACAGGTGAGCCCGCAGCCCCAGGCTCTGTGGTGCCGTGGAAGCGGCGGCAGTGGGCGCCGAGGGCTGGCCACAGCTTTCGGGGCTGGCCCCTTTGGCGTGGGAGAAATCGCCGGACGTTCGCAAGCCCCGTGCCGGCTTCGGGCAAAAAACGGCCCCGAGCGGGCCTCATACGTCGGGGCCTAGGCGGCACAGGTGAGCCCGCAGCCCCAGGCTCTGTGGTGCCGTGGATGCGGCGGCAGTGTGCGCCGAGGGCTGGCCACAGCTTTCGGGGCTGGCCCCTTTGGCGTGGGAGAAATACCCGGACGTTTGCAAGCCCCGTGCCGGCTTCGGGCAAAAAACGGCCCTGAGCGGGCCTCATACATCGGGGCCTAGGCGGCACAGGTGAGCCCGCAGCCCCAGGCTCTGTGGTGCCGTGGATGCGGCGGCAGTGGGCGCCGAGGGCTGGCCACAGCTTTCGGGGCTGGCCCCTTTGGCGTGGGAGAAATCGCCGGACGTTCGCAAGCCCCGTGCCGGCTTCGGGCAAAAAACGGCCCCGAGCGGGCCTCATACGTCGGGGCCTAGGCGGCACAGGTGAGCCCGCAGCCCCAGGCTCTGTGGTGCCGTGGATGCGGCGGCAGTGGGCGCCGAGGGCTGGCCACAGCTTTCGGGGCTGGCCCCTTTGGCGTGGGAGAAATCGCCGGACATTTGCAAGCCCCGTGCCGGCTTCGGGCAAAAAACAGCCCCGAGCGGGCCTCATACGTCGGGGCCTAGGCGGCACCGGTGAGCCCGCAGCCCCAGGCTCTGTGGTGCCGTGGATGCGGCGGCAGTGGGCGCCGAGGGCTGGCCACAGCTTTCGGGGCTGGCCCCTTTGGCGTGGGAGAAATACCCGGACGTTTGCAAGCCCCGTGCCGGCTTCGGGCAAAAAACGGCCCTGAGCGGGCCTCATACATCGGGGCCTAGGCGGCACAGGTGAGCCCGCAGCCCCAGGCTCTGTGGTGCCGTGGAAGCGGCGGCAGTGGGCGCCGAGGGCTGGCCACAGCTTTCGGGGCTGGCCCCTTTGGCGTGGGAGAAATCCCCGGACGTTCGCAAGCCCCGTGCCGGCTTCGGGCAAAAAACGGCCCCGAGCAGGCCTTATACGTCGGGGCCTAGGCGGCACAGGTGAGCCTGCAGCCCCAGGCTCTGTGGTGCCGTGGAAGCGGCGGCAGTGGGCGCCGAGGGCTGGCCACAGCTTTCGGGGCTGGCCCCTTTGGCGTGGGAGAAATCCCCGGACGTTCACAAGCCCCGTGCCGGCTTCGGGCAAAAAACGGCCCCGAGCGGGCCTCATACGTCGGGGCCTAGGTGGCACAGGTGAGCCCGCAGCCCCAGGCTCTGTGGTGCCGTGGATGCGGTGGCAGTGGGCGCCGAGGGCTGGCCACAGCTTTCGGGGCTGGTCCCTTTGGCGTGGGAGAAATCGCCAGACGTTCGCAAGCCCCGTGCCGGCTTCGGGCAAAAAACGGCCCTGAGCGGGCCTCATACGTCGGGGCCTAGGCGGCACAGGTGAGCCCGCAGCCCCAGGCTCTGTGGTGCCGTGGATGCGGCGGCAGTGGGCGCCGAGGGCTGGCCACAGCTTTCGGGGCTGGCCCCTTTGGCGTGGGAGAAATCGCCGGACGTTCGCAAGCCCCGTGCCGGCTTCGGGCAAAAAACGGCCCCGAGCGGGCCTCATACGTCGGGGCCTAGGTGGCACATGTGAGCCCGCAGCCCCAGGCTCTGTGGTGCCGTGGAAGCGGCGGCAGTGGGCGCCGAGGGCTGGCCACAGCTTTCGGGGCTGGCCCCTTTGGCGTGGGAGAAATCCCCGGACGTTCGCAAGCCCCGTGCCGGCTTCGGGCAAAAAACGGCCCCGAGCGGGCCTCATACGTCGGGGCCTAGGCGGCACAGGTGAGCCCGCAGCCCCAGGCTCTGTGGTGCCGTGGAAGCGGCGGCAGTGTGCGCCGAGGGCTGGCCACAGGTTTCGGGGCTGGCCCCTTTGGCGTGGGAGAAATCGCCGGACGTTCGCAAGCCCCGTGCCGTCTTCGGGCAAAAAACGGCCCCGAGCGGGCCTCATACGTCGGGGCCTCGGCGGCACAGGTGAGCCCGCAGCCCCAGGCTCTGTGGTGCCGTGGAAGCGGCGGCAGTGGGCGCCGAGGGCTGGCCACAGGTTTCGGGGCTGGCCCCTTTGGCGTGGGAGAAATCGCCGGACGTTCGCAAGCCCCGTGCCGGCTTCGGGCAAAAAACGGCCCCGAGCGGGCCTCATACGTCGGGGCCTAGGTGGCACATGTGAGCCCGCAGCCCCAGGCTCTGTGGTGCCGTGGAAGCGGCGGCAGTGGGCGCCGAGGGCTGGCCACAGCTTTCGGGGCTGGCCCCTTTGGCGTGGGAGAAATCCCCGGACGTTCGCAAGCCCCGTGCCGGCTTCGGGCAAAAAACGGCCCCGAGCGGGCCTCATACGTCGGGGCCTAGGCGGCACAGGTGAGCCCGCAGCCCCAGGCTCTGTGGTGCCGTGGAAGCGGCGGCAGTGTGCGCCGAGGGCTGGCCACAGCTTTCGGGGCTGGCCCCTTTGGCGTGGGAGAAATCGCCGGACGTTCGCAAGCCCCGTGCCATCTTCGGGCAAAAAACGGCCCCGAGCGGACCTCATACGTCGGGGCCTAGGCGGCACAGGTGAGCCCGCAGCCCCAGGCTCTGTGGTGCCGTGGATGCGGCGGCAGTGGGCGCCGAGGGCTGGCCACAGCTTTCGGGGCTGGCCCCTTTGGCGTGGGAGAAATCCCCGGACGTTTGCAAGCTCCGTGCCGGCTTCGGGCCAAAAACAGCCCTGAGCGGGCCTCATACGTCGGGGCCTAGGCGGCACAGGTGAGCCCGCAGCCCCAGGCTCTGTGGTGCCGTGGATGCGGCGGCAGTGGGCGCCGAGGGCTGGCCACAGCTTTCGGGGCTGGCCCCTTTGGCGTGGGAGAAATCGCCGGACGTTCTCAAGCCCCGTGCCGGCTTCGGGCAAAAAACGGCCCCGAGCGGGCCTCATACGTCGGGGCCTAGGCGGCACAGGTGAGCCCGCAGCCCCAGGCTCTGTGGTGCCGTGGATGTGGCGGCAGTGGGCGCCGAGGGCTGGCCACAGCTTTCGGGGCTGGCCCCTTTGGCGTGGGAGAAATCCCCGGACGTTTGCAAGCCCCGTGCCGGCTTCGGGCAAAAAACGGCCCCGAGCGGGCCTCATACGTCGGGGCCTAGGCGGCACCGGTGACACCGCAGCCCCAGGCTCTGTGGTGCCGTGGATGTGGCGGCAGTGGGCGCCGAGGGCTGGCCACAGCTTTCGGGGCTGGCCCCTTTGGCGTGGGAGAAATCCCCGGACGTTCGCAAGCCCCGTGCCGGCTTCGGGCAAAAAACGGCCCCGAGCGGGCCTCATACATCGGGGCCTAGGCGGCACAGGTGAGCCCGCAGCCCCAGGCTCTGTGGTGCCGTGGATGCGGCGGCAGTGGGCGCCGAGGGCTGGCCACAGCTTTCGGGGCTGGCCCCTTTGGCGTGGGAGAAATGGCCGGACGTTCGCAAGCCCCGTGCCGGCTTCGGGCAAAAAACGGCCCCGAGCGGGCCTCATACGTCGGGGCCTAGGCGGCACAGGTGAGCCCGCAGCCCCAGGCTCTGTGGTGCCGTGGAAGCGGCGGCAGTGGGCGCCGAGGGCTGGCCACAGCTTTCGGGGCTGGCCCCTTTGGCGTGGGAGAAATCGCCAGACGTTCGCAAGCCCCGTGCCGGCTTCGGGCAAAAAACGGCCCTGAGCGGGCCTCATACGTCGGGGCCTAGGCGGCACAGGTGAGCCCGCAGCCCCAGGCTCTGTGGTGCCGTGGAAGCGGCGGCAGTGGGCGCCGAGGGCTGGCCACAGCTTTCGGGGCTGGCCCCTTTGGCGTGGGAGAAATCGCCGGACGTTCGCAAGCCCCGTGCCGGCTTCGGGCAAAAAACGGCCCCGAGCGGGCCTCATACGTCGGGGCCTAGGCGGCACAGGTGAGCCCGCAGCCCCAGGCTCTGTGGTGCCGTGGATGCGGCGGCAGTGTGCGCCGAGGGCTGGCCACAGCTTTCGGGGCTGGCCCCTTTGGCGTGGGAGAAATACCCGGACGTTTGCAAGCCCCGTGCCGGCTTCGGGCAAAAAACGGCCCTGAGCGGGCCTCATACATCGGGGCCTAGGCGGCACAGGTGAGCCCGCAGCCCCAGGCTCTGTGGTGCCGTGGATGCGGCGGCAGTGGGCGCCGAGGGCTGGCCACAGCTTTTGGGGCTGGCCCCTTTGGCGTGGGAGAAATCGCCGGACGTTCGCAAGCCCCGTGCCGGCTTCGGGCAAAAAACGGCCCCGAGCGGGCCTCATACGTCGGGGCCTAGGCGGCACAGGTGAGCCCGCAGCCCCAGGCTCTGTGGTGCCGTGGATGCGGCGGCAGTGGGCGCCGAGGGCTGGCCACAGCTTTCGGGGCTGGCCCCTTTGGCGTGGGAGAAATCGCCGGACGTTTGCAAGCCCCGTGCCGGCTTCGGGCAAAAAACAGCCCCGAGCGGGCCTCATACGTCGGGGCCTAGGCGGCACCGGTGAGCCCGCAGCCCCAGGCTCTGTGGTGCCGTGGATGCGGCGGCAGTGGGCGCCGAGGGCTGGCCACAGCTTTCGGGGCTGGCCCCTTTGGCGTGGGAGAAATACCCGGACGTTTGCAAGCCCCGTGCCGGCTTCGCGCAAAAAACGGCCCTGAGCGGGCCTCATACATCGGGGCCTAGGCGGCACAGGTGAGCCCGCAGCCCCAGGCTCTGTGGTGCCGTGGAAGCGGCGGCAGTGGGCGCCGAGGGCTGGCCACAGCTTTCGGGGCTGGCCCCTTTGGCGTGGGAGAAATCCCCGGACGTTCGCAAGCCCCGTGCCGGCTTCGGGCAAAAAACGGCCCCGAGCAGGCCTTATACGTCGGGGCCTAGGCGGCACAGGTGAGCCTGCAGCCCCAGGCTCTGTGGTGCCGTGGAAGCGGCGGCAGTGGGCGCCGAGGGCTGGCCACAGCTTTCGGGGCTGGCCCCTTTGGCGTGGGAGAAATCCCCGGACGTTCGCAAGCCCCGTGCCGGCTTCGGGCAAAAAACGGCCCCGAGCGGGCCTCATACGTCGGGGCCTAGGTGGCACAGGTGAGCCCGCAGCCCCAGGCTCTGTGGTGCCGTGGATGCGGTGGCAGTGGGCGCCGAGGGCTGGCCACAGCTTTCGGGGCTGGTCCCTTTGGCGTGGGAGAAATCGCCAGACGTTCGCAAGCCCCGTGCCGGCTTCGGGCAAAAAACGGCCCTGAGCGGGCCTCATACGTCGGGGCCTAGGCGGCACAGGTGAGCCCGCAGCCCCAGGCTCTGTGGTGCCGTGGATGCGGCGGCAGTGGGCGCCGAGGGCTGGCCACAGCTTTCGGGGCTGGCCCCTTTGGCGTGGGAGAAATCGCCGGACGTTCGCAAGCCCCGTGCCGGCTTCGGGCAAAAAACGGCCCCGAGCGGGCCTCATACGTCGGGGCCTAGGTGGCACATGTGAGCCCGCAGCCCCAGGCTCTGTGGTGCCGTGGAAGCGGCGGCAGTGGGCGCCGAGGGCTGGCCACAGCTTTCGGGGCTGGCCCCTTTGGCGTGGGAGAAATCCCCGGACGTTCGCAAGCCCCGTGCCGGCTTCGGGCAAAAAACGGCCCCGAGCGGGCCTCATACGTCGGGGCCTAGGCGGCACAGGTGAGCCCGCAGCCCCAGGCTCTGTGGTGCCGTGGAAGCGGCGGCAGTGTGCGCCGAGGGCTGGCCACAGCTTTCGGGGCTGGCCCCTTTGGCGTGGGAGAAATCGCCGGACGTTCGCAAGCCCCGTGCCGTCTTCGGGCAAAAAACGGCCCCGAGCGGGCCTCATACGTCGGGGCCTAGGCGGCACAGGTGAGCCCGCAGCCCCAGGCTCTGTGGTGCCGTGGATGCGGCGGCAGTGGGCGCCGAGGGCTGGCCACAGCTTTCGGGGCTGGCCCCTTTGGCGTGGGAGAAATCCCTGGACGTTTGCAAGCTCCGTGCCGGCTTCGGGCCAAAAACAGCCCTGAGCGGGCCTCATACGTCGGGGCCTAGGCGGCACAGGTGAGCCCGCAGCCCCAGGCTCTGTGGTGCCGTGGATGCGGCGGCAGTGGGCGCCGAGGGCTGGCCACAGCTTTCGGGGCTGGCCCCTTTGGCGTGGGAGAAATCGCCGGACGTTCTCAAGCCCCGTGCCGGCTTCGGGCAAAAAACGGCCCCGAGCGGGCCTCATACGTCGGGGCCTAGGCGGCACCGGTGACACCGCAGCCCCAGGCTCTGTGGTGCCGTGGATGTGGCGGCAGTGGGCGCCGAGGGCTGGCCACAGGTTTCGGGGCTGGCCCCTTTGGCGTGGGAGAAATCCCCGGACGTTTGCAAGCCCCGTGTCGGCTTCGGGCAAAAAACGGCCCCGAGCGGGCCTCATACGTCGGGGCCTAGGCGGCACAGGTGAGCCCGCAGCCCCAGGCTCTGTGGTGCCGTGGATGTGGCGGCAGTGGGCGCCGAGGGCTGGCCACAGCTTTCGGGGCTGGCCCCTTTGGCGTGGGAGAAATCCCCGGACGTTCGCAAGCCCCGTGCCGGCTTCGGGCAAAAAACGGCCCCGAGCGGGCCTCATACATCGGGGCCTAGGCGGCACAGGTGAGCCCGCAGCCCCAGGCTCTGTGGTGCCGTGGATGCGGCGGCAGTGGGCGCCGAGGGCTGGCCACAGCTTTCGGGGCTGGCCCCTTTGGCGTGGGAGAAATCGCCGGACGTTCGCAAGCCCCGTGCCGTCTTCGGGCAAAAAACGGCCCCGAGCGGGCCTCATACGTCGGGGCCTAGGCGGCACAGGTGAGCCCGCAGCCCCAGGCTCTGTGGTGCCGTGGAAGCGGCGGCAGTGGGCGCCGAGGGCTGGCCACAGCTTTCGGGGCTGGCCCCTTTGGCGTGGGAGAAATCGCCAGACGTTCGCAAGCCCCGTGCCGGCTTCGGGCAAAAAACGGCCCTGAGCGGGCCTCATACGTCGGGGCCTAGGCGGCACAGGTGAGCCCGCAGCCCCAGGCTCTGTGGTGCCGTGGAAGCGGCGGCAGTGGGCGCCGAGGGCTGGCCACAGCTTTCGGGGCTGGCCCCTTTGGCGTGGGAGAAATCGCCGGACGTTCGCAAGCCCCGTGCCGGCTTCGGGCAAAAAACGGCCCCGAGCGGGCCTCATACGTCGGGGCCTAGGCGGCACAGGTGAGCCCGCAGCCCCAGGCTCTGTGGTGCCGTGGATGCGGCGGCAGTGGGCGCCGAGGGCTGGCCACAGCTTTCGGGGCTGGCCCCTTTGGCGTGGGAGAAATCGCCGGACGTTTGCAAGCCCCGTGCCGGCTTCGGGCAAAAAACAGCCCCGAGCGGGACTCATACGTCGGGGCCTAGGCGGCACCGGTGAGCCCGCAGCCCCAGGCTCTGTGGTGCCGTGGATGCGGCGGCAGTGGGCGCCGAGGGCTGGCCACAGCTTTCGGGGCTGGCCCCTTTGGCGTGGGAGAAATACCCGGACGTTTGCAAGCCCCGTGCCGGCTTCGGGCAAAAAACGGCCCTGAGCGGGCCTCATACATCGGGGCCTAGGCGGCACAGGTGAGCCCGCAGCCCCAGGCTCTGTGGTGCCGTGGAAGCGGCGGCAGTGGGCGCCGAGGGCTGGCCACAGCTTTTGGGGCTGGCCCCTTTGGCGTGGGAGAAATCCCCGGACGTTCGCAAGCCCCGTGCCGGCTTCGGGCAAAAAACGGCCCCGAGCAGGCCTTATACGTCGGGGCCTAGGCGGCACAGGTGAGCCCGCAGCCCCAGGCTCTGTGGTGCCGTGGAAGTGGCGGCAGTGGGCGCCGAGGGCTGGCCACAGCTTTCGGGGCTGGCCCCTTTGGCGTGGGAGAAATCCCCGGACGTTCGCAAGCCCCGTGCCGGCTTCGGGCAAAAAACGGCCCCGAGCGGGCCTCATACGTCGGGGCCTAGGTGGCACAGGTGAGCCCGCAGCCCCAGGCTCTGTGGTGCCGTGGATGCGGTGGCAGTGGGCGCCGAGGGCTGGCCACAGCTTTCGGGGCTGGTCCCTTTGGCGTGGGAGAAATCGCCAGACGTTCGCAAGCCCCGTGCCGGCTTCGGGCAAAAAACGGCCCTGAGCGGGCCTCATACGTCGGGGCCTAGGCGGCACAGGTGAGCCCGCAGCCCCAGGCTCTGTGGTGCCGTGGATGCGGCGGCAGTGGGCGCCGAGGGCTGGCCACAGCTTTCGGGGCTGGCCCCTTTGGCGTGGGAGAAATCGCCGGACGTTCGCAAGCCCCGTGCCGGCTTCGGGCAAAAAACGGCCCCGAGCGGGCCTCATACGTCGGGGCCTAGGCGGCACAGGTGAGCCCGCAGCCCCAGGCTCTGTGGTGCCGTGGATGCGGCGGCAGTGGGCGCCGAGGGCTGGCCACAGCTTTCGGGGCTGGCCCCTTTGGCGTGGGAGAAATCGCCGGACGTTTGCAAGCCCCGTGCCGGCTTCGGGCAAAAAACAGCCCCGAGCGGGCCTCATACGTCGGGGCCTAGGCGGCACCGGTGAGCCCGCAGCCCCAGGCTCTGTGGTGCCGTGGATGCGGCGGCAGTGGGCGCCGAGGGCTGGCCACAGCTTTCGGGGCTGGCCCTTTTGGCGTGGGAGAAATACCCGGACGTTTGCAAGCCCCGTGCCGGCTTCGGGCAAAAAACGGCCCTGAGCGGGCCTCATACATCGGGGCCTAGGCGGCACAGGTGAGCCCGCAGCCCCAGGCTCTGTGGTGCCGTGGAAGCGGCGGCAGTGGGCGCCGAGGGCTGGCCACAGCTTTTGGGGCTGGCCCCTTTGGCGTGGGAGAAATCCCCGGACGTTCGCAAGCCCCGTGCCGGCTTCGGGCAAAAAACGGCCCCGAGCGGGCCTCATACGTCGGGGCCTAGGCGGCACAGGTGAGCCTGCAGCCCCAGGCTCTGTGGTGCCGTGGATGCGGCGGCAGTGGGTGCCGAGGGCTGGCCACAGCTTTCGGGGCTGGCCCCTTTGGCGTGGGAGAAATCCCCGGACGTTCGCAAGCCCCGTGCCGGCTTCGGGCAAAAAACGGCCCCGAGCGGGCCTCATACGTCGGGGCCTAGGCGGCACAGGTGAGCCCGCAGCCCCAGGCTCTGTGGTGCCGTGGATGCGGCGGCAGTGGGCGCCGAGGGCTGGGCACAGCTTTCGGGGCTGGCCCCTTTGGCGTGGGAGAAATCCCCGGACGTTTGCAAGCTCCGTGCCGGTTTCGGGCCAAAACCAGCCCTGAGCGGGCCTCATACGTCGGGGCCTAGGCGGCACAGGTGAGCCCGCAGCCCCAGGCTCTGTGGTGCCGTGGATGCGGCGGCAGTGGGCGCCGAGGGCTGGCCACAGCTTTCGGGGCTGGCCCCTTTGGCGTGGGAGAAATCGCCGGACGTTCGCAAGCCCCGTGCCGGCTTCGGGCAAAAAACGGCCCCGAGCGGGCCTCATACGTCGGGGCCTCGGCGGCACAGGTGAGCCCGCAGCCCCAGGCTCTGTGGTGCCGTGGAAGCGGCGGCAGTGGGCGCCGAGGGCTGGCCACAGCTTTCGGGGCTGGCCCCTTTGGCGTGGGAGAAATCCCCGGACGTTTGCAAGCTCCGTGCCGGCTTCGGGCAAAAAACGGCCCCGAGCGGGCCTCATACGTCGGGGCCTAGGCGGCACCGGTGACACCGCAGCCCCAGGCTCTGTGGTGCCGTGGATGTGGCGGCAGTGGGCGCCGAGGGCTGGCCACAGCTTTCGGGGCTGGCCCCTTTGGCGTGGGAGAAATCCCCGGACGTTCGCAAGCCCCGTGCCGGCTTCGGGCAAAAAACGGCCCCGAGCGGGCCTCATACATCGGGGCCTAGGCGGCACAGGTGAGCCCGCAGCCCCAGGCTCTGTGGTGCCGTGGATGCGGCGGCAGTGGGCGCCGAGGGCTGGCCACAGCTTTCGGGGCTGGCCCCTTTGGCGTGGGAGAAATCCCCGGACGTTCGCAAGCCCCGTGCCGGCTTCGGGCAAAAAACGGCCCCGAGCGGGCCTCATACGTCGGGGCCTAGGCAGCACAGGTGAGCCCGCAGCCCCAGGCTCTGTGGTGCCGTGGAAGCGGCGGCAGTGGGCGCCGAGGGCTGGCCACAGCTTTCGGGGCTGGCCCCTTTGGCGTGGGAGAAATCGCCGGACGTTCGCAAGCCCCGTGCCGGCTTCGGGCAAAAAACGGCCCCGAGCGGGCCTCATACGTCGGGGCCTAGGCGGCACAGGTGAGCCCGCAGCCCCAGGCTCTGTGGTGCCGTGGATGCGGCGGCAGTGGGCGCCGAGGGCTGGCCACAGCTTTCGGGGCTGGCCCCTTTGGCGTGGGAGAAATCCCCGGACGTTCGCAAGCCCCGTGCCGGCTTCGGGCAAAAAACGGCCCCGAGCGGGCCTCATACGTCGGGGCCTAGGCGGCACAGGTGAGCCCGCAGCCCCAGGCTCTGTGGTGCCGTGGATGCGGCGGCAGTGGGCGCCGAGGGCTGGCCACAGCTTTCGGGGCTGGCCCCTTTGGCGTGGGAGAAATCGCCGGACGTTCGCAAGCCCCGTGCCGGCTTCGGGGAAACAACGGCCCCGAGCGGGCCTCATATGTCGGGGCCTAGGCGGCACAGGTGAGCCCGCAGCCCCAGGCTCTGTGGTGCCGTGGAAGCGGCGGCAGTGTGCGCCGAGGGCTGGCCACAGGTTTCGGGGCTGGCCCCCTTGGCGTGGGAGAAATCGCCGGACGTTCGCAAGCCCTGTGCCGGCTTCGGGCAAAAAACGGCCCCGAGCGGGCCTCATACGTCGGGGCCTAGGTGGCACAGGTGAGCCCGCAGCCCCAGGCTCTGTGGTGCCGTGGATGCGGCGGCAGTGGGCGCCGAGGGCTGGCCACAGCTTTCGGGGCTGGCCCCTTTGGCGTGGGAGAAATCCCCGGACGTTCGCAAGCCCCGTGCTGGCTTCGGGCAAAAAACGGCCCCGAGCGGGCCTCATACGTCGGGGCCTAGGCGGCACAGGTGAGCCCGCAGCCCCAGGCTCTGTGGTGCCGTGGATGCGGCGGCAGTGTGCGCCGAGGGCTGGCCACAGCTTTCGGGGCTGGCCCCTTTGGCGTGGGAGAAATCGCCGGACGTTTGCAAGCCCCGTGCCGGCTTCGGGCAAAAAACGGCCCTGAGCGGGCCTCATACATCGGGGCCTAGGCGGCACAGGTGAGCCCGCAGCCCCAGGCTCTGTGGTGCCGTGGAAGCGGCGGCAGTGGGCGCCGAGGGCTGGCCACAGCTTTCGGGGCTGGCCCCTTTGGCGTGGGAGAAATCCCCGGACGTTCGCAAGCCCCGTGCTGGCTTCGGGCAAAAAACGGCCCCGAGCGGGCCTCATACGTCGGGGCCTGGGCGGCACAGGTGAGCCCGCAGCCCCAGGCTCTGTGGTGCCGTGGAAGCGGCGGCAGTGGGCGCCGAGGGCTGGCCACAGCTTTCGGGGCTGGCCCCTTTGGCGTGGGAGAAATCGCCGGACGTTCGCAAGCCCCGTGCCGGCTTCGGGCAAAAAACGGCCCCGAGCGGGCCTCATACGTCGGGGCCTAGGCGGCACAGGTGAGCCCGCAGCCCCAGGCTCTGTGGTGCCGTGGATGCGGCGGCAGTGGGCGCCGAGGGCTGGCCACAGCTTTCGGGGCTGGCCCCTTTGGCGTGGGAGAAATCGCCGGACGTTCGCAAGCCCCGTGCTGGCTTCGGGCAAAAAACGGCCCCGAGCGGGCCTCATACGTCGGGGCCTCGGCGGCACAGGTGAGCCCGCAGCCCCAGGCTCTGTGGTGCCGTGGAAGCGGCGGCAGTGGGCGCCGAGGGCTGGCCACAGCTTTCGGGGCTGGCCCCCTTGGCGTGGGAGAAATGGCCGGACGTTCGCAAGCCCCGTGCCGGCTTCGGGCAAAAAACGGCCCCGAGCGGGCCTCATACGTCGGGGCCTAGGCGGCACAGGTGAGCCCGCAGCCCCAGGCTCTGTGGTGCCGTGGATGCGGCGGCAGTGGGCGCCGAGGGCTGGCCACAGCTTTCGGGGCTGGCCCCTTTGGCGTGGGAGAAATCCCCGGACGTTTGCAAGCTCCGTGCCGGCTTCGGGCAAAAAACGGCCCCGAGCGGGCCTCATACGTCGGGGCCTAGGCGGCACCGGTGACACCGCAGCCCCAGGCTCTGTGGTGCCGTGGATGTGGCGGCAGTGGGCGCCGAGGGCTGGCCACAGCTTTCGGGGCTGGCCCCTTTGGCGTGGGAGAAATCCCCGGACGTTTGCAAGCCCCGTGCCGGCTTCGGGCAAAAAACGGCCCCGAGCGGGCCTCATACGTCGGGGCCTAGGCGGCACCGGTGACACCGCAGCCCCAGGCTCTGTGGTGCCGTGGATGTGGCGGCAGTGGGCGCCGAGGGCTGGCCACAGCTTTCGGGGCTGGCCCCTTTGGCGTGGGAGAAATCCCCGGACGTTCGCAAGCCCCGTGCCGGCTTCGGGCAAAAAACGGCCCCGAGCGGGCCTCATACATCGGGGCCTAGGCGGCACAGGTGAGCCCGCAGCCCCAGGCTCTGTGGTGCCGTGGATGCGGCGGCAGTGGGCGCCGAGGGCTGGCCACAGCTTTCGGGGCTGGCCCCTTTGGCGTGGGAGAAATCCCCGGACGTTCGCAAGCCCCGTGCCGGCTTCGGGCAAAAAACGGCCCCGAGCGGGCCTCATACGTCGGGGCCTAGGCAGCACAGGTGAGCCCGCAGCCCCAGGCTCTGTGGTGCCGTGGAAGCGGCGGCAGTGGGCGCCGAGGGCTGGCCACAGCTTTCGGGGCTGGTCCCTTTGGCGTGGGAGAAATCGCCAGACGTTCGCAAGCCCCGTGCCGGCTTCGGGCAAAAAACGGCCCTGAGCGGGCCTCATACGTCGGGGCCTAGGCGGCACAGGTGAGCCCGCAGCCCCAGGCTCTGTGGTGCCGTGGATGCGGCGGCAGTGGGCGCCGAGGGCTGGCCACAGCTTTCGGGGCTGGCCCCTTTGGCGTGGGAGAAATCGCCGGACGTTCGCAAGCCCCGTGCCGGCTTCGGGCAAAAAACGGCCCCGAGCGGGCCTCATACGTCGGGGCCTAGGCGGCACAGGTGAGCCCGCAGCCCCAGGCTCTGTGGTGCCGTGGATGCGGCGGCAGTGGGCGCCGAGGGCTGGCCACAGCTTTTGGGGCTGGCCCCTTTGGCGTGGGAGAAATCCCCGGACGTTCGCAAGCCCCGTGCCGGCTTCGGGCAAAAAACAGCCCCGAGCGGGCCTCATACGTCGGGGCCTAGGCGGCACCGGTGAGCCCGCAGCCCCAGGCTCTGTGGTGCCGTGGATGCGGCGGCAATGGGCGCCGAGGGCTGGCCACAGCTTTCGGGGCTGGCCCCTTTGGCGTGGGAGAAATACCCGGACGTTTGCAAGCCCCGTGCCGGCTTCGGGCAAAAAACGGCCCTGAGCGGGCCTCATACATCGGGGCCTAGGCGGCACAGGTGAGCCCGCAGCCCCAGGCTCTGTGGTGCCGTGGAAGCGGCGGCAGTGGGCGCCGAGGGCTGGCCACAGCTTTTGGGGCTGGCCCCTTTGGCGTGGGAGAAATCCCCGGACGTTCGCAAGCCCCGTGCCGGCTTCGGGCAAAAAACGGCCCCGAGCGGGCCTCATACGTCGGGGCCTAGGTGGCACAGGTGAGCCTGCAGCCCCAGGCTCTGTGGTGCCGTGGATGCGGCGGCAGTGGGCGCCGAGGGCTGGCCACAGCTTTCGGGGCTGGCCCCTTTGGCGTGGGAGAAATCCCCGGACGTTCGCAAGCCCCGTGCCGGCTTCGGGCAAAAAACGGCCCCGAGCGGGCCTCATACGTCGGGGCCTAGGCGGCACAGGTGAGCCCGCAGCCCCAGGCTCTGTGGTGCCGTGGATGCGGCGGCAGTGGGCGCCGAGGGCTGGCCACAGCTTTCGGGGCTGGCCCCTTTGGCGTGGGAGAAATCCCCGGACGTTTGCAAGCTCCGTGCCGGCTTCGGGCCAAAACCAGCCCTGAGCGGGCCTCATACGTCGGGGCCTAGGCGGCACAGGTGAGCCCGCAGCCCCAGGCTCTGTGGTGCCGTGGATGCGGCGGCAGTGGGCGCCGAGGGCTGGCCACAGCTTTCGGGGCTGGCCCCTTTGGCGTGGGAGAAATCGCCGGACGTTCGCAAGCCCCGTGCCGGCTTCGGGCAAAAAGCGGCCCCGAGCGGGCCTCATACGTCGGGGCCTCGGCGGCACAGGTGAGCCCGCAGCCCCAGGCTCTGTGGTGCCGTGGAAGCGGCGGCAGTGGGCGCCGAGGGCTGGCCACAGCTTTCGGGGCTGGCCCCTTTGGCGTGGGAGAAATCCCCGGACGTTCGCAAGCTCCGTGCCGGCTTCGGGCAAAAAACGGCCCCGAGCGGGCCTCATACGTCGGGGTCTAGGCGGCACCGGTGACACCGCAGCCCCAGGCTCTGTGGTGCCGTGGATGTGGCGGCAGTGGGCGCCGAGGGCTGGCCACAGCTTTCGGGGCTGGCCCCTTTGGCGTGGGAGAAATCCCCGGACGTTCGCAAGCCCCGTGCCGGCTTCGGGCAAAAAACGGCCCCGAGCGGGCCTCATACATCGGGGCCTAGGCGGCACAGGTGAGCCCGCAGCCCCAGGCTCTGTGGTGCCGTGGATGCGGCGGCAGTGGGCGCCGAGGGCTGGCCACAGCTTTCGGGGCTGGCCCCTTTGGCGTGGGAGAAATCGCCGGACGTTCGCAAGCCCCGTGCCGGCTTCGGGCAAAAAACGGCCCCGAGCGGGCCTCATACGTCGGGGCCTAGGCGGCACAGGTGAGCCCGCAGCCCCAGGCTCTGTGGTGCCGTGGAAGCGGCGGCAGTGGGCGCCGAGGGCTGGCCACAGCTTTCGGGGCTGGCCCCTTTGGCGTGGGAGAAATCGCCGGACGTTCGCAAGCCCCGTGCCGGCTTCGGGCAAACAACGGCCCCGAGCGGGCCTCATATGTCGGGGCCTAGGCGGCACAGGTGAGCCCGCAGCCTCAGGCTCTGTGGTGCCGTGGATGCGGCGGCAGTGGGCGCCGAGGGCTGGCCACAGCTTTCGGGGCTGGCCCCTTTGGCGTGGGAGAAATCCCCGGACGTTCGCAAGCCCCGTGCCGGCTTCGGGCAAAAAACGGCCCCGAGCGGGCCTCATACGTCGGGGCCTCGGCGGCACAGGTGAGCCCGCAGCCCCAGGCTCTGTGGTGCCGTGGAAGCGGCGGCAGTGGGCGCCGAGGGCTGGCCACAGCTTTCGGGGCTGGCCCCCTTGGCGTGGGAGAAATGGCCGGACGTTCGCAAGCCCCGTGCCGGCTTCGGGCAAAAAACGGCCCCGAGCGGGCCTCATACGTCGGGGCCTAGGCGGCACAGGTGAGCCCGCAGCCCCAGGCTCTGTGGTGCCGTGGATGCGGCGGCAGTGGGCGCCGAGGGCTGGCCACAGGTTTCGGGGCTGGCCCCTTTGGCGTGGGAGAAATCCCCGGACGTTTGCAAGCTCCGTGCCGGCTTCGGGCAAAAAACGGCCCCGAGCGGGCCTCATACGTCGGGGCCTAGGCGGCACCGGTGACACCGCAGCCCCAGGCTCTGTGGTGCCGTGGATGTGGCGGCAGTGGGCGCCGAGGGCTGGCCACAGCTTTCGGGGCTGGCCCCTTTGGCGTGGGAGAAATCCCCGGACGTTTGCAAGCCCCGTGCCGGCTTCGGGCAAAAAACGGCCCCGAGCGGGCCTCATACGTCGGGGCCTAGGCGGCACCGGTGACACCGCAGCCCCAGGCTCTGTGGTGCCGTGGATGTGGCGGCAGTGGGCGCCGAGGGCTGGCCACAGCTTTCGGGGCTGGCCCCTTTGGCGTGGGAGAAATCCCCGGACGTTCGCAAGCCCCGTGCCGGCTTCGGGCAAAAAACGGCCCCGAGCGGGCCTCATACATCGGGGCCTAGGCGGCACAGGTGAGCCCGCAGCCCCAGGCTCTGTGGTGCCGTGGATGCGGCGGCAGTGGGCGCCGAGGGCTGGCCACAGCTTTCGGGGCTGGCCCCTTTGGCGTGGGAGAAATCCCCGGACGTTCGCAAGCCCCGTGCCGGCTTCGGGCAAAAAACGGCCCTGAGCGGGCCTCATACGTCGGGGCCTAGGCGGCACAGGTGAGCCCGCAGCCCCAGGCTCTGTGGTGCCGTGGATGCGGCGGCAGTGGGCGCCGAGGGCTGGCCACAGCTTTCGGGGCTGGCCCCTTTGGCGTGGGAGAAATCGCCGGACGTTCGCAAGCCCCGTGCCGGCTTCGGGCAAAAAACGGCCCCGAGCGGGCCTCATACGTCGGGGCCTAGGCGGCACAGGTGAGCCCGCAGCCCCAGGCTCTGTGGTGCCGTGGATGCGGCGGCAGTGGGCGCCGAGGGCTGGCCACAGCTTTTGGGGCTGGCCCCTTTGGCGTGGGAGAAATCCCCGGACGTTCGCAAGCCCCGTGCCGGCTTCGGGCAAAAAACAGCCCCGAGCGGGCCTCATACGTCGGGGCCTAGGCGGCACCGGTGACACCGCAGCCCCAGGCTCTGTGGTGCCGTGGATGCGGCGGCAATGGGCGCCGAGGGCTGGCCACAGCTTTCGGGGCTGGCCCCTTTGGCGTGGGAGAAATACCCGGACGTTTGCAAGCCCCGTGCCGGCTTCGGGCAAAAAACGGCCCTGAGCGGGCCTCATACATCGGGGCCTAGGCGGCACAGGTGAGCCCGCAGCCCCAGGCTCTGTGGTGCCGTGGAAGCGGCGGCAGTGGGCGCCGAGGGCTGGCCACAGCTTTTGGGGCTGGCCCCTTTGGCGTGGGAGAAATCCCCGGACGTTCGCAAGCCCCGTGCCGGCTTCGGGCAAAAAACGGCCCCGAGCGGGCCTCATACGTCGGGGCCTAGGTGGCACAGGTGAGCCTGCAGCCCCAGGCTCTGTGGTGCCGTGGATGCGGCGGCAGTGGGCGCCGAGGGCTGGCCACAGCTTTCGGGGCTGGCCCCTTTGGCGTGGGAGAAATCCCCGGACGTTCGCAAGCCCCGTGCCGGCTTCGGGCAAAAAACGGCCCCGAGCGGGCCTCATACGTCGGGGCCTAGGCGGCACAGGTGAGCCCGCAGCCCCAGGCTCTGTGGTGCCGTGGATGCGGCGGCAGTGGGCGCCGAGGGCTGGCCACAGCTTTCGGGGCTGGCCCCTTTGGCGTGGGAGAAATCCCCGGACGTTTGCAAGCTCCGTGCCGGCTTCGGGCCAAAACCAGCCCTGAGCGGGCCTCATACGTCGGGGCCTAGGCGGCACAGGTGAGCCCGCAGCCCCAGGCTCTGTGGTGCCGTGGATGCGGCGGCAGTGGGCGCCGAGGGCTGGCCACAGCTTTCGGGGCTGGCCCCTTTGGCGTGGGAGAAATCGCCGGACGTTCGCAAGCCCCGTGCCGGCTTCGGGCAAAAAGCGGCCCCGAGCGGGCCTCATACGTCGGGGCCTCGGCGGCACAGGTGAGCCCGCAGCCCCAGGCTCTGTGGTGCCGTGGAAGCGGCGGCAGTGGGCGCCGAGGGCTGGCCACAGCTTTCGGGGCTGGCCCCTTTGGCGTGGGAGAAATCCCCGGACGTTCGCAAGCTCCGTGCCGGCTTCGGGCAAAAAACGGCCCCGAGCGGGCCTCATACGTCGGGGTCTAGGCGGCACCGGTGACACCGCAGCCCCAGGCTCTGTGGTGCCGTGGATGTGGCGGCAGTGGGCGCCGAGGGCTGGCCACAGCTTTCGGGGCTGGCCCCTTTGGCGTGGGAGAAATCCCCGGACGTTCGCAAGCCCCGTGCCGGCTTCGGGCAAAAAACGGCCCCGAGCGGGCCTCATACATCGGGGCCTAGGCGGCACAGGTGAGCCCGCAGCCCCAGGCTCTGTGGTGCCGTGGATGCGGCGGCAGTGGGCGCCGAGGGCTGGCCACAGCTTTCGGGGCTGGCCCCTTTGGCGTGGGAGAAATCGCCGGACGTTCGCAAGCCCCGTGCCGGCTTCGGGCAAAAAACGGCCCCGAGCGGGCCTCATACGTCGGGGCCTAGGCGGCACAGGTGAGCCCGCAGCCCCAGGCTCTGTGGTGCCGTGGAAGCGGCGGCAGTGGGCGCCGAGGGCTGGCCACAGCTTTCGGGGCTGGCCCCTTTGGCGTGGGAGAAATCGCCGGACGTTCGCAAGCCCCGTGCCGGCTTCGGGCAAACAACGGCCCCGAGCGGGCCTCATACGTCGGGGCCTAGGCGGCACAGGTGAGCCCGCAGCCTCAGGCTCTGTGGTGCCGTGGATGCGGCGGCAGTGGGCGCCGAGGGCTGGCCACAGCTTTCGGGGCTGGTCCCTTTGGCGTGGGAGAAATCCCCGGACGTTCGCAAGCCCCGTGCCGGCTTCGGGCAAAAAACGGCCCCGAGCGGGCCTCATACGTCGGGGCCTCGGCGGCACAGGTGAGCCCGCAGCCCCAGGCTCTGTGGTGCCGTGGAAGCGGCGGCAGTGGGCGCCGAGGGCTGGCCACAGCTTTCGGGGCTGGCCCCCTTGGCGTGGGAGAAATGGCCGGACGTTCGCAAGCCCCGTGCCGGCTTCGGGCAAAAAACGGCCCCGAGCGGGCCTCATACGTCGGGGCCTAGGCGGCACAGGTGAGCCCGCAGCCCCAGGCTCTGTGGTGCCGTGGATGCGGCGGCAGTGGGCGCCGAGGGCTGGCCACAGCTTTCGGGGCTGGCCCCTTTGGCGTGGGAGAAATCCCCGGACGTTTGCAAGCTCCGTGCCGGCTTCGGGCAAAAAACGGCCCCGAGCGGGCCTCATACGTCGGGGCCTAGGCGGCACCGGTGACACCGCAGCCCCAGGCTCTGTGGTGCCGTGGATGTGGCGGCAGTGGGCGCCGAGGGCTGGCCACAGCTTTCGGGGCTGGCCCCTTTGGCGTGGGAGAAATCCCCGGACGTTTGCAAGCCCCGTGCCGGCTTCGGGCAAAAAACGGCCCCGAGCGGGCCTCATACGTCGGGGCCTAGGCGGCACCGGTGACACTGCAGCCCCAGGCTCTGTGGTGCCGTGGATGTGGCGGCAGTGGGCGCCGAGGGCTGGCCACAGCTTTCGGGGCTGGCCCCTTTGGCGTGGGAGAAATCCCCGGACGTTCGCAAGCCCCGTGCCGGCTTCGGGCAAAAAACGGCCCCGAGCGGGCCTCATACATCGGGGCCTAGGCGGCACAGGTGAGCCCGCAGCCCCAGGCTCTGTGGTGCCGTGGATGCGGCGGCAGTGGGCGCCGAGGGCTGGCCACAGCTTTCGGGGCTGGCCCCTTTGGCGTGGGAGAAATCCCCGGACGTTCGCAAGCCCCGTGCCGGCTTCGGGCAAAAAACGGCCCCGAGCGGGCCTCATACGTCGGGGCCTAGGCAGCACAGGTGAGCCCGCAGCCCCAGGCTCTGTGGTGCCGTGGAAGCGGCGGCAGTGGGCGCCGAGGGCTGGCCACAGCTTTCGGGGCTGGTCCCTTTGGCGTGGGAGAAATCGCCAGACGTTCGCAAGCCCCGTGCCGGCTTCGGGCAAAAAACGGCCCTGAGCGGGCCTCATACGTCGGGGCCTAGGCGGCACAGGTGAGCCCGCAGCCCCAGGCTCTGTGGTGCCGTGGAAGCGGCGGCAGTGGGCGCCGAGGGCTGGCCACAGCTTTCGGGGCTGGCCCCTTTGGCGTGGGAGAAATCGCCGGACGTTCGCAAGCCCCGTGCCGGCTTCGGGCAAAAAACGGCCCCGAGCGGGCCTCATACGTCGGGGCCTAGGTGGCACAGGTGAGCCCGCAGCCCCAGGCTCTGTGGTGCCGTGGATGCGGCGGCAGTGGGCGCCGAGGGCTGGCCACAGCTTTCGGGGCTGGCCCCTTTGGCGTGGGAGAAATCCCCGGACATTTGCAAGCCCTGTGCCGGCTTCGGGCAAAAAACGGCCCTGAGCGGGCCTCATACATCGGGGCCTAGGCGGCACAGGTGAGCCCGCAGCCCCAGGCTCTGTGGTGCCGTGGATGCGGCGGCAGTGTGCGCCGAGGGCTGGCCACAGCTTTCGGGGCTGGCCCCTTTGGCGTGGGAGAAATACCCGGACGTTTGCAAGCCCCGTGCCGGCTTCGGGCAAAAAACGGCCCTGAGCGGGCCTCATACATCGGGGCCTAGGCGGCACAGGTGAGCCCGCAGCCCCAGGCTCTGTGGTGCCGTGGATGCGGCGGCAGTGGGCGCCGAGGGCTGGCCACAGCTTTTGGGGCTGGCCCCTTTGGCGTGGGAGAAATCCCCGGACGTTCGCAAGCCCCGTGCCGGCTTCGGGCAAAAAACGGCCCCGAGCGGGCCTCATACGTCGGGGCCTAGGCGGCACAGGTGAGCCCGCAGCCCCAGGCTCTGTGGTGCCGTGGATGCGGCGGCAGTGGGCGCCGAGGGCTGGCCACAGCTTTCGGGGCTGGCCCCTTTGGCGTGGGAGAAATCGCCGGACGTTCGCAAGCCCCGTGCCGGCTTCGGGCAAACAACGGCCCCGAGCGGGCCTCATATGTCGGGGCCTAGGCGGCACCGGTGAGCCCGCAGCCTCAGGCTCTGTGGTGCCGTGGATGCGGCGGCAGTGGGCGCCGAGGGCTGGCCACAGCTTTCGGGGCTGGCCCCTTTGGCGTGGGAGAAATCCCCGGACGTTCGCAAGCCCCGTGCCGGCTTCGGGCAAAAAACGGCCCCGAGCGGGCCTCATACGTCGGGGCCTCGGCGGCACAGGTGAGCCCGCAGCCCCAGGCTCTGTGGTGCCGTGGAAGCGGCGGCAGTGGGCGCCGAGGGCTGGCCACAGCTTTCGGGGCTGGCCCCTTTGGCGTGGGAGAAATCGCCGGACGTTCGCAAGCCCCGTGCCGGCTTCGGGCAAAAAACGGCCCCGAGCGGGCCTCATACGTTGGGGCCTAGGCGGCACAGGTGAGCCCGCAGCCCCAGGCTCTGTGGTGCCGTGGAAGCGGCGGCAGTGTGCGCCGAGGGCTGGCCACAGCTTTCGGGGCTGGCCCCTTTGGCGTGGGAGAAATCGCCGGACGTTCGCAAGCCCCGTGCCGGCTTCGGGCAAAAAACGGCCCCGAGCGGGCCTCATACGTCGGGGCCTAGGCGGCACAGGTGAGCCCGCAGCCTCAGGCTCTGTGGTGCCGTGGATGCGGCGGCAGTGGGCGCCGAGGGCTGGCCAGAGCTTTCGGGGCTGGCCCCTTTGGCGTGGGAGAAATCCCCAGACGTTCGCAAGCCCCGTGCCGGCTTCGGGCAAAAAACGGCCCCGAGCGGGCCTCATACGTCGGGGCCTAGGCGGCACAGGTGAGCCCGCAGCCCCAGGCTCTGTGGTGCCGTGGATGCGGCGGCAGTGGGCGCCGAGGGCTGGCCACAGCTTTCGGGGCTGGCCCCTTTGGCGTGGGAGAAATCGCCGGACGTTCGCAAGCCCCGTGCCGGCTTCGGGCAAAAAACGGCCCCGAGCGGGCCTCATACGTCGGGGCCTAGGCGGCACAGGTGAGCCCGCAGCCCCAGGCTCTGTGGTGCCGTGGAAGCGGCGGCAGTGGGCGCCGAGGGCTGGCCACAGGTTTCGGGGCTGGCCCCTTTGGCGTGGGAGAAATCCCCGGACGTTCGCAAGCCCCGTGCCGGCTTCGGGCAAAAAACGGCCCCGAGCGGGCCTCATACATCGGGGCCTAGGCGGCACAGGTGAGCCCACAGCCCCAGGCTCTGTGGTGCCGTGGATGCGGCGGCAGTGGGCGCCGAGGGCTGGCCACAGCTTTCGGGGCTGGCCCCTTTGGCGTGGGAGAAATCCCCGGACGTTTGCAAGCTCCGTGCCGGCTTCGGGCAAAAAACGGCCCCGAGCGGGCCTCATACGTCGGGGCCTAGGCGGCACCGGTGACACCGCAGCCCCAGGCTCTGTGGTGCCGTGGATGTGGCGGCAGTGGGCGCCGAGGGCTGGCCACAGCTTTCGGGGCTGGCCCCTTTGGCGTGGGAGAAATCCCCGGACGTTTGCAAGCTCCGTGCCGGCTTCGGGCAAAAAACGGCCCCGAGCGGGCCTCATACGTCGGGGCCTAGGCGGCACCGGTGAGCCCGCAGCCCCAGGCTCTGTGGTGCCGTGGATGTGGCGGCAGTGGGCGCCGAGGGCTGGCCACAGCTTTCGGGGCTGGCCCCTTTGGCGTGGGAGAAATCGCCGGACGTTCGCAAGCCCCGTGCCGGCTTCGGGCAAAAAACGGCCCCGAGCGGGCCTCATACATCGGGGCCTAGGCGGCACAGGTGAGCCGCAGCCCCAGGCTCTGTGGTGCCGTGGATGCGGCGGCAGTGGGCGCCGAGGGCTGGCCACAGCTTTCGGGGCTGGCCCCTTTGGCGTGGGAGAAATCGCCGGACGTTCGCAAGCCCCGTGCCGGCTTCGGGCAAAAAACGGCCCCGAGCGGGCCTCATACGTCGGGGCCTAGGCGGCACAGGTGAGCCCGCAGCCTCAGGCTCTGTGGTGCCGTGGATGCGGCGGCAGTGGGCGCCGAGGGCTGGCCACAGCTTTCGGGGCTGGCCCCTTTGGCGTGGGAGAAATCCCCAGACGTTCGCAAGCCCCGTGCCGGCTTCGGGCAAAAAACGGCCCCGAGCGGGCCTCATACGTCGGGGCCTAGGCGGCACAGGTGAGCCCGCAGCCCCAGGCTCTGTGGTGCCGTGGATGCGGCGGCAGTGGGCGCCGAGGGCTGGCCACAGCTTTCGGGGCTGGCCCCTTTGGCGTGGGAGAAATCGCCGGACGTTCGCAAGCCCCGTGCCGGCTTCGGGCAAAAAACGGCCCCGAGCGGGCCTCATACGTCGGGGCCTAGGCGGCACAGGTGAGCCCGCAGCCCCAGGCTCTGTGGTGCCGTGGATGCGGCGGCAGTGGGCGCCGAGGGCTGGCCACAGCTTTTGGGGCTGGCCCCTTTGGCGTGGGAGAAATCCCCGGACGTTCGCAAGCCCCGTGCCGGCTTCGGGCAAAAAACGGCCCCGAGCGGGCCTCATACGTCGGGGCCTAGGCGGCACAGGTGAGCCCGCAGCCCCAGGCTCTGTGGTGCCGTGGAAGCGGCGGCAGTGGGTGCCGAGGGCTGGCCACAGCTTTCGGGGCTGGCCCCTTTGGCGTGGGAGAAATCGTCGGACGTTCGCAAGCCCCGTGCCGGCTTTGGGCAAAAAACGGCCCCGAGCGGGCCTCATACGTCGGGGCCTAGGCGGCACAGGTGAGCCCGCAGCCCCAGGCTCTGTGGTGCCGTGGAAGCGGCGGCAGTGGGCGCCGAGGGCTGGCCACAGGTTTCGGGGCTGGCCCCCTTGGCGTGGGAGAAATCCCAGGACGTTCGCAAGCCCCGTGCCGGCTTCGGGCAAAAAACGGCCCCGAGCGGGCCTCATACATCGGGGCCTAGGCGGCACAGGTGAGCCCACAGCCCCAGGCTCTGTGGTGCCGTGGATGCGGCGGCAGTGGGCGCCGAGGGCTGGCCACAGCTTTCGGGGCTGGCCCCTTTGGCGTGGGAGAAATCGCCGGACGTTCGCAAGCCCCGTGCCGGCTTCGGGCAAAAAACGGCCCCGAGCGGGCCTCATACGTCGGGGCCTAGGCGGCACAGGTGAGCCCGCAGCCCCAGGCTCTGTGGTGCCGTGGAAGCGGCGGCAGTGGGCGCCGAGGGCTGGCCACAGCTTTTGGGGCTGGCCCCTTTGGCGTGGGAGAAATCCCCGGACGTTCGCAAGCCCCGTGCCGGCTTCGGGCAAAAAACGGCCCCGAGCGGGCCTCATACATCGGGGCCTAGGCGGCACAGGTGAGCCCGCAGCCCCAGGCTCTGTGGTGCCGTGGATGCGGCGGCAGTGGGCGCCGAGGGCTGGCCACAGCTTTCGGGGCTGGCCCCTTTGGCGTGGGAGAAATCCCCTGACGTTCGCAAGCCCCGTGCCGGCTTCGGGCAAAAAACGGCCCCGAGCGGGCCTCATACGTCGGGGCCTAGGCGGCACAGGTGAGCCCGCAGCCCCAGGCTCTGTGGTGCCGTGGAAGCGGCGGCAGTGGGCGCCGAGGGCTGGGCACAGCTTTCGGGGCTGGCCCCTTTGGCGTGGGAGAAATCCCCGGACGTTTGCAAGCTCCGTGCCGGCTTCGGGCAAAAAACGGCCCCGAGCGGACCTCATACGTCGGGGCCTAGGCGGCACCGGTGACACCGCAGCCCCAGGCTCTGTGGTGCCGTGGATGCGGCGGCAGTGGGCGCCGAGGGCTGGCCACAGCTTTCGGGGCTGGCCCCTTTGGCGTGGGAGAAATCGCCGGACGTTCGCAAGCCCCGTGCCGGCTTCGGGGAAACAACGGCCCCGAGCGGGCCTCATATGTCGGGGCCTAGGCGGCACAGGTGAGCCCGCAGCCCCAGGCTCTGTGGTGCCGTGGATGCGGCGGCAGTGGGCGCCGAGGGCTGGCCACAGCTTTCGGGGCTGGCCCCTTTGGCGTGGGAGAAATCCCCGGACGTTTGCAAGCTCCGTGCCGGCTTCGGGCAAAAAACGGCCCCGAGCGGGCCTCATACGTCGGGGCCTAGGCGGCACCGGTGACACCGCAGCCCCAGGCTCTGTGGTGCCGTGGATGCGGCGGCAGTGGGCGCCGAGGGCTGGCCACAGCTTTCGGGGCTGGCCCCTTTGGCGTGGGAGAAATCCCCGGACGTTTGCAAGCCCCGTGCCGGCTTCGGGCAAAAAACGGCCCCGAGCGGGCCTCATACGTCGGGGCCTAGGCGGCACCGGTGACACTGCAGCCCCAGGCTCTGTGGTGCCGTGGATGTGGCGGCAGTGGGCGCCGAGGGCTGGCCACAGCTTTCGGGGCTGGCCCCTTTGGCGTGGGAGAAATCCCCGGACGTTCGCAAGCCCCGTGCCGGCTTCGGGCAAAAAACGGCCCCGAGCGGGCCTCATACATCGGGGCCTAGGCGGCACAGGTGAGCCCGCAGCCCCAGGCTCTGTGGTGCCGTGGATGCGGCGGCAGTGGGCGCCGAGGGCTGGCCACAGCTTTCGGGGCTGGCCCCTTTGGCGTGGGAGAAATCCCCGGACGTTCGCAAGCCCCGTGCCGGCTTCGGGCAAAAAACGGCCCCGAGCGGGCCTCATACGTCGGGGCCTAGGCAGCACAGGTGAGCCCGCAGCCCCAGGCTCTGTGGTGCCGTGGAAGCGGCGGCAGTGGGCGCCGAGGGCTGGCCACAGCTTTCGGGGCTGGTCCCTTTGGCGTGGGAGAAATCGCCAGACGTTCGCAAGCCCCGTGCCGGCTTCGGGCAAAAAACGGCCCTGAGCGGGCCTCATACGTCGGGGCCTAGGCGGCACAGGTGAGCCCGCAGCCCCAGGCTCTGTGGTGCCGTGGATGCGGCGGCAGTGGGCGCCGAGGGCTGGCCACAGCTTTCGGGGCTGGCCCCTTTGGCGTGGGAGAAATCGCCGGACGTTCGCAAGCCCCGTGCCGGCTTCGGGCAAAAAACGGCCCCGAGCGGGCCTCATACGTCGGGGCCTAGGCGGCACAGGTGAGCCCGCAGCCCCAGGCTCTGTGGTGCCGTGGATGCGGCGGCAGTGGGCGCCGAGGGCTGGCCACAGCTTTTGGGGCTGGCCCCTTTGGCGTGGGAGAAATCCCCGGACGTTCGCAAGCCCCGTGCCGGCTTCGGGCAAAAAACAGCCCCGAGCGGGCCTCATACGTCGGGGCCTAGGCGGCACCGGTGAGCCCGCAGCCCCAGGCTCTGTGGTGCCGTGGATGCGGCGGCAGTGGGCGCCGAGGGCTGGCCACAGCTTTCGGGGCTGGCCCCTTTGGCGTGGGAGAAATACCCGGACGTTTGCAAGCCCCGTGCCGGCTTCGGGCAAAAAACGGCCCTGAGCGGGCCTCATACATCGGGGCCTAGGCGGCACATGTGAGCCCGCAGCCCCAGGCTCTGTGGTGCCGTGGAAGCGGCGGCAGTGGGCGCCGAGGGCTGGCCACAGCTTTTGGGGCTGGCCCCTTTGGCGTGGGAGAAATCCCCGGACGTTCGCAAGCCCCGTGCCGGCTTCGGGCAAAAAACGGCCCCGAGCGGGCCTCATACGTCGGGGCCTAGGTGGCACAGGTGAGCCTGCAGCCCCAGGCTCTGTGGTGCCGTGGATGCGGCGGCAGTGGGCGCCGAGGGCTGGCCACAGCTTTCGGGGCTGGCCCCTTTGGCGTGGGAGAAATCCCCGGACGTTCGCAAGCCCCGTGCCGGCTTCGGGCAAAAAACGGCCCCGAGCGGGCCTCATACGTCGGGGCCTAGGCGGCACAGGTGAGCCCGCAGCCCCAGGCTCTGTGGTGCCGTGGATGCGGCGGCAGTGGGCGCCGAGGGCTGGCCACAGCTTTCGGGGCTGGCCCCTTTGGCGTGGGAGAAATCCCCGGACGTTTGCAAGCTCCGTGCCGGCTTCGGGCCAAAACCAGCCCTGAGCGGGCCTCATACGTCGGGGCCTAGGCGGCACAGGGAGCCCGCAGCCCCAGGCTCTGTGGTGCCGTGGATGCGGCGGCAGTGGGCGCCGAGGGCTGGCCACAGCTTTCGGGGCTGGCCCCTTTGGCGTGGGAGAAATCGCGGACGTTCGCAAGCCCCGTGCCGGCTTCGGGCAAAAAGCGGCCCCGAGCCGGGGCCTCATACGTCGGGGCCTCGGCGGCACAGGTGAGCCCGCAGCCCCAGGCTCTGTGGTGCCGTGGAAGCGGCGGCAGTGGGCGCCGAGGGCTGGCCACAGCTTTCGGGGCTGGCCCCTTTGGCGTGGGAGAAATCCCGCCGACGTTCGCAAGCCCCGTGCCGGCTTCGGGCAAAAAAACGGCCCCGAGCGGGCCTCATACATCGGGGCCTAGGCGGCACAGGTGAGCCCGCAGCCCCAGGCTCTGTGGTGCCGTGGATGCGGCGGCAGTGGGCGCCGAGGGCTGGCCACAGCTTTCGGGGCTGGCCCCTTTGGCGTGGGAGAAATCCCCCGGACGTTCGCAAGCCCGTGCCGGCTTCGGGCAAAAAACGGCCCCGAGCGGGCCTCATACGTCGGGGCCTAGGCGGCACAGGTGAGCCCGCAGCCCCAGGCTCTGTGGTGCCGTGGATGCGGCGGCAGTGGGCGCCGAGGGCTGGCCACAGCTTTCGGGGCTGGCCCGTTTGGCGTGGGAGAAATCCCCGGACGTTCGCAAGCCCCGTGCCGGCTTCGGGCAAAAAACGGCCCCGAGCGGGCCTCATACGTCGGGGCCTAGGCAGCACAGGTGAGCCCGCAAGCCCCAGGCTCTGTGGTGCCGTGGATGCGGCGGCAGTGGGCGCCGAGGGCTGGCCACAGCTTTCGGGGCTGGCCCGTTTGGCGTGGGAGAAATCCCCGGACGTTCGCAAGCCCCGTGCCGGCTTCGGGCCAAAAAACGGCCCCGAGCGGGCCTCATACGTCGGGGCCTAGGCAGCACAGGTGAGCCCGCAGCCCAGGCTCTGTGGTGCCGTGGAAGCGGCGGCAGTGGGCGCCGAGGGCTGGCCACAGCTTCGGGGCTGGTCCCTTTGGCGTGGGAGAAATCGCCGGACGTTCGCAAGCCCCGTGCCGGCTTCGGGCAAAAAACGTCCCCGAGCGGGCCTCATACGTCGGGGCCTAGGCGGCACAGGTGAGCCCGCAGCCCCAGGCTCTGTGGTGCCGTGGGATGCGGCGGCAGTGGGCGCCGAGGGCTGGCCACAGCTTTCGGGGCTGGCCCCTTTGGCGGGGAGAAATCCCCGGACGTTCGCAAGCCCCCGTGCCGGCTTCGGGCAAAAAACAGCCCCGAGCGGGCCTCATACGTCGGGGCCTAGGCGGCACCGGTGAGCCCGCAGCCCCAGGCTCTGTGGTGCCGTGGATGCGGCGGCAGTGGGCGCCGAGGGCTGGCCACAGCTTTCGGGGCTGGCCCCTTTGGCGTGGGAGAAATACCCGGACGTTTGCAAGCCCCGTGCCGGCTTCGGGCAAAAAAACGGCCCTGAGCGGGCCTCATACATCGGGGCCTAGGCGGCACATGTGAGCCCGCAGCCCCAGGCTCTGTGGTGGCCGTGGAAGCGGCGGCAGTGGGCGCCGAGGGCTGGCCACAGCTTTCGGGGCTGGCCCCTTTGGCGTGGGAGAAATCCCCGGACGTTCGCAAGCCCCGTGCCGGCTTCGGGCAAAAAACGGCCCCGAGCGGGCCTCATACGTCGGGGCCTAGGTGGCACAGGTGAGCCTGCAGCCCCAGGCTCTGTGGTGCCGTGGATGCGGCGGCAGTGGGCGCCGAGGGCTGGCCACAGCTTCGGGGCTGGCCCTTTGGCGTGGGAGAAATCCCCGGACGTTCGCAAGCCCCGTGCCGGCTTCGGGCAAAAAACGGCCCCGAGCGGGCCTCATACGTCGGGGCCTAGGCGGCACAGGTGAGCCCGCAGCCCCAGGCTCTGTGGTGCCGTGGATGCGGCGGCAGTGGGCGCCGAGGGCTGGCCACAGCTTTCGGGCTGGCCCCTTTGGCGTGGGAGAAATCCCCGGACGTTTGCAAGCTCCGTGCCGGCTTCGGGCCAAAACCAGCCCTGAGCGGGCCTCATACGTCGGGGCCTAGGCGGCACAGGTGAGCCCGCAGCCCCAGGCTCTGTGGTGCCGTGGATGCGGCGGCAGTGGGCGCCGAGGGCTGGCCACAGCTTTCGGGGCTGGCCCCTTTGGCGTGGGAGAAATCGCCGGACGTTCGCAAAGCCCCGTGCCGGCTTCGGGCAAAAAGCGGCCCCGAGCGGGCCTCATACGTCGGGGCCTCGGCGGCACAGGTGAGCCCGCAGCCCCAGGCTCTGTGGTGCCGTGGAAGCGGCGGCAGTGGGCGCCGAGGGCTGGCCACAGCTTTTGGGGCTGGCCCCTTTGGCGTGGGAGAAATCCCCGGACGTTCGCAAGCTCCGTGCCGGCTTCGGGCAAAAAACGGCCCCGAGCGGGCCTCATACGTCGGGGTCTAGGCGGCACCGGTGACACCGCAGCCCCAGGCTCTGTGGTGCGTGGATGTGGCGGCAGTGGGCGCCGAGGGCTGGCCACAGCTTTCGGGCTGGCCCCTTTGGCGTGGGAGAAATCGCCGGACGTTCGCAAGCCCCGTGCCGGCTTCGGGCAAAAAAACGGCCCCGAGCGGGGCCTCATACATCGGGGCCTAGGCCGGCACAGGTGAGCCCGCAGCCCCAGGCTCTGTGGTGCCGTGGATGCGGCGGCAGTGGGCGCCGAGGGCTGGCCACAGCTTTCGGGGCTGGCCGTTTGGCGTGGGAGAAATCCCCCGGACGTTCGCAAGCCCCGTGCCGGCTTCGGGCAAAAAACGGCCCCGAGCGGGCCTCATACGTCGGGGCCTAGGCGGCACAGGTGAGCCCGCAGCCCCAGGCTCTGTGGTGCCGTGGAAGCGGCGGCAGTGGGCGCCGAGGGCTGGCCACAGCTTTCGGGGCTGGTCCCTTTGGCGTGGGAGAAATCGCCGGACGTTCGCAAGCCCCGTGCCGGCTTCGGGCAAAAAACGGCCCCGAGCGGGCCTCATACGTCGGGGCCTAGGTGGCACAGGGTGAGCCCGCAGCCCCAGGCTCTGTGGTGCCGTGGATGCGGCGGCAGTGGGCGCCGAGGGCTGGCCACAGCTTTCGGGGCTGGCCCCTTTGGCGTGGGAGAAATCCCCTGACGTTCGCAAGCCCCGTGCCGGCTTCGGGCAAAAAACGGCCCCGAGCGGGCCTCATACGTCGGGGCCTAGGCGGCACAGGTGAGCCCGCAGCCCCAGGCTCTGTGGTGCCGTGGATGCGGCGGCAGTGGGCGCCGAGGGCTGGCCACAGCTTTCGGGGCTGGCCCCTTTGGCGTGGGAGAAATCCCCGGACGTTCGCAAGCCCCGTGCCCGGCTTCGGGCAAAAAACGGCCCCGAGCGGGCCTCATACGTCGGGGCCTAGGCGGCACAGGTGAGCCCGCAGCCCCAGCTCTGTGGTGCCGTGGAAGCGGCGGCAGTGGGCGCCGAGGGCTGGCCACAGGCTTTCGGGGCTGGCCCCTTTGGCGTGGGAGAAATCGGCCGGACGTTCGCAAGCCCGTGCCGGCTTCGGGCAAAAAAACGGCCCCGAGCGGGCCTCATACGTCGGGGCCCTAGGCGGCACAGGTGAGCCCGCAGCCCCAGGCTCTGTGGTGCCGTGGAAGCGGCGGCAGTGGGCGCCGAGGGCTGGGCACAGCTTTCGGGGCTGGCCCCTTTGGCGTGGGAGAAATCCCGGACGTTTGCAAGCTCCGTGCCGGCTTCGGGCTAAAA